>NC_059118.1:29537440-29896653 GCF_020740685.1 Jaculus jaculus | reverse complement strand
TCTCTCTCTCTCTCTCTAATTGAAAATAAGAAAGAACTCTAGAATGGCAGATTAGGATTAAAAATAGGCAGAGATTGCTCACTTTTCCAAGGGGCAAAATCAAATTAGTGGAAAGGCACTCTTCTTTTTAATTTAATTTAATTTTGCATATATTATAACAGGTCATAGACTATAGTCACAGGAAGGTAGGTGGTCACTGAAAGTCACCAAGAAGCTCATGAACTTCACTTTCCAGCTGCATAGATGAGGGGAAGTGAGACGATTAATATGTGGTCATGAGCATTGAGCAAAACAATATCAGAGGGCAATGTGATGGGCCTAATAAATTCAACTAGCCAAACAGTAGTAGCTTCCCTCCCTGAGGGCTTGTGAGTCTGCTCCCCATAGAAAGGCTTCAAAATTCAAGTCCTTTGGGTTGGAGAGATGGCTAAGTGGTTTAAGGTGTTTTCTTTTGAGGACAAGCTTTGAGTCCCCAATACCCATGTAAGCCAGATGCACAAAGAGGCACATATTTCTGGAGCTTTTTTTTTTTTTTCATTTGTTTGCTTGTTTGTTTTCTTTTGCTGTGGTAGGTCTCACTTCAGCTCAGTCTGACCAGGAATTCACGAGTGGCCTCGAACTCACAGCCATCCTCCTACCTCCTCCTCCCCAGGGCTGGGATTAAAGGCGTGCACCACTAAGCCTGGCTATTTCTGGTGGTTTTGTTTTTTTAATATGGCATGCTTCACGAATTTGCGTGTCATCCCTGTGCAAGGTCCATGCTAATCTTCTCTGTATTATTTTAATTTTAGTATTTGTGCTGTGGAAACAAATACTATTTCTGGATTTTGCTTACAGTGGTTAGAGGCCCAGGCATGCACGTTCTTTGGTTGATTTGGAAATCACTCTCTATCCCAGGCTGGCCTTGAACTCACAGTGATCCTCCTTCAGCAGCTTTCTGAGTGCTGTGTAATGAAAGACTTGCACTGCTAAGCTCCACGGGGAAAATCTTTTTTTTTTTTTAATTTTTTTTGAAGGTAGCCTCACTGTAGCTCAGGCTGACCTGGAATTCACTATGATACCTCAGGGTGGCCTCGAACTCACACTCCTACCTCACTCCCACCTTGGCCTCTCCAGTGCTGGGATTAGAGGCGTGCACCACCACACCTAGATTGTGGAAAGAACTTTCTGAAGACAGCACTCGCTCAGGGGTTAAAGTACTTCTTTGCATGCCTGGGTTTGATTCCCTAGTAACCTTGTAAATCCAGATGAATAAACTATTTTTTCATTTCATTTAAATATTTTCTTTTTCTTTTCTTTTTTTTTTTTTTTTTTAGGTAGGGTTTCACTCTAATCCAGGCTGACCTGGAATTCACTGTGTATTCCCAAGGTTTCTTTGAACTCATGCTGATCCTCCTACCTCTGCCTTCTGAGTGCTGGCATTAAAGGCATTTGCCTTCACTTCTGGCTTTCTTTTTCTTTCTTGAGGTAGCATCTTGGGCTAGCCCAGGCTGCCCTTGAATTCGTACATTGTCTCAGACTGGCCTCAAGTCACATCAGTCCTCCTACCTCTGACTCATGAGTGCAGGGATTAAAGGCTTCCACCACCATGCCTGAAGTCACTTTTTTTTTTTTTTTTTTTTTTTTTTTTTTTTTTTTTTTTTTGTATTTGAGGCATGGTCTGGCTCTAGATCAGGCTGACCTGGAATTCACTATGTAGTCTCAGGGTTGCCTCGAACTCACGGCAATCCTCCTACTTCTGCCTCCCAAATGCTGGGATTAAAGGCGTGTGCTACCACGCCCAGCTACATGTTTTTTAAAGCTAACCCAACAGACTAATCTTTCTAAAAATGTTTGTGTGTGTGTGTGTGTGTGTCTGTGTGTGAAAGAGAGAAAGAAAGAGAGAGAGAATTTGCATGCCAGGGTCTCTAAGCACTGCAATCAAACTCCAGATGTATCACTACCTTGTGTGTATGTGCAACGTTATGCACATATATCACCATAAGCATCTGGCTTACAAGGGACCTAGAAAGTAGAACATGGGTCTTTGGGCTTCAGAAGCAAGCAACTTAACCAATGAGCCATCTCCCAGTTACGTGGTCTAATTTTTTAAAATTAGTTTACAATGTACCAGGTTTTCTTATGGCTTTTCCCATAATATTTAGGTGACTGTCACCTCCTTATTTTTGTTTTTATTTTTTTGGTGTTGTTGTTGTTTTGCAAGGTAGGTTCTCACTGTAGTTCAGATGACCTGGAATTTACTATGTGGTCTTAGGGTGTCCTTGAACTCATAGTGATCCTCTAACCTCTGTCTCCTGAGTGCTGGGATAAAAGGTGTGTGCCACCATGCATGACTTTCCTCTGTTTTTTTTTTCTTGAGGATACCTATTTTGTGTTGGGTAAATTGAAAAATCTCAGTGGACTTTAGTTTGCATTGACTGTTCTACTTCTTCATGTACTACCCATTTATACTGCTTTTGAGGAGTATCTTTGCCATTCATTTGCCCATTTATTAATTCAATTATTTACTCCTTTGATATTTATGTTGTTGTCTTCTTCCATTCGTGTTTAGGAGAAAAAAACACTTCTACATCTGCCGTTACGTGGTGACTGGGGAATCAAACCTAGGCAGGCAGGCTGTAAACAAGAGCCTTGAACCCAGAGCCAAAACTCCAGCCCACAGTGCTGCTGTAAAGGCTTCTTTCCAGCAAGGAATAGCTGTTCAAGCCATTAAAGTTTGCAACACTCCTGAGGCTGAGGTAAGAGGACCACAGAGTTCAAGGCCAGCATGGCCTACAGAGTGAGTTCCACGTTGGCCAAGACAAACACCTTACTTCAAAAGTAAACAATAAAAAAATAAAACCCTACAGATCCAAAGGAGAAAAGAAGTTAGAAAGAAAGAGGAAAAGGAAAAGAGAGAAGGGAAGGAAAGGAAGGAGGCACATTCACCAAAGCACAATTTTGTCTCCTTTTCATGAAAGAAAGAAAATGTACAAGCCTCAGGTGTGGTGGGAAGTGATGACATTAACTCATTAACATAGTCTCGTGCAAAATCTTCTGAAAAGTATTCCACACACACAAAGAGTTGATGAAATCCTGTGTGAGGTTTGAGTGTGCGTGCTTTGCGCACGCGTTGGTTATTTTGCGTGTTCCTGTGACAGATGCCTCATAAGAACACAGGAGGAAGGACTGGCTTTGGCTGAGGTCGCGGCCCAGCGCACGGTGACATCAGAAGCAGAGCTGCAGGAGCAGAAAGACGCTGCGGCCTTCACTCCGCGCTGAGGAAGCGCTGACCCGAATTCTGTGGCTCAACTGGGGTCTCCTCTATATTCAGTGCTGAGCCTGGCCCAAGGAGCAGTGTCGCCCACAACCTGGCTGGACCTCCCCTTTTCACATAACCTGCCCTTGAAACTTCCCCACGGACATGCCCAAGGACTTCTCTCCCTGGTGAACAGTGAATCTATCAAATTGACAATCTAGATTGATGCTTTACAGTTTGTAACCAAAAGTAAAAGCAATCAGGAACAACTGGGCATCCAACAGCTGTTCTCCACCACACCCTTCGGGTCCGCCCCCCCCCCCCTTGCCACACAGTGTCCCTTCCTCTCGACCACACCTTGGGCGGAGCTTTCTTGGCTCCCTTGGGTATATAAGCAGCTCAGATCTGCTCACAACTCACAGGTCAACCAGCCCTGGCGCACTGCATCCCTCTCGCTGGAAAGCTGAGAAAGGTTGACCTCACCATCAGGCCCTGCCCCTCTGGAGGAGACCTCTGCGGTCCGCACCAGGCTAGCCACTACCTCGCAGCTGTCCATCAACTTCGACATGCAGCGCAGTCGACTCCGCAGCCCTGGTGGTGACCCCGATATTTGGGGTAGACAAGACACCATGGAACCCGGCCCTGCCAAGCGCCAACGCCTCAGTGAGCCTGCAAACCCTGAGTCCTGGAGACCACAGCGCGAAGTTCCTGGTCCTGCAATGCGCCAACACCTAGAACAGCCCGCTGACCCCGATCTCTGGCTGAGACCACAGCCTGCAGCTCCCGGCCCTGCCCTGCCCCAACGCCTGCAAGTGCCCGCTGACCCTGAGCCCTTCTGGGGAGCCCAGCCAGAAGTTGGCCACCTTGCCATGCGCCAAAGCCTGCAACAGCCCGCTGACCCTGAGCCCTTCTGGGGAGTCCTGCCTGAAGTTGGCCGCCATACCATGCGCCCACACCTCGAAGAACCTGCTGGCCCTGAGCCCTGGTGGGGAGCCCAGCCTGAAGTAGGTCGCCGTGCCATGCACCAACACCTGCAACAGCCTGCTCACCCTGGCCCCTGGTGGGGAGTCCAGCCTCAAGTAGGTCACCGTGCCATGAAACAACACCTGCAAGAGCCCGCTCAACCTGACCCCCGGTGGGGAGCCCAGCCTCAAGTAGATCACCGTGCCATGCACCAACACCTACAAGAGCCCGCTGGCCCTGTGCCCTGGTGGAGACCACAGCCTGAAGGTCCCGGCCCTGCCATGCGCCAACACCTCAGGGAGCCTGTCCGCCCGCAGCCCCCAATTCTGCCACTCCAGGCAGGACCCGCCGCCACACCTGTGTCCCTGATGATCCTGCCCGCAGGCTGCCTGGTGAGTGTCCCAGGGGAGGGCACCGACCTGCTGCTGGAGCCCCCACCCACCTCCGCCCTGCAAGTGTTGCTCCCAGACCACGAGCTCTTCGTCATCCCAGAGGGCCTTGTGCACACCCTCAACATGCGCCCTGGAGACCCAGGCTTGTTGGGGGGCGACCCACGGATCCCCAGGATGGATGCTGCAGCCAATTGTGGGGACGTCCTCTTCCCTGGGCCCTGCCCTCCTGCGCTCTGCCCTACTCCAGAGAGGCACACTGCTGGGCCTTCGGATGAAATGGTCCACATGCTGAGACCTTTCCCTGGCTCACCACTGAATCCTCTGCCTCCATCCCCGCCTGAGAGTCCCCAGCGGAGTCCTCCGAAAGCGCCCAAGCCTCGGCGTCCCCCCTCCAAGGTCTGCAGGCGCCTTTTCTGAACTTGCCAAGGTTCCTTCCACTCTGCAGGTAAGAGACTGCTCAAGGCCGCTGGGTGAGGTGCTGGCCCCACAGTGTAGATGCTGACCACAGCTTGTTCATCACCCTCCTGTTTTGCAGAATGCTGGGGCAGTGACTGGAAGGAAGACCGCCTCCCACATCCCCTCCATCCCTCTGAGGTACTGGGGACCCATCACTGCACTGAGGACTCCCTCCGCCCGGATCTGCCACATCGGCTCTCCCACACAGCGCCCAGCCGAGGACTCTTGAGTATGGACTGAGATTTCAGTTTCTTCGCTCCTTTGTTCCTCTTTTGGACGATGACGAACACTTCATCTTCAGTGGCAGGTGAAGATGCCGAAGGAAAAGCAGCTTTAGTCAAGCACCTTTGGGAAAGACTCTGACACAAACAGACGTGGGTTTCCATTCCCCTGCTGCCCCAACTGTCCCTCTGGATTGTATTGCCTTAAGTTTCATAACTGTCATCCTCTACTTCAGTAAGGTTTTTCCTGAACTGTATTTTTAAGTCATAACTTATAAGTATGCATAGTTTATTTCAATAATAAAGGCTTGTATATTTCTATATTTGTGTATATTTACAATAAAAAATGTTTTTAAAATACTTGAATTTTCTTTTGGTTTTCTTTTTGAGGTAGGGTCTCATTCTAGTTTAGGCTGACCAGGTATTCACTATGTAGTCTCAGGGTGGCCTCAAACTCAAGGTGATCCTCCTACCTCTGCCTCCCGAGTGCTGAAATTAAAAGCATGTGCCACCACGCCCAGCCAATACTTTAATTTTTATGCCTATCACTGGGGAGCATACTCAAGTCCTGGTGGGGAAGCTACTACTGTTGTTTGGTTAAATGGATATATTATGTCCACCAAATTGCCCTGTAATATTGTTATGTTCATACCCACATATTAATTCTCTCACTTTTCCTCATCTATCCAGCAGGAAAGTGAAGGTTTGGATTTTCTTTGGTGACTTTCAGTGGCCACATATCTTCCTATGGCAATAGTCTTTCCTAACTATGTGGGAAAATGGAAATTATTTTATTATTGTTTTAATTTTTTTTGAAGGTAGGGTTTCACTCCAGCCCAGGCTGCCCTAGAACTCACTCTGTAGTCCCAGGCTGGCCTCAATCTCTTGGCAATCTTCCCATCTCTGCCTCCTGCTTCCAAGTTCCAGCATAAAAGGTATGTGCTACTCCCTCTGACTGTGGGTTACCTTTTTTTTTTTTGGAAGATTTAACATAGGTTTGACTGGTCTCAAACTCAATATTCATAATGAATGACCTTAAACTTCTGGTCCTTCTGCCTCTATCTCAAGAGTGCTGGGATTAAAGGTGTGCACCACCACACCTAGCTATATCGTTTTGTTTTTATTTTATTTTGGGCTTTTTGTTGTTGTTTTGAAGTAGAGTGAGACCCTACCTTGCAAAAAAAAAAAAAAAAGAAAAGAAAAGAAAAAATATCTATTTTTTCCTATTTTCTGTTTATCCTATTGATGGGCAACACAATATGTAACATTAGAGTTTCCCTAGATAGTGACAAGTTAGGCTCGAGACCCTGCTCCTGGCAGTCTGTCATCACACCCCAAACCAGATGTTAAGCTGTGTGCCCCTGGTACCTCTCTCACTCCCTTTCCCTTGGCATCTCCTTTGTACATTTTGCACTTTCTAAAACTTATAAAAATTAATGCAAGTTTTCATGTGTGCAGATGAGAATTTTTAAAATAATTTCATACAATGTTTTTCTACTTTTCAAATCTTTCTTTCAACTTATTACACACCAAATCTAATGGCTTTAACCTTTTCCATGGGAAGGAGAGGTTCAAACTGGATTAAAGCAGTTAACATTCATCCTAGGGTTTGAAGGCTTGCTCTTATTTTTAGTCAATTACTGAGCATATATAAGAACCAAATGTTTTTCTGGCAGAAAAGCTATATCTTAATTTCTTTTTGTTGTTGTTGTTTTTGTTTTTCAAGGTAGGGTCTCACTCTAGCCTAGGCTGGACTGGAATTCACTATTTAGTCTCAGGATGGCCTGGAACTCACAGTGAAGTAATCCTCCTAGCTCTGCCTCCTGAGTTTAAAGGATTAAAGGTGTGTGCCACCACACCCAGCTATATCGTTTTGTTTTTGTTTTATTTTGGGGGTTTTTTGTTTTGCTTTTCAAGGTGAGGTCTCACTCTGGCCCAGGCTGACCTGGAATTTACTGGCCTGGAACTGATGGTGATCCTCCTACCTCTGCCTCCCGAGTGCTGGGATTAAAGGCGTGTGCCACCACACCTGGCCCAGCTATCTCTTAATTTCTTGAACAACCATTAGTTATTAAAAGCTAGGTGATTGTAAATGATTTTAATAGAAGCCATGGTTCAGAGAAGACAGAGGAACTCTACGTGGGCAAAAATGGGAACAGAAAAGGGCCACTTGTTCCCAAGAGTAGGAAAGAAAAGAGGGACAAAATACAGAAGCAGTCATCCTTCCCTGTCATGACTTCAGTTTCTGTAGCTCATAATCCTTAGAATGAGTTGAGAAGTCCAAGAAGAAAGAAGCTTTTGCCTTGCCTTTCTTCCTGCTTAAGGATCTGGAAAAGGCATGAAGGAGGTTGGCTTTCCAATCGGAAAAGCCTGCCCCCTTCATACCTAGCCACCATTTTAGGGGAGGAGGCAATACACACTGGTGAAGACTTCCTAACAGCCTGTGATGGTTAATGTTTTCAATTTGGTTGGATCTGGAAACGACGAAGAGACACCTCAGGGCAGGTCTGTGAAGGCATTTCCAGGAAGAATTCAATGAGAAGGGAAGACCTGCCACCACAGTTGGTGGTACTTCCCAGAGAGAAAGAGAACATAGGTGCACCAGGTCCTCCAGCCACTGCAAACGAACAGAGGCACGCTGCCTTCTGCATCTGGCTTACGTGCTTACTAGAGACTCAAACCTGGGCCATCAGGCTTTACAGGCAAGCACCTTAACTACTGGGCCATCTCTCTAGCCCACTGGAGACCCCATTTTTTTTGTATTTTTTTTTAATGACAGAGAGGAAGAGAGAATTGGTGTGCCAGGGCCTCCAGCCACTGCAATCAAACTCCAGACTTGTGTGCCACCTTGTGCACATGTGCAACCTTGCACAATTGCATCACCTTGCGCACTAACCACTAATCCATAGAGAGTCTATTTTTATTCACAACACATGGAGAGGGCAATGATGAACCAAGTTGAACCATGGAGTTTCTGTGGTTACTTACGGGAGTATGGATGAGGGGTTCCTTAATAAGAGCATGGGTGATGCGGGGTGCTGTACTATCAAAAAGTCCACCCTTAGCCAGGCGTAGGTGGTACATGCCTTAGCTAAGGCAGGAGGATCGCTGTGAGTTTGAGGTCAACCTATGGCTACATAGTGAATTGCAGGTCAGCTTGAGCTACAGCAAGACCCTACCTCAAAAAAGAAAAAAAAAAAAAAAGGAAAAAGGAAAAAGGAAAGAAAAGGAAAGGAGAGAAGAGAACAGAAAAAAATCCACCCTCAAAAGTTTATTAGTACCTACACCTGGGAAGAGCTTCCTGTCCTGCAGCCAGGGTGAGCCCAGTAAGTTTCTTTTGCATTTCATGAGCCTTCTGAAGGAAGGAGGGAAAGCTTCCATCTGAAGAAACAGCCACATCATGGCTCTTTGGTTGCTGTTTGGGGGGTTTTGCTGTTATTGATGTTTGTTTTGTTTTGTTTTGTTTGTCAAGGTGGGGTTTCACTCTAGCCCAAGCTCTCCTGGATCTCACTCTGTAGTCCCAGGCTGGCCTGGAACTCATGAACCTCTGCCTCCAGAGTGCTAGGATTACAGGCCAGCACCATGAGTGGCCATAGTGACTGTTTTGCATGTCTCATGAACATTTCTTTCAGTCACTTATTTTTCCTTTAGCTTATTTAATTGTACAGACTTTATGATCCTTAAAAAGTGAAAATTTGGTCTGGGCAACTGTGAGAGCTACCTTGAAAAAAAAAACAAAAAAAAAATCAAATTCACAATCTTTTCTTTGTACTTTTAAAGATATTTGTTTTATTTATTTAGTCTGAGGATGTGTGTGCAAGCTCTGATATTTCTCACCACAGAAACTGGGATTAGAGAAGCCCGCCACAGCTTCTAGCTTTTGTTTTGGGTGGGGGGGGGGGATTTAATTTAAACTTGGGTACTCAGAGTTGTGTGGCAAGTACTTTATCCACTGAGCCATCTCTCAAGCCCTCATATGTTAAATTTTTTTTAATTTCTTAAAATATTTTATTTATGTATTTATTTGAAAGAAGAAAGAGAGAGAAGTAGATAGAGAATGGGCATGCCAGGAATTCAAGCCACTGCAAACGAACTCCAGACACATGTACCACCTTGTGCATCTGGCTTTATGTGGGTACTGGAGAATTGAACCTGGGTCCTTTGGCTTTGCTGGAAAGTGCCTTAACCACTAAGCCATTTCTCCAGCCCTTTAAAATATGTTTATTTATTTGAGAGAGAGAGAGAGAGAGAGAGTAGGGGTGCACTGGGTGCTCTTGCCACTACAAATGCATGTCATATCATGCTTCTGGCTTCACATAGGTACTGGAGAGTTGAACCTGGGCCAGCAGGCTTTGCCTTTAACCACTGAGCAATCTCCCCAGCTCCCTCTTTACACTTTTATTTTTTGTTTTATTTTGTTTTGTATTTTTGGTAGGGTTTCATTCTAGTCCAGGCTGACCTGAAGTTCACTATGTAGTATCAGGGTGGCCTCGAACTCACAGCAATCCTCCTACCTCTGCCTCCTGCTTCTCAAAACTGGCCATAAACAAATGTGCTATACTTTTTTGTTGTTTGTTTGTTTTTTGAGATAGGGTCTCACTCTGGTCTAGGCTGACCTGGAATTAACTATGTAGTCTCAGGGTGGCCTCGAACTCACAGTGATCCTCCTACCTCTGCCTCCCGAGTGCTGGGATTAAAGGCGTGCGCCACCACGTCTGGCTATCCTATACTTCTGATAATATCAAAACTTTAGATTTTTTTTTACAATTCAAATATTTAATCTGTTAGTGTTTTCTTTTTCTGTATAGTCTAGAGTAGGACTATAATTTTTGCAAATAGAAAGTCACTGTCCCAGTATGAGTTGATTTGGCCACCCAATCCGTGTTAATGTAGAACATGATTTCTCTTCCTTAGAGGTTTTCACACCATGAAGAAAAACTTAAAAAAATTCAAGCTGTGTGTGGTGCCACACACTGTAATCCCCAGTACTTCAGAGGCAAAGGCAGAAGGATTGCTGCAAGTTCAAAGCTAGCCCAGTCTACATAGTGAGTTCTAGGGCAGCCATGGCTATATATCAAAGAGAGAGAGAAAGAACATTTTCAGATAAGGAAGATCACCAGTTCAAGGGCACCCTGAGCTACCTAGTGAGTTCCAGACAGATTAAGAACACCGAGACCTTGTCTGAAAACAATAGTGGGCTTCCTATGCAAGTATGAGGGCCTGAGAGGGGCTTGAGACTGCCCACATTCAGATCTCCAGATCCCATGTAAAACAGCTGGGCCTGACCATGCATGCCTGTAACCCCTGCTCCACAGGGGGGCAGACCTGAGAATCCTCGAAGCCACGCAAACCCAAACTAAGTAGAAAGACACTTGCTCAAAACAAGACCAGGCAGAAAAATTATGAAGTGACATACCCAAGTTCCACTCTGGTCACTGAAAGTGAGTCACCCCTGCCTCTGGGGCCTCCTTGGCGTAAGAGCCAAGCTGGCATCCAAGAAAGCCTAGAAGGTTCTTTCAGCCAACATGCCTTGCCTACTGTCACAGGAGCCCCAGCCCCCTTTTCCCACCTTCCTCTGTGGTTGACTGATCAGGGACTTGGCCCGTGGCTCGTTCGCTATCACAGGAGCTCAAGTGAGCTGCATTCTTCAACCCCTTCACACGTGGAGCCGAAACACCCAGGGCCTGGTTTTACTTTCCCTCCTAAGCCCTTATGCTTTCCCAACTGGGGGTCCTTCTGAAATCCTAGAGGTCTGTTCTCAAGTGCAGTGCTCCACACAGAGCCTGAAGTGGGATTACAGTAGAGATAAATAAAAGATTAGTCTCTGAGTTTCAGGACTAAATAAAGGATCGGATTCTTGGTGATTGGGAGATAAAAGGAATTTGGAGGTTTGTTCATGGATGAACCAAATCAGAAGCAGTTTAGAGCAGTGGGTGGGACCAGGAGCTCAGTTTTCCCAGGGGTCTTTGTAGGTCGCCCTCACTGCCCACCATGGCCATCTGGTTTCACTTGTGAGAAAGGCAGCACTGGGTAGGGCAGCAAAGGAGTGCAAGAGGGGGCTGGGAGGCGTGTCAGGCAGACTGGGCACTGAGTGTAGGGGCCCTTCTGTGTCCTTCTGGAATATAGTGTCCAGGTAACACTGCATCTAACACAATAACTCTACAGTACAGCCCTTGCAGCATAGGACTCAGCAAAAGCAGCCTTCTGGGCCTCGGGAGATGGGTCAGTGGTTAAAGATACTTGCTTACAACAGCAGCTCAGGATAGACTCATGCTTATTTATTTATTTATTGGTTTGTTTTCTCAAGGTAGGGTCTTACTCTAGCCCAAGGTGACCTGGAATTCACTATGTAGTTTCAGGATGGCCTTGAACTCACAGCAGTCCTCCTACCTCTGCCTCCCAAGTGCTGGAATTAAAGCATGAGCCACCACAGACACTTATTTCTAACACGAGGTTAACAGCGTCTTCCTTACCCTAGGTCCTGACGGACATACTAGATACTAGAAGGAAAGAAAAGCGTGGAAGAATCTGAAGCAGAGGCAGATGAGTATCTGGATGGGGGAGGGGGCCATGGAAGAACTCAGGGAGAAAAGAACTGAAGACCCCCTCACTGGAGGCCATACAGCCATCTGACAGCCACCAGCTGTACTCTGAATTCTGCGCCCAGGGGACCAGAGGCATACCAGGCTGTGACCACCAAGCCTTGCTTCTGAAGGCAGGAAGTCCACATGGGCCCTTATGATGAGGAGTTGACTCCATGCAAGCTGCATTATCACACGCTGAAACATAAAGATGCGACATTTCCATTTCTATCTAACACATGGGCTTTAGCAAAGACCTCTATGTTTAGCACATGTAGCGAAAAAATCCCAAGCATTACATTTGCTTTTCACTTCCCACTTGTTGTTTTAGGAGCCATGTAGACTGCCGAATCATCAGAATGCTCTCTCTCTCTCTCTCTCTCTCTCTCTCTCTCTCTCTCTCTCTCTCTCTGTCACACATATGTGCGTGCATGCATGCGTGTGTCTCAACCAGTCTGCCCTGTTTGCTCCTTCCCAAAGAGCACGTTGGGCTCATGGTTGGAACTGGAGAGAGAGCTATGTATAAGTCAAATAGCACAGCCTGGGACCCCAGCACTGGACCCCAGCACTCCCATCTTTGTGATAAAATGGGGCATGCTCTGATCTAGCTGCTTTCTGGGTGTGCCTCACAGGTCAAAACACAGACACCTAAAAGCATCTGCGTGGGTGTGGCGGGGAGCACAGACATCCTGCCTCCCTTCCTGGTACAGATGCACCCAGAACTCCTGAGTTCAACTCCTGGAGAGCAACCAGCATAAAAGGAGGCCTCTTAGCTTGTGTTATCTTCTATTGGAAACCTCCAATCCTGGGCTGTTGCGATGTTTCCCACAGAGTGGATGCCAGGCTGCTTACAGCAGAATTCCCAGGGTAGCCTGTTGAAAAGAGGGATCCCTGGGCCCCAGCCCAGCTGTCTGGATTAGCTCTTAGAAGCCAAAGAATCTGCATGCTGAGAGAGCTCCACACACCAGCCTGCGCCCCTTGAAGATGGGAAACAATGTCTCCGGAGACATGCTGCGTAGGTTGCAGTTCCTTCCATTTCTACAGGTTTAACATTATACTGTGCTTCAATTCAACCAAAATTCATGGAGGACCTGCTCTGGACCAAGCCCTCTTCTAAACACAGAGGATGTATCCTTGACATGACTATAAGAAAGCTACCAGTAAGTTCAGTTTCACAATAATGCCAATGAAGTTAAAACTCCAATTATGGGCTGAAGAGATGGCTTAGCAGTTAAGGTGCTTGCCTAAGGACCCAGACTGAATTCCCTAGTACCCAGATGCATGCATCTGGAGTTCATTTGCAGTGGCTACAGGCCCTGGAGTGCCCATTCTCTACTACCTCTTCCTCTCCTCTCTCTCTCTCTCTCTCTCTCTCTCTCTCTCTCCCTCTAATAATTAAATAAAATATTTTAAATCCCATGGTGAAAAAATAAATATAATAAATAAACTCCCATGCTACAAATTAGAAAATAGGGCTCAGAAGATGTAAGCCACTTGCCCAAAGTCATGGAGTTGCCGGATGTGCCTATAGCTAGAATCAGCTCCTCTCATTTCAACCTGTGCTCCTTGCACTGCTCCCAGAGTACCAAATTCTTGGGTAGTAGTGGAGCCCCAATGGCAGCCCTTAGAGTCATTAGTCAGTGTAGGCCTCCAGGAATAGCCAAGGGGCTCCAACTGTCATTCCGGCTCTTAGCAGTTGACAGTGATTGCCTCCATGTGTGAGGGAGAGCGCCGTGCCACATTCAGGCTCACGGACAAAGATGCTGCAACTGATTAATCATGGTCTACGGTGGGCGCAGAGTCAGGAAGTGGCTGCATATGTACCACATATGCACATTTGTCCTGTATGTGGACAAATATCCTGTCTCACTGATGAGGAAACTGAGGCTCAGAGAGACTGAGGTCACCCAAGTGTCAGAGTTGAGCCTGGACTAGAAGCAAGGTATCCAAAGTTCTACCTGAGAGCTCTTTTTAACAAAATATTTTATTTATTTATGACAGAGAGAGGCAGAGCAGAGAAAGAGAGAGAGAATGGGCACACCAGGGCCTCTAACCTCTGCAAACAAACTCCAGATGCCTGTGCCACTGTGTGCATCTGGCTTTACGTGGGTACTGGGGAACCAAACCCGAGTCATTAGGCTTTGCAGACAAGCGCCTTAAGTGCTGAGCCATCTCTCCAGCCCCAGCTGAGAGCTCTCTATACTAGCCAGTGCTGTCTTTCCCATGCAGCCTAGAAAATTAAACAAAGAAATGCACCTTACCTTTAGGGGTCAAGAATCCCCTGATGTTGGCACAAAAGGTTCTATGGAGCCCAAAAGAGGATGAGGAG
Source organism: Jaculus jaculus (assembly GCF_020740685.1). NCBI lineage: Eukaryota > Metazoa > Chordata > Mammalia > Rodentia > Dipodidae > Jaculus > Jaculus jaculus. The sequence goes on along the minus strand of NC_059118.1, from coordinate 29,882,473 downwards.
GCTGAAATGGTTGGAGGAACCAACCAGAGAAGTGACCTCTCTATTTCTTCCCTTCCAAATCAAGGGGGGAGAATAAACTCTCATTACAAGCTCTCACCTATGCCAGGCACAACACCAAATACATTGACGGTCTCACTGGGTCCTTGAAGTGACCCTGTGAGGAAGCTCCACTTCTTTTTTGTTTTTTTAAGAAACATTTATTTATTTGAAAGAGAGAGGGGGAGGGAGGCAGATAGAGTGAGTAAGAGAATAGGCTGGCCAGGCACTGCAAACAAACTCCAGAATCATGCACCACCCTGTGCATCTGGTTTACAGGGGTCCCGGAGAATTGAACCTGGGTCCTTTGGCTTTGCAGGCAGGTGCCTTAATGGCTAAGCCATCTCTCCAGCCCAGAAGCTCCACTTCTTAGATGAAGAAATAAGAGACCTTCTGAGGGAGGATCACCATGAGTTTGAGGCCAGCCAGAGTTAGTTCCAGTTCAGCCTGGGTTAAAGAGAAACCTTGCCCCCGCCAAATATATATATATATATCTTTGGGGCTGGGAAGATGGCTCAGCCATTAAAGATGTTTGCTTGCAAGGCCTGCTGGCCTGGATTCAATTCCCCAGCCACCCCTATAAAACTGGACTGTATTCATTTGCAATGGCAAGATATCCTGGTATTAACACACAAATTAATCAGTTAATTAATTAATTAAAATATTATATTTAGTTATTTAGTTATTTAAGAGGGGGGAGACAGAATAGGCACATCAAGGCCACTAGCCACTACAGATGAACTCCAGACAGATGTACCACTTTGTGCATCTAGTTTATGTGGGTACTGGGGAATTAAATCTCCACCCTTAGGCTTTACAGGCAAACACCTTAACCGCTAAGCCATCTCTCCAGCCCATAAATATTTTTTTTATTTTTTATTTTTTATTTATTTGAGAATGACAGAGAGAGAAAGAGGCAGATAGAATCAGAGACAGAGAGGGAATGGGTGCGCCAGGGCCTCCAGCCACTGCAAACGAACTCCAGACACATGTGCCCCCTTATACATCTGGCTAATGGGAGTCCTGGGGAATCGAGCCTCGAACCAGAGTCCTTAGGCTTCACAGGCAAGCACTTAACCACTAAGCCATCTCTCCAGCCCATAAATAAAATTTTTAAGGAAATATGGTGATACAGATGAAGGGACTGAGCCAAGCTCATGTGACTTAAGTGACGAAAACAGGACAGATTTCCAGGTCTTGTAGCTCCTCAGCTCATTGGGCTTTAAGTTAAAAAGACTTTATTTTAAGCTGGGCATGGTGGTGCATGCCTTTAATCTCAGCACTGGGGCGGCAGAGGTAGGAAGATCACCGTGAGTTCGAGGCCACCTTGAGACTACACAGTGAATTCCAGGTCAGCCTGAGCTAGAGTGAGACCCTACCTCGAAAAACAGAACAAACAAACAAACAAAAAGACTTTAATTTAGCTGGGCATGGTGGTGCACATCTTTAATCCCAGCTCTCAGGAGGCAGAGGTAGGAGGATCACCATGAGTTTGAGGCCACCTAAGACTACATAGTGAATTGCAGGTCAGCCTGGGGCCAGAGTGCGACCCTACCTCGAAAAACCAAAACCAAAAACAAACAAACAAAAAAGACTTTATTTTGAGTTGTAACTCTACCACAAATTAACTTCACAATTTTTTTTTATTTTATTCATTTGAGAGCGACAGACACAGAGAAAAAGACAGATAGAGGGAGAGAGAGAGAGAATGGGCGCACCAGAGCTTCCAGCCTCTGCAAACGAACTCCAGACGCGTTCGCCCCCTTGTGCATCTGGCTAACGTGGGACCTGGGGAACCGAGCCTCGAACCGGGGTCCTTAGGCTTCACAGGCAAGCGCTTAACCGCTAAGCCATCTCTCCAGCCCTAACTTCACAATTTGGTATTGGCTTTAACTTCTCTGCACCTTGGGGTTTTGTTTTGTTTTGTTTCATCTATAAAATGGGGAGGTATCAGGGTAGAGGTCAGCAGGTTGTTAGGAGTGAACGCAATAGCATACGGAATTGTTCAGCCATGCCCCGCACACAGAAGCAGCTTCATAAGCAGACGTCTTCACTAACACCCTGGCACCATGCTGCCTCAGACATGCCACCTGCATACCCGCCAACTACTGCTGGCCTGAATGTCTCACGTGGAGGAAGCCCCGTCCTGAGGTCATCTTGTCCATTCCACTTTTCCTTCAGAGGAGGTTAGGACTCAGCCCATGCCCTATGTGCAGGAGCTGTATGAGACCCAGGGGAAGGGTGTCTTTGGGGAAATTTGGACCGGCAGGCAAAACTCACCTTAGAGCAGTGGCCACAAGATGGCAGCCTAAGAAGTAGCCAAGAGTCAGCTGAGCTCCTCCAAGTGGGACCTGGGCCTGGCTGCGCCCCAAGAACCCTTCAGAGCACAAGGCTGCGACTGCCTCCTGCCCTCATCCCCCGCATGGTCAGCGCAGGGAGGCTGAACCTAAGAAAGCGAGGCTCCCTGCTCCTACCTACTCTTTGGTGCACAAGAACGACTAACGAGCCCATTTCAAAAGCCTCCTGGATGGATTAAGAGTCTCAAGAAAACCAGGTGTGGTGGCACATGTCTCTAATTCCAGCTGCTCAGGGGCTGCGGCAGAAGGAAAAATGAGGGCCTGGGGACGTATCTCAGTGGTAGACACTGGACTGGCACGTGCAAGGTCTTGGGTTTGATGATTCATTTTGTGTGTGTGCAGGCATGTGTGTGTGTGGGGGGGGTGTATGCACATGTATGTGCCCGCGTGGCACCCTGTGCACTCAACTGCAGAGGGCAGAGGGAATTTCAAGTGTTCCATTACTCTTAGGCCCATTTTTTTTTAATATTTTATTCATTTGTTTGCAAGCAGGGAGAGAAAGAACGAGAATGAGTGTTCCATGGCCTCTTGCCATTGCAAACAAACTCTACATCCATACACCACGTGTGGGTACTGGGGAGCTGAACTTGGACACACAAGCTTTGCAAACAGCGCCTAGCCACTGGGCCACCCCACGGCCCTTCTGTCATTCTTACTTGCGACAGTTTCTCGCGGATCCCAGAGCTTGTTGCCATTTTGTTTCACAAGCCCTGGTGGTTCTCTGGTCTCTGCTCCGCTATGGAATTGGGGTTACAGGTGTACATGGTCATGCCGAGCTGTTTATATATAGGTCCTGGGAGTAAAACTTGTGCAGCTTCTCCGGCCTCCCCAGGCTCCCATGTTTGCATGGGAAGTGCTCTTAACTCCCTCGCTTTTCTGTTTGTTTGTTTGCAATTTTTTATTAGCAACTTCCATGATTATAAAAAATATCCCATGGTAATACCCTCCCTCCGCCCACTTTCCCCTTTGAAACTCCATTCTCCATCATATCCCCTCCCCATCTCAATCAGTCTCTCTTTTATTTTGATGTCATCATCTTTTCCTCCTCTTATGATGGTCTTGTGTAGGTAGTGTCAGGCACTGTGAGGTCATGGATATCCAGGCCATTGTGTGTCTGGAGGGAGCACTTTGTAAGGAGTCCTACCCTTCCTTTGGCTCTTACATTCTTTCTGCTACCTCTTCCGCATTAGACCCTGAGCCTTGGAAGGTGTAATAGAGATATTACAGTACTGAGCACTCTGGTCACTTCTTTCAAGCACCATGATACCTTCTAAGTCGTCCCAAGGTCACTGCCATCTGAAAAGAGAAGATTCCCTACCAAAAGTGTGAGTAGCATTAATATATGGGTATGAACATTAAGAGAGGTGCTTACTGAGCAGTTTGATGAGCATAGTATATACATTTAGCCAGACAGCAGCAGATGTTACACCCCTAGGGCTCATGACTACCCTGTTTTAAATTTTCAGTATCAGGGATGTATTCCCTCCCATGGAGTGGGCCTCCAGTCCAATTAGAGGGCAGTTGGTTTCCACCATGACAGACATGCCACTATTGCACCCGTTGGCTCATTTGGCCTGGCTGGCCAAATATAAGGCTTGCAGTGTCCACTGTTGAGTATTTTCTTCTTTTTTTTTTAATTTAATTTATTAGTTTTCTTTTCAGTAAATACAGGCAGTTTGGTACCATTATTTAGGCTCATCTGTGATCTACCCCCTCCCATTAGACCCTCCTTGTTATTGAAAATGGGTCGTGCATTGTGGAGTTAGCCCCCAGTTATTAGTATGATAAATGTCTCTGAAAATCATGACCCAACATGTAACTCTGACATTCTTTCCGCCCCCTCTTCCGCAAGATTTCCCTGAGCCATGTTGGGTTCATTTTTGGTCTGCTTCAGTGCTGAGGTGTTGGGGGCCTCTGAGGCTCTGGCTCTCTGATTTGGTAGGAGTTGATTTTTCTCTGCATTGATCTCCTTCCCCTTTGTGCTGGTATCCAGTTCACAGGAAAACATCACCCTTGCTTATTTCGCCAGTTGTCCTTAGTTTCAGTTGGGCCCCTTCTGAGGTATGTTGGGGCAGCTCTCTTCTTAGGATCTGCATCTATCTGGAAAAGAGAAGCAGATTCTCCAACGGAGAGTAAGTTAGCACCCAGAAAATTGAGATAACACTTACTTTTTTGATAGACAGTTTGATAGGTGTAGGCCCTCTTATACCCCGTGATTGATGGTAGCTTGATATTGTAGAGTGGGCTTGTGTTTGGGTATGGTTCTGACTTGTTTCCCAGCTCCAGCTAAGGGTCTAGTACCACTGAGTGGATCAGTTAGCCAAATCAAGAGCAATTGATTCCTCACCATGGCTGTGTACCACTATTGCACTTGTGTGGGTATCACATCCGGTTAATTGTTGCTACTTAGGTTAAACAATGTGTTGCTTGGACAGATCTTGGTCACTTCCCCCAGTCGCCTATGTAGCGCCTTCTGGCACTAGACACGCTGACTGTCTGGGGACTGACTCTCTCCTGGCTTCCAGCCATGTCATTCCATTTTGCGTGTCAGCTGCGTATGGAGTCTTCAGCAATAGGGTCTTACCACTGGCCTTTGGTGGGTCATCAATTACTCTGACAGAAGTCTGTCATTGTTTTGGGAAACCTTGTAGGTTTGTAGTATTTTCACTGGTGATAACTCCCTCATTTTTTAAAAAAAAAATATTTTTATTTATTTGCAACCAGAGAGAGATAGAAGAGAGACAGAGAAAATGGTCACACCAGGGCCTCTAGCCACTGTAAACAGACTCCAGGTGCATAAGCCACTTTGTACATCTGGCTTTTGCGTGGGTACTGGGGAGTCAACCACAAGGTCATTAGGTTTTGTAGGCAAGGGCCTTAACTGTTGAGCCATGCCCCCAGCCCATTTTTTTTGTTGTTGTTGCTGTTTGTTTGTTTAAGTGGAAATTTTGTGTGAACAAATCATGTGTTAGTACCATTTCCCTCCTTCCGGTCCCCATTCTACTGAGGGTCCTCCTCAGTGGGGTTGTTGGCACTCACCATGGGGCTATGGGTTATGAGCTGTGAGAGCAGCAGTCATTGACAGGGGACAATTGCTCTCAATATTCCTTCCCACCCTGCGGCTCTTAAAATCTTTCTCCCTCCTCTTCTGCAACATTCCCTGAGCCTTGGAGGAGGTGTTTTGAGTATTCTCAGTACCCACTGCTATCACCCTGGTGCAGGTTATCAGGCTCACCATGGAAGCAGCACTCTTGCTCATCTCATCGATTCCTCTGTGGTGTCACCTGGTCCTTCGCTAATGTGCGAGGCTGGTTCATCTCCTGCCAGGGAGTCAGCTATCTTTTCTTGTCATGTTGGTAAATTTGGTCTGTCCTCGGTTTTCACTGCCTTCTGTAAGAGAAAAGCAGATTCTTCAGTGGAGAGTGGTTAAAGGGAATATGCATTGTTAATCGAGAGAGATTTTGAAGTGTGTAGCCTCTCCTGTGACCGAAGGCTAGTGGAGGCTTCTTCTTGGAGTCTGTGATACTGGTCTCCATAGGATTCTGACTCAGTTCCCAGTTCCAGCTATGGATTCCTTTCTACTGAGGAGGTCTCATAGCCAACCAGTGAGCCATTGGTTACCCACCTAGGCCGGGTGCCACCATTGCACCGGCGTTCACATCCTGGCGGGCTGGTTGATTTCGTACAGCAGGATCTCCTGCTTACTCACAACGCTGGTGGCCATTTTCTCCCAGCAGCTCAGGCAGCATTTCCAGCACTATATGGGCAGACCATCTGGGGACTGGCTTCCTTCCAGATTCCAGCAGGATTTCTCAATGTTCTGTGTGGCAGGTTGTAGTGCCTTCAGAATAGAGTCTTAACTTTCACCTCAGGTGAGTAAGAAAGTGCTTTGGCAGAAGCCTGTCTTGTTTTGGGGACCTCATAGGTCTCGCCAACTAACAGCTCAATGTTGTTTGTAACCAATCTCTCATACTGGGAGTTACAAGCCAGAGCCAATTGTTGTAGGATTAGGCTTCAAGCCACCCTCTCCAGGGCCCTTCTGTCCAGACAATCCCTCCTACACTCCTAGTGAGGGTCATATTTTTTAGTCTCCTATCCAGGAGGAAGGCTTTTATGGTACTAATTTATTTTAGATTTAGTTTTATATATCTTCTCTTGCTTTCCCATTATCCTCACCCGCTCCAAACCTCTCTATCCCTATTATCTGTCCCTCAATTTTTTTTAATAGTTTTTATTTATTTTCAAGGAGTAAAAGAGAGAGAATGGGCATACCAGGGCTTCTAGCTGCTGCAAACAAACTCCAGATGTATGTACCACTTTGTGCATCTGCCTTTATGTGGGCCCTGGGGAACTGAACTCAGGTCATTAAGCTTTGCAGGCAAGCAATTTAACTGCTGAGCCATCTCTCCAACCCTCGAGTTGTTTTTTGCTTTTTGTTGTTGTTGTTGTTTGTCTTGTTTTTTTTTTTTAAGCCTCCCAAAATACACTTAAAATAAAAAGGGTTAGTAAAAGGAACAGCAAATAAAATGAGCTGCTGTGATCTGTGATGCAAATACAAATAAAGAAATTCTGGCTAGGGAGGCTGCCATCTATTTTATGTCTTCTGATGACATTTAATCTGCAAAATATGTGCTTTCTAAATCCGGGCCTTATTTTGGAAGACAGCAGTAAAGGGCAATAGTCTCCATTTTCTACTTTTGGATCAAAATGAGTGGAGAATTTCGGAGGCCTGAGAACGTGTCTCAGTGGATTCCAGTGTATGTCAGCATCTCCCCTGACCTGGATCCAGGAAGGAGGGCACCACCGCCCTACATGCCTTCCATAAACCGGCATTTATGGTGCATTTCCTGTCGAGAGGCACTGAACTAAGAATTTAGTAAGCATTATTTCATTAAACCCACCTCACAAAACTTTGTGCAAGGGATGGAGAAATGTCTTAGCAGTTAAGGTATTTGCCTGGGAAGCCTAAGGACCCAGGTTCAACTCCCCAGAACCCATGTAAGCCAGATGCACAAGGGGGCACATGCATCTGGAGCTCATTTGCAGTGGCTGAAAGCCCTGGCATGCCCATTCTCTCCCCCCCTCATAAATATATTTTTATAATAATATATTTAATATTAATATTAATATTTAGTAATATATTTTTTAAAGTAAAAGATAATTTGGAAAAAAAAATCTCATCCAGAAATTAACAGATCCAGGAAACAAACTTAGTTTCTCTGACCTCAGCACTTCATTTTTCTTTTTCTTTATGATTTTTAACTTTTTTATTAGGTTTCATTATGGTGGTTTCATACAATTTTTTTTGTTTCCCTCCCCCTACCCCTCTCCCTTCTTTGTGCCCTCCTTCCAGCTGAGCCACCTTTCTGCTTCCATGTTGTTTCATTTTGTTTCCCCCCCCCACCCGCCACCCTGCCCCAAGTACTTAATTTCTAACCACTTCCTGGTCATACCTCGGTTCCCATCAAGCAAGTCTTGAGCGCTCATGAAGGCTGTGATTCCTGTCCTAGAGAAGCTGGGCTTCCACTTGAAGGCAGGAAAAGCAGTCTGAATTAGTTGCCGCCATGAGGGTGGGGAATTGCCTTGGAGCTGCGTGTGAGGAAAGAAGGGAAGGAGGGGGGTGTACCGAGAGCCCAAGGTCCCTGGTCTTCTTGTCACCCACTCTGCCTGGATCCCAGACTCTCCCTCCTGACTACCTCTCCCTGGATCAGGTGGCGGCTGCTACTGAGTATATTCCAACGACAGAGACAGCGTAGCTTAACTTTGACTTAACCTTGATGGCCACCCTCTGCATCCTGGTCCAGAAGAACACAATCTGTCACCTCGGACAGGAGCCAGTATAAAGAGGGGGTTGGAATCCTCATGTTTCCCCCTGTGAATTGCTGTGATCAAGAGAACACTTTATCTTGAAAGGCAGCTGATAGAAGTGTTATTATTTTTTTTAAATATTTTATTTATATGTAATTATTTGAGAGGAGAAGAGAGAGCAAGAGAGAGGGGAAGAGGCAGATTGAGAGAGAGAATGGGCACTCCAGGTCCTTCAGCCACTGCAAATGAACTCCAGACGCATGTGCCACCTTGTGCGTCTGCCTTACATGGGTACTGGGGAATCAAGCCTGGGTCCTTAAACTTTATAGGTAAGTACCTTAACCACTAAGCAACCTCTCCAGCCCCAAAATTGCTATTATTTTGTGTGTGTGCATGGGCATGAGGTTTATCCACATGTGTGTGCCCTTTCAGGGGCCCATGCACTCACCTGGAGCGCCAGAGCAAACAGTAGCTTCCTTTTTGTGTGTGAAGAGAGCTCCAGCAATTCCTGGGTCTCTGCTCCCCTTGAACTAGGGTTACGGGCACACATGGCCATGACCATCTGTTGATGTGGATTCTGGACATTCACATGCCAGCAGTCTCAGGTCCTCTCAAGGCCTCATGCTTGTGCAGGAAACACACTTAATTCTTTGAGCCATCTCTCCAACCCAAAATTGCTATTTTGACTCTCCTTTTACCCAAAAACCAGACATCATCAATTTAGTTTTCCTTTTTACTAGCTACATTATTACAGAAGGATTGATTTTATAAATGATTCCGCAAATAAAGATGTGTGTCAACTACCTACACAAGACCATCATAATAGGAGGTAAAAGATGATGACCTCAAAATAAAAGAGAAACTGATTGAGAGGGGGAGGCGATAGTGAGGAGAAAGACAGGAGGGAAAGTGAGGGGAGGGAAGACATCACCATAGGATATTGTTTACTATCATGGAAGTGGTTAATAAAAAATAAATTAAGCCGGGCGTGGTGGCGCACGCCTTTAATCCCAGCACTCGGGAGGCAGAGGTAGGAGGATTGCCATGAGTTCAAGGCCACCCTGAGATGACAGAGTTAATTCCAGGTCAGCCTGGACCAGAGTGAGACCCTACCTCGAAAAACCAAAAAAATAAATAAATAAATAAAAATAAATTAATTATCAAAAAAAAGATGTGTGTTGGGCTGGAGAGATGGCTTAACGGTTAATTACTTGCCTGTGAAGCCCAAGGACCTTGGTTCAAGGCTCGATTCTGCAGGACCCACATAAGCCAGATGTACAAGGTCATGCATGGACCGGAGTTCGTTTGCTGTGGCTGGAGGCCCTGGTGCTCCCATTCTCCCTCTCTCTCTCTCTCTCTCTCAAATAAATAAATAAAAATACTTTTTTTAAAAAAAGATGTGTGTCAAATAAGCAAGATCTGAACAGGAAAGGTGTACACACATAGCGCCCTGGTATGGCTAGAGCTCATCTTGGAGCATTGTGTCCCTCACATCTCCTTTTTCAGCCTTCAAAGTTAAGGCCTTATGCCCTGGAATGCAACCACCTGAGTACATTGCCCCCAGTTTCAGCCTGGAAATCATCAGTCTATACTGGAGCATCTATTATATAATAACCCTTAAATTAAGTTTAAAATAAAGGTATTCACCCAGGTATTCAACATATATTTACTGAGGGCCAGGTAAGGTGCTAAGAATATAAAACAACCACTTACTATCCTTACACAGAGTATAAGCTAACAGGGGTGTCAGACAAAAATAAATCATGTAAATGTGAATTAACTGCTAAAACATAGAGAGTAAATGACTAAAAATGATAGCCTGGGCCGGGCATGATGGCGCATACCTTTAATTCCAGAACTTGGGAGGCAGAGGTAGGAGGATCTCCATGAGTTTGAGGCAACCCTGAGACTACATAGTGAATTCCAGGTCAGCCTAGACTAGAGTGAGACCTTACCTTAGGGAAGAAAAAAAATAAAAAAGCTAGTCTGGCTGGACAGATGGCTCAGCATTTAAGGTGCTTGCCTGCAAAGCCTAGCAACTGGGATTCTATTCCCCAATACCCATGTACAGCCAGATGCACAAAGTGGTGTATGCATCTAGAGTTCCTTGCAATGGCTGGAGTCCCTGGCATGCCCACTCTCTCTCTCTCTCTTTCTCCCCACTCTCTCATTTACAAATAAATAATATATCTTTTAAAAATGGAAGGGGCTTTGGCTAAAGTAATGGCACTGGAGATGGAGGCAAGAGGATAGGATGGACAAGTCTTTGAAAGGTCCCAAGAGGACAGGTACTGTGGAAACTAGTGATGCTGGACAGCAGCAGTGAAGATGGAAGAGTTCAGCTTGAAACCTGGTGTCACTCACCAAAATGACCAGGTTGGGGTGGAGGTGATTCATGAGCTCAGCCTTTGATAGATATATTCTGGGTGCCTTGGTGCCATCAAGTGAGTTACTGCAAAAAAATGGGTTGAGACCCCCAAGGAGCTATCTGGACTGGAAATAGACATGTGGGAGTCTAATGATAAAAGTCCTGGGCATGGGTAAGCCTGATTGGGTAGAGGGCTGGCTGAAAAAAGAAGTAGGCATAGAACTAGGTCCTGAGACATTTCTCCACTGAACTATCTTTGGTATCTTCCCAGTATCAAAAATTCCCAGGTTGGGCTGGAGAGATGGCATAGCGGTTAAGCGCTTGCCTGTGAAGCCTAAGGACCCTGGTTCGAGGCTCGGTTCCCCAGGTCCCACGTTAGCCAGATGCACAAGGGGGCGCACGCGTCTGGAGTTCGTTTGCAGAGGCTGGAAGCCCTGGCGCGCCCATTCTCTCTCTCTCCCTCTATCTGTCTTTCTCTCTGTGTCTGTCGCTCTCAAATAAATAAATTTAAAAAAAAAAATTCCCAGGCATAGGCATGTGTGGTGGCACATGCCTTTAATCTCAGCACTCAGGAGGCAGAGATAGGAGGATCGCCATGAATTTGAGGCCAGCCTGCACTAGAGTGAGACCCTACCTTGAAAAAAAATTTTCCAATCATTGTTGCTGCTACTTTACTGCCATGATTCTCAGCTCTGCCGCTCACCCCGTGTGCATCTGGACCCAGAAAGTGGAGCTGTCTGTCGGAGCCTTAGTGTCCCACCCATTTTTGATTCATCTGTGATCTTTCCCTTCTTAACACCGCCCTACCTATGCATAATTCTTGCCTCAAGACACATGTTCTATTTCCAGCCCACACGCCCAGGCCCTCTGTGGAAGGGAACAAGAGCTCTATGGACTAGGGCAAAGGCTCAATGGATAGTGCTTGCCACTCAAGATGAAGTACCCAAGTTTGATGCCCAACCTCACATAAAAAGTTGCTGTGGCAGGCTCCTGGGGAGCCCAGCAAGAACGGTGTGTGGTGAGAACCCAGAATGAGATCACATGTGGTGGAACGTCAGGACAATCCCAAAGATTACCCTCTGACCTCTACACTTGTGCCTGCACACACACACACACACACACACACACACACACACACACTCACACAATTAAAAAAAAGTCTTTAGGAGATTTAGCACCAGCTGACTTCAGTCCTCAGGCCTAGATGCTCTTCTGACTCAGCAGTTTCACAAGATGCCAGATGCCACAGCCCAGCCCCATGGGGGGCAATGTAGAAAGTACAAGTGCCTGTGTGATGTGGATTCCTCAAAGCCCCCCGGTAGGGTTGATATGCAGCAGAGTTCATAATCATGAATGCATACCCAGGAGAGCTCGGGTTGCCAGAATTGGCCACATCATTCCTCTACTTTGTGCACAGTGCTGCAACAGGGAGACCCTCTCTGGCATTGCAATTGGCAGCTCCAGCTGGGCTTTTCCCAGGATAAGATGTGTGTTTCACAAGCCTCGCCATCTTTGACTTGGAGAAGAGCATCCCTTGCCTCACAATTAGGGATTTGAGGGGTCCTGAGAGGCCAGATGGGGTATCAAATGACCTCGTGCTCAACTCCTCCTCTTCAGGCCTCAGGATTTGGGAAATCAGTGAAGTTTCTGAGTTTCATTGTCCTTCCTTGTCATGTGCAGCATCAGATTGTCACAAAGGGACCTGCTGTCATCCCACACATAACACCTGCTCAGGGGGAATGCGCAATTAATTGTTATAAGTAAAAAACATTTAAGTTTTATTTATTTACTTATTTGAAAGAGTCAGAGAGAGAGAGAGAGAAAGAGAGGGCACACCAGGGCCTCCAGCCACTGTAAACAAATTCCAGACCCATGCACCACTTTGTGAATCTGGCTTACGTGGGCCCTGGAGAATCGAGCCTGGGTCCTTTGGCTTTGCAGGCAAACACCTTAACCGCTAAGCTATCCCTCCAGCCCCACAATTAGAATTTTTATCAGCATCAAAATGCCCCCTACCTTCTACAGGCTCCCTCTTTCTTCTTTTCTTCTTCCTTTATTCCTTAGATACCCCCTTGGCTCCCCCAAAACGTTGAACAGGTAAATGCCTAGGACATGCAGAACAATAAAAGTAACAGTGGTCTCTGGGATGACTCAGAAGGCATCATAGTACTGAGAAGAAGGGATGGAGGAGTGTCCAGCACTGAAACATCTCTTATCACACACTCCAAGGCTCAGGGCCCATTGCGGAAGAGGTGATGGAAAGAATGTAAGAGCCAGAGGAAGGGTACCACTCCTTACATGCAACTGTCTGGACAAAAACTGACCTCGATATTCATGACCTCGCAGTGCCTAGCAATACCTTCACAAGACCCTCGTAACAGGAGAAAAAAATGACATCAAATTAAAAGAGAGCCAGGCGTGGTGGCACATGCCTTTAATCCCAGCACTCAGGAGGCAGAGGTAGGAGGATCGCCATGAGTTCAAGGCCACCCTGAGACTATGTGAATTCCAGGTCAGCCTGAGCTAGACTGAGACCCTACCTCAGAAAATGAAAGAAAATTAAAAGAGAGACTAATGGAGAGAGGGAGGGGATATGACGGAGAGCAGAGTTATGAAGGGGAAGGGGAGGGAAATATCATGGTTTGTTGTCTTTAAGTACAGAAGTTGCCAAGATCTATCTATCTATCTATCTATCTATCTATCTATCTATCTATCTATCTATCCATCCATCCATGAAGCATGTCTATTCAGGTGTTAGGGTCTTTGCTAACAGCTTAGACGTTCATGCACTTTCATCCAAAGGCAACAGGCAAGAATTACAGGGCTTCTCTTCATGAGGTGGTAGAATTTTAGGCAATGAAACTGCCCATAGTGGCACAAGGGGCAGCAGCCTCCCAGACCTGCTGTTAGAGACAAAACTCTTCCCCTTCATTGCTGATGGGCCCACTTGTGTGCTCAGATTGTTTTTTGTCTGTTTGTTTTTGTTTTTCAAAATGTGGTCTCACTGTAGCCTAGGCTGACCTGGAATTCACTAGGTAGTCTCAGGGTGGCCTCGAACTCACAGCAATCCTCCTACCTCTGCCTCTGAGTGCTGGGATTAAGGACACGTGCCACCGCGCCCAGCTCAGATTATTTTTCAACCGTTCTATTGACAACCTCTGAACACAGAGACAATATGCCAGCTCATAATCCCATCCCATCACCTTCCCTTTTCACCCCCTCAAGAGCTCCCTCCACTCAATCCCTTCTTCTTTCCAACTAGACTCTCTCCTATTTTGACGTCATTTCTTCCCTACTGTTATCAGGTCTTATATAGGTAGCATCAGCCACTGCGAGGTCATGAAGACCATGGCCCCTTTGTGTGTGGGCGACAGCATTACAGAGCCCTCCTCCTCTCCCTTTGGCTCATACATTTTTCTAGCACCTCTTCCATAATGATCCCCGAGCCTTGGAGTGTGTGATAAGAGATGTCTCAATGCTGAATTTCTGTCATTTCTTCTAGGTACTTTGCCTTTTGTTGTTGTTGTTATTGTTGTTGTTTTGTTTTTTTGTTTTTCCAAGGTAGGGTCTCACTGTAGCTCAGGCTGACCTGGTATTCACTACGTAGTCTCAGGACTTGGAGGCACTTTGGTGTGTACTCGGATTACTTAAAAATCAGACTCACGGTGGAATTCCCAGAAGGAAGGTGTTGAAATGTGCTTTGGACATGAAGTGTTCACTCCACCCCTCCCCCCACCCAAGAAAAAGGTCATGGCTGAGCATGGTGGCTCAGCCTTTAATCCCAGCATTCAGAAGGCCAAGGTAGGAGGATCACTGTGAGTTTGAGGCCATCCTGGGACTACAGAGTGAGTTCCAGGCCATCCTGGGCTAGAGTGAGACCCTACCTGGAAAAAAAGCAGAAAAAAAAAAGTTCAAGTATTACACAGTTATCCCCCAGCTGGTGGTAGTACCATTTGGGGGTGCTCTGGGAACTTTATAAAGCACATGAGAGGGTTGGGGTTTTACTGCCCTGCCTGCTTCCTGATGGGCCGCGTAGGAACACCCCTCCTCCCCACGCTCCCTCTGCCATGATATTCTGCCTGAGGGTTTGTGGTAAAGTAACTGAAAACTGAAACTTGTGAAACTTGGAGCCAAAATAAATCTTTCCTCCTCTAAGTTGTTTCTGACAGATATTTTTGGTCACAACAATGAGAAAAGTAAGTAATATAGTACACAAATATACTTTGGGAACCATTTAAACCAAGCTTAGAGATCCCCATGTCCCATTCCAGGCAGAGCACCAAATTCCCAGTTAGTTGGAAAGCCACCAATTCCGTGGATGAAAAACATTCCCAGTTAGTTGAGGGCAAAGCGCTCCCCTCCTCCCAGAATGCAGTAAGATGGTGATTTTTCCAACTACACCAAACCACTGTTTCTGTAGCCGCAGGGGCCCTTCCTCTGCCTGGTGGGCTGCCACTAGGGCACAGAGAAGGAGGGGTGCACACCCCCACAGACCAAGAGGCCTCAGAGCTCTGGGTGTGCTCCATTCCTATCGACCCCACTGGCTGCGATGTCACAGAGTGCAGGCTCGCACTGAGAGCCGGGTCACCCCAAGCCTCCTGTTTATTTTCCTTCCTGGATACATTGGTGACTCGGTGCCTGAAAAGCTTCAACAAGGCTGGAATGAAAGTGCACAGGCGAATGGACGGTCACCTCGAGCAGGCCTGCTGGTGATTTGGAATGTCCCTTTAGAAGGCTTTTTAATAAACTTTGTTTGTATCTGCCTTGATGAGGAACACATTTGCCTGGGACCTTGCAGGGTTGTTTGGCTTCAAGGCTTCCCTTTCTTGGCCTTAGAAGTTCTTGGTGGCAGTGGCTGCCTGCAGGCCCTTGGGACTCCCCCATGGAGTATTGACCTGCCTCTGATTTTGTCCCAGTAACTTTAGTCTTGGCCCCTGGTGTCACTGATAAACTCCAGAGCAAGATGTACAGGGTCAGAAGGTTTGAGAGTTCAACAGGGGAAAAAATTTTTAAAAAAAAAAAGGTCCCACTCCCTTTTAAGAAGCTTCCAGGCCCAGCACTGGAATTTGGTCAATCCATCCAGCGATGTACGCGGCTCCCGCCTCTCCCAGTTCTCCCTTGTCTAGACTGGAACAACTGTGGGAATTAATTTTAGTATCTTACACGTGTAGTTCCTGTGCAAGGACCCTAATTAGAAAGAAGAAAACACTGAAAAGCTTGGTGAGCCTGTCTGTAATCCCAGTACTTGGGAGGCTGAGGTAGGATTGTGAGTTTGAGAGCAACTTGAGACCCATAACAAGAGGAGATAGCTGATTAGATATAGACATATACATGTATCTATATTGACAGACATATCAATAGATATAGGCCTGTTTCATTTAGCAGTCTGTTCCTCCCACTGAACGTAGCTCCTAGCAGGATCAAGCCATGACCAGCTGCCTTCTCAGGCTCCCCACCTGGAATACTTGCCCCCCACAGTCTGCTGTAGTTCATATTTATTTGGCAAAAAATATCCCCCCCACCCCGCCCCAGGCTTGTGGTCTAGAGTACAAGCATGGTGACCAACTGTACTCTGGGGAAAGGGTGATGACACCCCCTCTGCTGGCTCAGTCCCATCTGGCCCCAGGATGCCCAAGGCAGAAAGGAGGGTACTTAAAACACTTCTGCCTGTGGCTGTAGGGGCGGGGAGGGGGGCAGGCACAGAAGCAGCCAAGCACAACTCTAGCTCCTTCATTCAAGTGATGCCCACTGGGTCCAAATGTACTGAGTGTCCACCTTGACTAACAATGGAGAGGAGTAGTAAGAAGACATGGTAAGTACACCACCTTGGTATTGTTCACTAAGACCAAACAAAGTCCAGGAGCAGCTGGAATCAGAGAAGTGGGACACAGCTTTCCTATCAGATTCTGCAGTCACGCAGGCCTGGACTTCACACCTAGCTCTGGTCCTTCCTGTATGGGTGACCTTGGGCAAATGAATTAGCCTCTCTTTGCTTGTTTTCTAATCTCTAAAATGGGAATATTAATGCTTTCCTTAAAGGTCTGCTTTATGGCTGAAATAATAAATGATGTATATGCATATAGATGCACTGAAGAAGATCTGGAAGGATAAACACTAAAGTTGGGAGTGCAGGATGAGGAAGGTTGGGATGTAGGAGATGAGGGAGGGGCTTTCACTTTACCAAGCATTTAAAGGTGATTGAGAAGAAATAAAGGAAAGGGAGGAGGGGAGGTGAGGGAGAAGAAAAGACATTGTGCTCAGCTAATTGTACACAGTGAACGCTTAAGAAATAGTAACTATAAACTTCTTTTAAAAAGTTAGATAGGGTCTCACTAGGTAGCCCAGGCTGACCTTCAATTTGTAATCCTCTTGTCTCAACCTCTCTAGTGCAAAAATTACAGGTATGTGCCACACCTGGCTACTTTTTTTTTCTTTTCTCCAAGCATCCTGGATTCCTATGGATGTAGTTAAAGGGTTGTGTCCTTTGATTCTGGTGGAAGAAAGAGAGAAAAGCTTTTGGTCAAAGGGTCTTGAATTCCTTCTTTAAGAAATTTTAAGCTCACTGGCTTAGCGGTTAAGGCACTTGCTTGCAAAGCCTAAGAACCCAGGTTTGATTCTCCAGGTCCCTCATAAGCCATATGTACAAGGTAGCACACACGCATCTGGAGTTCATTTGCAGTGACTACAGGCCTGGCACACCCATTCTCTCTCTCTGTCTCAATTTCTCTCTCTCTCTCTCTCTCTCTCTCTCTCTCTCCTCCCTCTCTCTGTCCCTAATAAATAGACAAAAAAAAAAAAAATAAAAGGCTCACATTGGGCTGGAGGGATGGCTTAGAGGTTACGGTGCTAGCCTGCAAAGTTAAAGGACCCAGGCTCAATTCCCCAGGACTCACATAATGGCAGATGCACAAGGCGGCACATGCTTCTGGAGTTCATTTGCAGCATCTGAAGGCCCTGGTGCTCCCATCCTCTCTTTCTCTTTCTCTTTCTCTTTCTCTTTCTCTTTCTCTTTCTCTTTCCCTCTTCCTCCCTCCCTTCCTCTTTTATCTCTCAAATATAAATAAAAATAAAAAGTTAAAAGCTGTTAGAGAAGAGGCAACTGAGTAGCAGACCCACAGAGGTTGCTTTCATTCTACGAGACCCAAGACCGGAGGGAGAGCACTTCCTGCTGGGCTAGCAAGACTGCTGCTTTGCGTCCAGCCTTGCGGAAGCCTCTCTCAGGTTGGGCCTTCAGTGCCCATCTCCCGATGCCATCCTGGAAAGGAGTCCCACATGTGCGGTACAAAAACACAGCATCGGCAGCCCCTTCCATAACATCACGTGTCCAAATAAATGGAGCTGTTGACTCAGCCTGATTAGATGAGGGTCTGTCCTAAGGAGCAGTCCCTGTGAAGCAAAGAAAAACAGAATTCTTGGTGGAATTAGGCCCCTAATCCGCTGCCTCTCCAGCACAGCCATGGGCCTGGAGAACCTGGTGGGGGACCCCAGAAGTGCCTTATCAGAAGCTACATTCCTCTCCTGCACTCCCTCCAAGCTGATACCTTTTGCTAGATGAAGGCAGGGATCTCAAGGCATCACTAGCCAAGAACCCACATATTTGTGGGTAGCTAGGGTTGGTCACCAAAGTGGGCTTCTTCTTTTGATGCCAGAAGATCCAAGCTGTGGCCATCTGGCTCATTTTCCAAGTAGACATTGACAAAAGACAGCTAGATTTATAAGAATGCATGTGTGCACGCACACTCACTCTCACACAAATGAGTGTGTGTGCGCGCTCACACACACACACCCCCCACAAAGCATGTGAGGTAAATAACAGAGAAGCAGAAAGTGGTACCCACTAAAGGCCATTTGCCCTGTAGCCAGCCACCTCACCAGCCACGCAGTCTTGTATCCAGCCTGTGGGTACTTAAGAGCGAGAACTCTATTCCAGTTAGCCCTATACCTGGGCTAGGGCACACCCAATGCTCGCTTCAGCTTGATAGATGCTTCTGAGTGGACAAGAGCGTGGATTCTGGGATGGAAGAGAGTCGAGGGTGGACTCTGCCTCCAGGCATCCCACTCAGCATCTCTGAGTCCCTCAGTGACTCATCTTTAAATGAGAAGAGTAGTCTCATTCTTCACATAGGTGCCGTGAAGACTGTACCAGGGGATACTAGAAAGGGCTGGATCCCTTGCTCAGCCCAAAGTCCATGCTTCACTGGTGGTCTACACAGCCTGGGATGCCTGGTGGGTAGGGAGGGGTAGCTGGCAAAGATTGGGTAGGGCTTGTGCCCCTGCTTGAGCAGAGCTCATTAACTAGGGATGTGAGACAAAATGTAGGAAGGGGCCCAGGTACCCTCAACTAAGAACCAGGGCAACTGGAGATGTCAGCTACAGGGCATTTCTTTAAGGAGCTAAAATACCAGTGGACACAGAAAGAGTGGGGGGAAATTGGTTAAAGAAGGTGGAGGGAGTGGGGACAGCCAGAGCCAAGTGGAAACCAGAACAGAGCCCAGCGATGGCAGTGAAGCACTCACTAATAGTAAGGAAACGCCCAAAGATAAAATCTGGAGACTGGGCCCACTGGAGAGCAGCCTAGGCCACTGCAAAGACAGGCTGATCACACAGCTGCCAGCTACGGAGAGAACCGAACAAGGCCAGGGTGGAGACCCTGCGGCCTGAACAGGAAGCTGCGCATCAACCAGGCTTCTCCCACACGGGCCGCCAGGCACAGCCAACTTGGTCCTCCTCCTCACTGCTTTTGTTCTGGGCAGTCCCAAGGCCTGCTAAGGATTACTATGTCTTCTGCCCCATGTGTACCCACCACTCACCTTCCCCCAAGAGCCTTTTTGGCTGGAAAATGGCCATTAGAGCCAGTCCGAACTCAAGCAAGCACTACCTGCAAACTACCTGATCAGTACACTTGTGCTTGTAGCAATGTACCACGGGGAACCATGCGCTTCCGTGGCTGTAATACGGACGGACTAAGGCAAGGTGTGCCAAGTGCCTAGTAAGTGTCTGACGCACAGCCTGCTCTTGGGGAACATCCATGCGGTGAATGGACTCAAAGTCATTTACACAGAATGGCCTTCTCCCTGTCCTGTGTCAACCTAATTATTTTCCATCCTCCCCACACTTGCTGTTCTAGGTGCCCCATTGAGACAAGTTCCCAAGTCTCAGCCTAACCAACCCAGCATGGAGGCCCAGCTCAGCACCTTCAGGCCTGGCATCACGTGGCTCAGGGGTATTCCCAGCATTGCAGGCTGCTCTCTTCAAAGGCATGTCTGACCATCCACTCTTAGGGACAGAGGACACCCCCCCTCTCTGTACCTCCACAATAGCTTAATAGTGCACAATGAGGCACCCGGGAGAGCCTAACCTTGCATCCGTTGGCTGATGGAAAGGCACGGGAAGAGGCTCTGCAGAGACAGAAGTCCGGGATCACTTACTCTCTGGGTGACTATAACCAGTCTTGACTTCCCCTCTTTCTTTGGTCACTGTCAGAATAGAGGACAACAAACCCATCCAGGCCACTCGCAGGCAGTGATGAAGATCAAACACAGGGGTCTTATGAGAGCACTTTGAAAGCCTAAGGCTCCGTGGAGTCCTGAGGGACCACGTTCAGAAGTTCTAATGTTTTCCCACACCAGGCCCCAAAGCTCGGATGGTCATCAACAGGTGTGTGTGAGGGAAGCTGAAAGGTCCCTGCAGCCCTGCGGGGAGTCGCCTCCTATCTCCTCAAGATCTCCAGCGCCCTGGCTCTGCAAAGGGATGGTAATTGGATGATAATTGGGTCCCTCTGGAAAATAGCGGACACAGCTTAGGGCAGCTGGAGGCGGCAGAAACCCTATCCCTTGCAGAGCCCTGACGTTCTCACCAGCTCCCACCCTGCACACCAGCCAGCCAGCCTGCGCCTGCTGCTTCCCAAGACCACCTGGCCTCCCCGCCCTCCCCTGTTCCCATGGCTCCCTACAGCCTTCCTCCTCTGGCAGTGGCTGGCAGAGGTCAGTGGGCTGCAGGTACCATCTTCCCTCCAAGGTCCTGGTGACCAATGCCAAATGGCACGATGACCTCCTCAAACCCTCGCCTCCTAGGGCAGGGGGACATTAAGGTCCCACCTGTGGTCCAGCCTGACCCCAGATAGTGGGGCCAGCTGTCAACAGTCACCAGGACCACAAGCTGCCCATGATCAAGTGTGTTACCTGGCTTCACATCAAAGATAATGCCATGATTATGGTGGCTGCCGGGGTCCAGGCTCCTGCTCCTCCGCCGACACTTTCCATGCACTCTCAGGAACTCTGGGAGGCAGTGTTTCCACTTCCACCTTGCAGACATGGGGGTGCTGCAGTGCAAAGAGGCTGGATACGTTGGATATGTTAACGGGCATAAACAGAATCCACTCCCAGTCTACTCAAACTCCATGCTTGTTCTAGCAAAGCGCCTCACGTGCTCACAGGCATTTACCAAGCGACTCCTGAGTGCCAGTCTCAGCTAGAAGAGCTGCACTCTGACTGCATGACACCTACAGAGAAGACGGAGATACGGACACTTGGGTTAAGTCAGAGGAATATGTAAGGAAGATAATGGTAAGTGTTGTGGGAACACAATGCCAGGAGGCTCTGCCTGATGTTGGGTGAGGAAAGGTTTCCTAGGAGAAGGTTCTCTGAACTGTATCCTAAGACACTACCAATAAGAACTAAGGAGCTGGGGCTGGAGAGAGATAGCCTAGCAGTTAAGGCATTTGCCTGCAAAGCCAAAGGATCCAGGTTCAATTCCCCAGGACTCACAAGGGCACACCATCTGGAGTTCACCTGCAGTGGCTAGAGG
The DNA here is from genome assembly GCF_020740685.1 of Jaculus jaculus. NCBI lineage: Eukaryota > Metazoa > Chordata > Mammalia > Rodentia > Dipodidae > Jaculus > Jaculus jaculus. The sequence goes on along the minus strand of NC_059118.1, from coordinate 29,861,098 downwards.
CCCTGGCACACCCATCCTCTCTCTTTCTCTAAAAGGTCTAAGGAGCTGCCACAGGGTCTTAGGGCTGTCTCAGGATCTGAGGTCTAGGTTCAAGAGAGGGTAGCCATGTGCTGTCCTGAGAGCCAGGAGTCCTATCCTTAGCTTCCTTTTCCTCTCCTCCATAAGCATGTTCAGATAATTTCCATTAAGTAGGTGTCATGTGTGTGTGTGAGAGAGAGAAAGAGAGATCATCCCTGACAACTGCACTAGCTACCACTCTTTCCCTGTCACTGAGAAATCAAGCTGGAACTGCAGATTAAATATCACTGTGCTGGAAAATGCTATGCAGCCCACTGGGGGAGAAAAGCCATCAACAGTAAAATCCTAGTCAGCCACACACAATGGATCATCCAGGTAAAATGTGCCCACTGGTATAGCAGTGGCATGACTGTTACGGGGATAACCAACCACTCTGAATTTGAGGCCCACTCAAAGGAGAGAATCCATGCCTGCACTCAAAACCAAGTCAAAAGCCTGCAGCTGAGAGCCTTACCTTCTCCTGCCTTCTCATGGGCAAGAGCTCTTCATACTGTCTCCTCTCTCCTTCTCTTAACCTAGTAGTCTCTCTAAACCTTAAAAAGCAAAAAGCTGGGTTGGGGGGATGGCTTAGCAGTTAGGGCATTTACCTGCAAAGCCAAAGGACCCAGGCTCAATTCCCCAGGACCCACGTAGGACAGAGGCACAAGGTGGCACATACATCTGGAGTTTGTTTCCAATGGCTGAAAGCCCTGGCGCGCCCATTCTCTCCCTCCCCCCCACCTCTCTCTCTCAAGTAAATAAAAATAAAAAACAAAAAGCCTATCTATGGCTGGGAAGTTCATAGGCCCTAGGGAGGGAACTACCACCATTATTTGGTTAAATGGATATGTTGTGCCCTTCAAATTGCCCTCTGAAAATATTTATGCTTATGCCCATAGAATAATGATACTCTCACCTTTGGTCAAAAAAGGTTTCTTTTTGCAGATGGAGTGTCTACTAAGGTGACTCAAAACTCATCAAAGTTCTATGACTTAGTGACTGTTGGTTGCTCAATGCTAAATGAGGTATCTACAGCACCCCCTCTAAGGCACAGGGAATATTGTAGAAGAGGAGAAGAAATAATGTAAGAGCCGGAGGATGGGGAGGAATTCTTTGGAACTCTGTCTTCCAGATGTAAAGTGGCCACTGCATTCATAACTTCACAATGGCTATGGATACCTGCACAAGGCGTGCACAGTTTTGGGCCATCAACAGAGAGAGAGAGAGGGATGAAGACATCAAAATAGAAGAGGGACTAGTCAGAAAGAAAAAGGGGTTCGGGGCTAGACTCTTGCCTGCAAAGTTTCATGACTCAAGTTCGATTCCCTAGTACCCACATAAAAATCCAGATACACAAAGTGGAGCATGTGTCTAGAGTTTATTTGCAGTGGCTGGAGGCCCTGGCCCACCCTTTCTCTCCGACTCTCTTCTCTCTTTCTCTCTGTCTCTCCACGCTTACGAACAAAGATGGAGAAAGAAAGAGATGGGGTTTCAGAAGAAGGGAGATGAAATAAAGTTATGGGAAAGGATGGTGACTAAAATATATTATATAGGCATGTATGAAAGTGTCAATGAACGTTTTTAAATTTGTGTGTGCGCGCTGCCGGCATGTCCTCATCTTTCTCAACTCAGTGCACTCTCACTGTCACACTCTCTCCTTGGCCCAGTGCCAAAGCCACTAGCAAAAATGTTCACTAAAATGTTCAGATACCATAGGTATCTAAAACCTGACTATAGCTCAGATGGGCAACAAGAGGAAAATGAACAACCCAGCCACGTTATGACCAAACAATGGAATACTGCTCAACAATAAAAACAATTACTGGGCTGGAGAGATGCCTTAGTGGTTAAGCACTTGCCTGTAAAGCCTAAGGATCCCAGTTCCAGGCTCAATTCCCCAGGACCCATGTTAACCAGATGCACAAGAGGGCGCATGTGTCTGGAGTTCGTTTGCAGTGGCTGGAGGCCCTGGCGCGCCCATTCTCTTTCTCTCCTTCTCTAACTGCCTCTTTTTCTCTCTGTCTGTCACTCTCAAATAAATAAATAAAAATAAACAAAACATTAAGAAAACAATTACTAACAGACACACACACACACGACATGAATTAGTCATTATTCAAAATCATGCTGAGGAGAAAAAAAAAAAAAACATTGCCCAAGGTAGCACATCTGACAAGAATCCATTTACATGAATTTCCAGAAAAACTAGTCTGTGGGAGAAAATACCAAGAGTGACTTGTCTGCAAATGGTGGCATTCTACACATTGACGGGGACTTATACTATGCAAATGTATGCATTAGTCAAAGCTCCTGGGATGAGAGTTAAGATGTGTTCATTTGTACCTAGAGCAGTAAAAGAACCATAAAGCAAATATTTGACTCTCGCTAATGATGTGCATGCTGAAGTGATTAGGAGCCCAGTCTACTAACATCTGAACTTTATGTAGAAATACACTGTAAAAGAGATGGAGGGCTGGGAAGATGTCTCAGTGGGCAAAGTGCTTACTGTGACCCATGATGAGCTCAGTTCAGGTCCCAGCGCCCACCCAGAAGTCAGGCATAGTGGCATGTGATGGAAACTGAAGCTCTGGGGCGGTGGAGACAGCAGGGTACCCAGGACTTGCTGGTCAGCTGGTATAGCTTAATCAGTAAACTCTGGGTTCAGTAAAAGAGCCTGTCTTAGTGGTAAGATGGCTGAGCTGTTAAAGGCACTTGCTTGCAAAGCCTGCTGGCCCAGGTTCAATTCCCCGGTACCCACGTAAAGCCAGCTGCACAAAGTGCGCATGTGACTAGAGTTCATTTGCAGCAGCAAGAGGCCCTGGCTTGCCCAGACTCACTCTCATAAATAAATGAAAATTTTCTTTTGGCTTTTCAGTGTAGGGTTTGGATCTACCCCAGGCTAACTCAGAATTCATTATGTAGCCTCGAATTCATGACAATCCTCCTACCTCTGCCTCACTAGTACTGAGATTAAAGGTGTATGCCACCACACCTGGCAATAAAAATATTTTTTAAATATGTTATTTATTTATTATTAGAGAGAGAATGGACACACACGGCCTCTAGCCACTGCAAGTGAACTCCAGATGTGTGTGCCACCTTGTGCATCTGGCTTATGTGGGTACTGAGGAATCAAATCAGAGTCCTCAGGCTTCACAGGCAAGCACTTTAACCACTAAGCCATCTCTCCAGCCCGAGACAGGGCTTTAAAAAATTATTTTTATTAGGGGCTGCAGAGATGGCTTAGTGGTTAGGGTGCTTGCCTACGAAGCCAAAGGATCCAGGTTTGATCCCCCAGGACCCATGTAAGCCAGATGCACAAGGTAGCACACGCATCTGGAGCTCAAATGCAGTGGCTAAAGGCTATAATGTGGTTCTCTCTCTCTCTCTGTAATGTAGCCCAATCTCTCTCTCTCTCTCTCTCTCTCCCTCCCTCCCTCCCTCTCTCTCTTTCTCTCTCTCTCTCACAAATAAATAAGTAAAAAAATTAAAAATATTTTTAAAAAGCCTGTCTCAAAAAAATAACGTGGAAAGAGACTGAAGATAACCAAAACTGACCTCCAGCCTCATGCACACGTGCACACATGTGCACACACACCTGTGTCCATGCACATATGAACACACATGCATGCACATTAAACACACATAACATGCAAAAAAGGGATAGATGGAGAAATAGAAGGGTAGGCAAATGGATATGCATAGAATAAAGTAAATGCGGCAAAATGGCAATTTGAGTCTTGGCGTTAGTATATGTGTTGTGTTTTGTGATTTTCATAATGACAATCCAGAGGGATCACTATTTTAACTTCCTAAGTGCTACTTTTTAAGTGGAATCAGAGAAAGTGGGGCTTGGATCTTTTTTCAAATTATTTATCTATTTGTATATGTGTTTGTGCATGCACCTGTCTGTGCATGGGTGTGCCAGGGTCTCTTGACATATGTGCTACTTTGTGCCTGGTTTTATGTGGGTGCTAGAGAATTGAACCCAGGGTGGCAGACTTGGCAAGCAAGAGCTTTAACTGCTGAGCCATTTCTCCAGACCTCCTGGGTTCAATTTTTTTGTTCATTCTTATTTATTTATTTGAGAGTGACAGAGAGAGAGAGAAAAAGGCAGAGAGAGAGAGAGAAAGAGAGAGAATGGGCATGCCAGGGCTTCCAGCCACTGCAAACGAACTCCAGATGCATGTACCCCTTGTGCATCTGGCTGACGTGGGTCCTGGGGAACCAAGCCTCGAACCGGGGTCCTTAGGCTTCATAGGCAAGCACTTAACTGCTAAGCCATCTCTCCAGCCCCTGGGTTCAAATTTTAACAAGACCATTTCCTCCCTGTCTGACCTGGAACAAGATTGTCAAGTCTCGTGAGCTTTAATGAACAGAAATAAGTTGATAAATGTCTCTGTTGTGAGGATCTGTGAGAATAAAATGAGAGAACATCCACACAAAGTGCTCGTAAAATTCACTGTAACCTAAACCTAGAAGAAGAAAAAAAAAAGTCTTGGGCTGGAGAGATGGCTTAGCTGATAAGGCATTTGCCTTGAAATCCAAAGGACCCAGGTTCAATTCCCCAGGATCCATGTAAGCCAGATGTACATGGTGGTGCATGCATCTGGAGTTTGTATGCCCATTCTTTCTCTCTCTCTCTCTCTCTCTCTCTCTTCTCTTTCTTTCTTTTTCTTTCTCTAATCTGCTTCTTTTTCTCTCAAGTAAATAAAATAACAAAAAAGTCTCCATTGCAAACTCATAGAAATTCTAGATTTAAGAAAAACACTAATACTTACAATATTTGAGAGTACAGTTGGATAATGTTTGACAATTGAGTATTTCAAAATAGCTAGTGGTGGGGCTAGAATGATGGCTCAGTGGTTTTAATGGTGCTCATTTGCAAAGTCTGCCTGCCCAGGTTCATTTCTCTAGTACCCATGTAAAGCCAGACATAAAAAGCATCTGAGCTGGATGTGGTGGTGCGCACCTTTAATCCCAGCACTTGAGAGGCAGAGGTAGGAGGATGGCCATGAATTCAAGGCCACTCTGAGACTACTGAGTGAATTCCAGGTCAGCCTGGGATACAGTGAGACCCTACCTCAAAAAAAAAAAAAAAAATGGCATCTGGCATTTATTTACAGTGACAAGAGACTACCATGCACATATGTGTGTATGTGCAAATAAATAAATGAATATCTTAAAAATAACCAGTAGTGAGGACTTTGATTGCTCTGACACAAATAAATGATATGCCAGCTTCCTTGATATGATCCCTATGATTTGATTATACACTTCTTGAAATGTCACAATGCCCCTTTAATATATATAATTACTATGTGTCAACCAAAAATAAAATATATTTGCTGGGTATGGTGGTGCACACCTTTAATCCCAGCACTCAGGAGGCAGAAGTAGGAGTATTACTGTGAGTTTGAGGCCAGCCTGGGGCTACAGAGTGAATTCCAGGTCAGCCTGAGCTAAAGTGAGATGTTACCTCAAAAAAAAAAAAAAAAAGCCTGAGCAGCAAAATCACTGAGAAATCACGTTGGTGCTGAACAGAAAACCTTCACCCTATGGCCCAGCCAACTGAAATTGGAAAAGGCTGCACTGCATTTATGCAGCCTTAAGGGAGACAGAAGTCATCAGTGGTGAAAACAGTAGACACTGGAAGCCTCAAGTTTGGCCAGACAGGCCAAATGACTGAACGAGTACAATAATGGCATGTCTGCTCTGGGGGAAACCATCTGCTCTTTAATTGGACTGAAGGCCCACTCTATGGGAGGGAATACATGCCTGGTACTGAAAACCTAATCAAAAGCCTATGGCAGGGGAGGTCATGAGCCTTCCGGGTATAAAGCCTGCTCTTATCTGGATAAATGCATATATTACTCTCACCAAATTTCCCTGAAAGCACTATACTTAATGTTCATATTCATATACTAATGCTACTCTCACTTCTGGTTAGAGAAGCTTCTCTTCTCAGATGGCGATGAACAGTGGGATGACCCAAAAGGCTGAGAAGAAGGGACGGAGGAGTGTCCAGCACGGAAACATCTCACACCCTCCAAGGTTCAGGGTCCATTGTGGAAGAGGTGGCAGAAAGAATGTAAGAGCCAAAGGAAGGGTATCCCTCCTTACATACCCAGACAGAAATTGGCCTCAATATCCAAGACCTTGCAGTGCCTAGAAATACCTACACAAGACCCTCATAGGAGAAAAAGATGATGACATCAAATTAAAGGAGAGACTAATGAAGAGAGGAGGAAATATGACAGAGAGCAGAGTTGTGAAGGGGAAAGAGGGGGAGGGGAGGGAAATACCATGGTTAGTTGGTATAGAAGTTATCATAATATACATATATACGTGTGTATGTATGTATATGTATATGTACATATATATATATTTAAAAAACAAAAAATTAAAATTAAATATCTTTGGTGGGCTAAGGTATGAATCAGGGGTAAAGCACGTGCCTCACATGCACAAGTCCATGGATTCAAAATCTCTAGCAGCTAAATAACTTTTCTTTTAAATTTAACCTGGCAGTGTGGCTCAGCAGTAAAGCACTTGCCTAGCAGGGGCAAGACCTAAGTTCAATTCATGTACATATATATATATATATATATATATATATATATATATATATATATATCGTCAAGACCTTTGGAGAACTGTGGCCTTTGTGAGAGGAGAGCTAGGAACACTCTGCCCAGCCCAGAAATGTCACTCACAAGCTAGACTCTTCCAGGTCTCCCAGGAGAAATCAAACTGCACAATGTGCGGTGACCCAAGATTTTTAGCATTTTTAGGATTGTTGTGAGCTTGAGGCCATCCTGGGACTGTAGAATAGTTCTAGGTTAGCCTAGGCTACAGTGAGACCCTGCCTCAAAAACCCAAATAAACAAACAACAAAAAAAAAAAAGGAAGGGGGCTGGAGAGATGGCTTAGCGGTTAAGCGCTTGCCTGTGAAGCCTAAGGACCCCGGTTCGAGGCTTGGTTCCCCAGGTCCCACGTTAGCCAGATGCACAAGGGGGCGCACGTGTCTGGAGTTCGTTTGCAGAGGCTGGAAGCCCTGGCGCGCCCATTCTCTCTCTTCCCCTCTATCTGTCTTTCTCTCTGTGTCTGTTGATCTCAAATAAATAAATAAAAATTTAAAAAAAAAAGGAAGGAAGGAAGGAAGGAAGGAAGCAAGGAAAGAAGCAAATAAATAAATAAAAATTTAAAAAAAAAAAAAGGAAGGAAGGAAGGAAGGAAGGAAGGAAGGAAGGAAGCAAGGAAGCAAGGAAAGAAGGAAGGAAGAAGCCAGAATTCTTTGGCCTGGGTAGATAGATCAGTGGTTAAATGCACTTTCTTGCAAATCTTGCCAGCCTGAGTTCAAATCCCCTGTGGCCATGTAAAGCCAGATGCACTAAGTGGCCCATGCATCTGGAGTTTGTTTACAGTGGCAAATGTGCCCATTCTCTCTCGTTTTCTCTCTTTCTTCCTCACTCTTCTTGCAAATAAATTAAAATATTTTTAAAATGTGTAAGTGGATAAATTTGTAAGTCAAATTAAACCAAAAAGAGAATCTGTAAACTAGAAAACAACTGTGGAAATTACACACAATTGCACAGTGATAAAACAATAGAACGTAGAAAAGACATTGAGTGGAGAAGAAGGGAATGAGAAGGTCCAACAAATCTGTAATAAAAGAATTGGAGGGCTAGAGATGGCTTAGTTGTTAAGGTACTTGCTGGCAAAGCCAAGGGACCAGGTTTGATTTCCCTGCACCCACATAAAGCCAGATGCATGCACAAGGTGGTACATGCATCTGGAGTTCGTTGGCAGTGGTTGGAGGCCCTGGAGTGCCCATTCTCTCTCTCACTCCCTATTTACTTCTTTCTCTCTCAAATAAAAAAATAAATAAAATATTTTAAAAGAATTGGAAAGAGGTAATCATAAAATATTTAGTCATCAGAAAATTTCAATAACAATAAAAATATGAATCTTGAGCCAAGTATGATGGCACATGCCTTTAATCCCAGCACTTGGGAGGCAGAGGTAGGAGAATTGCCATGAGTTTGAGCCCACCACTACGTAGTAAATTCCAGCACAGCCTGGGCTAAATGATTATTATGAAGATAGATAGATAGATAGATAGATAGATAGATAGATAGATAGATAGATAGATAGATCTTCATAATAATCATTGTAATCCTCAATCAAATTAAATACAAACAATTTCATGCCTGGACACGATAATAAGCCATCCAAAAGGAATTTGTAAAAGCGGCCTGGGGGAATAGCTTCATGGTTCTAAGCACTTGCTCACCAAGTTTGCCAACAAGGTTCAACTCCCCAGCACCCACATACAGCCAGACACAAAGTGGCGTGAGCATCTGTGACTCCAGTGTACCTACAGCAATGGGAGAAGGAGCTGGGAGAATCCAAAGCTCATTCGGCTGCAATTCCAAAAGACCCTGCCTCCAGGGGGGAGCACAGACCACCTCGAGTTTGTCTTTTGACCTTCACACACAAGCCATGGCATGCATGCACGCATATACACACATGTATGTACACATGCACACACATAAATGATAGCATTTTTTTGTTGTTTTTGTTTTTCTGAGGTAGGGTCTCACTCTAGCCCAGGCTGATCTGGAATTCACTATGGAGTCTCAGGGTGGCCTCGAACTCTCGGCGATCCTCCTACCCCTGCCTCCCGAGTGCTGGGATTAAAGGCATGCGCCACCACACCGGCTAATGATAGCATTGTTAAAAAGCCTAAAAGCATCTAAAGGAAACAGGCATACCCTGAGAGAGACATGATTAGACACCACAGACTTCTCAGCAATGACCACAGGTGCCAGCAGTCACTAAAATAATACAATATTCCAAGTATCTTCTACATGCTGAGGAAAATTACTGTTGGCTTCAGTGTCCCATGTCCAGCTATATCATCATTTGAGAAGCATTGAACAGTTTTCAATCAAAGGGTTCCTACTCACAGACTCTGTGGGCAAAGGACGTGCACCCTGCCAGAAGAAGGGCATTGAACTCAGAAGGAAGGAATGGTGGAGCTGAGAAAATGCACACATGTGGTTCCTTCTGAGCAGTAACTGTAACATACGCACAGAATAGTGACCAAGGCTTAGCACATAGAGTGTTTGGCAAATGTTTATTGCTCGGTCACTCTGGATTGTATGCGCCTCTTCTGAGGCAGAATTCTGCATGTGTTTGGGGCATGGAGCTCAGAAGCATTTCAGCTTATGGCTGTCACATTCCATTTACTTCTTTGTTTCTGGAATGTTTCACCATTTCTGGTATATATGGTATAATAAGAATATCCCTCCATAATTTAAGTATAACTCTGGAGTTAATCTTTTCTCATTGTTACCATCTTTTGTTGGTGAGGAAAGGGGACTCCATTTGGGGTTCAGCACATTTGGAAGCCCTGCTTCTCTGATAAAGCTCCAAGAACCATCCTCATTATCTGCCTAGTTCTAGAGCAGAGTCCTACATGGTTACTCGGGGTTCAAACAAGCAAAACGTGGGAAGTCACATAGCATCACATCCACTGTAACATATTGGTCTGAGTAGTCACAAGCCCACACAGATTCAAGGAAAGGGTACACAGACCCCCACCTCTCAATGAGAAGAGAGAATTTGGAAGCCATAGTTTTAAACTATCACCTGCATTTGGAGCACAGCTAACATTTGGCTCATTTAAAAGTGAGAGAGAACAAAAAAATAAAAAGGGTGAGATCTGGGCTGGAGAGATGGCTTAGCAGTTAAGGAGCTTGCCTGTGAAGCCTAAGGACCCATGTTGGACTCTCCAGATCCCACATTAGCCAGACACACAAAGGTGAAGCAAGCACAAGGTCACACATGCCCACTAGATGGCGCAAGCATCTGGAGCTGAATTGCAGTGGCTGAGGCCATGGTGCAACAATCCGGTACATACTCTGTTCCATGCCCTTTTCTTCCATGATTTATCTGTTTATCAAACCTCTAAGATGGACTTGAGAGGCAGAGGTAGGAGGATTTCTTTGAGTTTGAGGCCAACCTGAACTACAGAATGAGTTCCAGGTCAGCCTGGACTATCATGAAATCCTGCTTTGAAAAATCAAACAAACACCACCACAAACCTACAAGATGGCTGGGAATACCTCTCAAATTGCAGAGAAGGATTGTGTACTCACATTGTTGGTAAATGTCCGAGGTCCTTCAGCTAATGAGTGACAGGATTCACACTGGAAGGTCATGCCTTTGGTTCTTTTTATATTTCTAATTTTGTTCGTTTTTATTTATTTGGTTGAGAGTGGCAGAGAGAGAGAGAGAGCGAATGGGTGCCCCAGGGCCTCCAGCCACTGCAAACAAACTCCAGACGCATGTGACCCCTTGTGCATTGGGCTAACGTGGTTCCTGGGGAATCGAGCCTTGAACCGGGGTCCTTAGGCTTCACAAGCAAGCGCTTAACCACTAAGCCATATCTCCAGCCCCATGCCTTTGGTTCTTATTTTGAAAAAGAGTATCTCCGTGTGACCCAGGCTGTCTTTAAACTAGTGATCTCCCTGCCCTAGCAGGAAGAACATAGAATGCTGAGATTAAGGGTATGAGCCACCTTGCCAGCAAGGCTACCATTTTACCTACTCAGCTATAGCCACTGTGTGTGTAGAACATGTGTGTGTAAGCATGTGTGTGTGCAGATGGATGCACTTCATGCTGTGGTGCATGGGGAGGTCAGAGGAGAACAATGGGTGTCCTATTATTGCTCATGTCTATTTCTTTGAGACAGAGTCTCTCCCTCAACTGGAGCTGCCATCTATCAGAGAGCCTCAGAAATTCTCTGCTCTGTGCCCCACTCCCAAGATTGGGGTTACAGCTGTGCGTGACCATACACAACTTTTGTGGGTGTGTTCTGGGGAGTCACATTTGGTGGCGTCCGGCTGGCCAGAGAGACACTCATGCTTAAGCAGCAAGAGCTCCTCCCCGGTCCCGCCATAGCAATTTCGGAAGCTATCAAGCCGAGATGATGAACTTGAGTCCCCCGCTTGGAAGCTGCCTGTGAGGAACATAAGCCTTAAGGCTGCCATCAAGAGAGGGAGGTAGCATCCCGAGCAAGCCCGGGGCTTCCTGTGTAAACAGGAGGCGCATGGGAAGCAGCTCTGTGGCGCTGGGACAATGGGCAGCGAGCAGGCAGGGCCTCCTGTCTCCGGTGGGTGCTCGGCGATACAGGAGGCCAGGCAGGAACCGCGGGGCCCTGTGCTCTGAGGCCTGGTCAGAGAGAGGAACTGACCTTCTCCTGGTTTTCCCAGAAGGAAGTTCCCCACTGCTTCTCGGGAAGCCCTTCCCATCCCAGGCCTCCCTGGGCCTGCGCCTGGGCTTTCTTCTCCCGGAGTCTGTTGTCTTTGGGGCTAATCTGGGAGGCTGGTCTCCTCTGAAGTCTGTGTGGCCTGGGGGCAGAGGGTGTGGGCAAGGCAGGCCAGGTCCAGATGCCAATCCAGGGGGCAGCCTCTGCTGAATATGCACTGAAGGAAAAAAAGAGACAGTTTTTTCCTATTTAAGAAAAAAAAAAAAAAAGCCCACATAAAGCATGAAGACCTGACTACAATCCCAGACCAACTGTGACTAGTTTGTGACCTGGGGCAAGATGCTTACCTTCCCAGAGTCAGGAGCCACATGATTTCTTTTTTGTAAAGTCAAGAAGCTCATGCTATCTGAAAAGAATTACTTGAAGATGAAATGAGGTAACGTGCAAAGTGACAGACATGGAGAGTTCTGTAAATAGGAATAGACGTATTTAGGGCCTGTAAGAACCCCAAGCCCTGCGTCCCAGCCCCTGTCTGTGCCTGGTGACTTGTCTCCTGCAGTGCCCAAGTGTTCTCCATCAGGGACTCAGCCCCACTGAAATACTGTCCCCACATGAAGGGCCGGAGCACCCAGGCCGTGGCTGCATTGAAGGGGTTGTCAGAAGGGCCCTTGGTGGATTTTCTATGACACCACTCACTCTTGCTCACCTCCCTCTCTACTCATCTCTTTTATTTTCTTTTAAATATATACATATATTTGTTTGTTTGTTTGTTTGTTTTGGTTTTGGTTTTGGTTTTGGTTTGGTTTTTCAAGGTAGGGTCTCACTCTTAGTCCAGACTGACCTGGAATTCACTATGTAGTCTCAGGGTGGCCTCGAACTCACAGCGATCCACCTACCTCTGCCTCCTGAGTGCTGGGATTAAAGGCGTGCACCACCACGCCTGTCCTTACATATTATTTATTTATTCATTTGAGGGAGGGAAGGGGAGAGAGAGAAAGAGGCAGATAGAGAAGCAAATGAACTCCAGACACATGTGCCATCTTTGGCATCTGGCTTACGTAGGTCCTGGAGAATCAAACCTGGGTGCTTTAACTTTGCAGGAAAGCACCTTAACCACTAACCCATCTCTCCAGCCCATGCATCTCTTTTCTTAAATGTTCTCCTCTCCTCCCCCTCCAAGTTTCACTCTGCCCTATCTGCAAGCTAAAATCTTCCAGATCTCTCTCCTGAGTCCACCATACTGCATGTTCAGCCACCTCCCATAGCTTTCCCGTCACCTGCACTATAGCCTGCAAGTTTAGCACCTCCCGTCCATCCTCCACTATGGTCACCTCCCTAACACAAACAAGCCCCCTGCCGCTCCCATGTGACACCTCTGATGGCCTCTGAATCAAGTCCAGAGGCCTTTAGCGATGAAGATCTGTCAAACCATCCATGCACATGGGCACTGCCCACCACCCCTCCCCACACTAAGCACTGCCCATCCCAGCTGTGGTGGTCCCTCAAAACATTATGCCCTCCCTACTGGACACACAGACCTCCTCCACTCAGGTGCTTTCCCACAGGCCTGTTCCCTACTTCCATAGCATCAACCTTCCCCCATCATTGCCACTAAAGAAAGTTCCCTGGGAAGGAGTGCTTTGGAATGCTGTCCTCCAGACAGGAAGTGGCTGTTACATTCATGACGTCACAGCAACTGTCATTAGCTACATGAGACCTGCACAATATTGGGCCCATCAACATGTTGTCATAGAAGATGGGGGAGGGCAAAAATGATACCAAAATAGAAGAGGAACTAGTTGGAAAGAAAAAGGTGCTCAGTGAAAGGGAACAAGAAAACTAAAAAAAAAAAAAAAAAAACACAAATAAAGTTACCTCTCCCATTCAGCACTAAACTGCCCTTCCTGGAGGCAAGGTGGCCTGCCTGTCCTCTCGATGCCCAGGTCTAGCCCAGGACCATACAAAGGAAGAGTGCCCTACATGTGTCCACTTGAATACATGAGTGAATGAGCGAGTGAATGAATGAAGAATGGATGAGTGAATGAAAACTTCTCTTAGTCATGAGGCAGTGTGCCAAAGCAGTCTAGGGACAAACAGTCTGAAGCAAACCATGTATATGTTAGCAACTTCCTCCTCCCAGGTGGCTAGTATAGCTTCAAGTGTTCACACATCCCACCGCAAAAGACTGGAAGAAAATCTAGTGAGGCTTTGACAGAAATCCCCTTCCTAGGGGCTGGATAGATGGCTCAGCAGTTAGGGAGCTTGCCTGCAGTGCCTAATGACCAGGGTTCAAATGCCCAGTGGTGCATGCATCTGGAGTTTATTTGTACTGGCTAGAGGCCCTAATGTACCCATACATTCCCTCTCTCTCCCTCTCTCTCTCTCTCTCTCTCTCTCTCTCTCTCTCTCCCCCCCTCTCTCTCTTTATCTTTCTCTATTTACAAATAGATTAATAATTTTTTTTAAATCAATATCCTTCCTAGACCTGAAATGTGGAGAAAGCACATCTCTCCAAGAGGTGTTCTTAGATGGGTGGTTTTCCTGAGAATCAAAGAAGGGGCATGTATTTGTGTGCACAATTGTGTTCATTCTAAGTGCATGGGTAGGCACTCAAGTGTGTGTGTGTGTGTGTGTGTGTGTGTGTGTGCGCGCGCGCGCGCGTGCATGACGATAAGTGCTTGGGCCCACTCAAGGCTGTGTGCTGTTTCTGCCTTCATAAACTCTCCAGATTAAGAAAAAGCCATCCCTTAGCACAGGGCTTCTGAAACTTCTTTCACCCAAGAAGCTTTTATACCACCCAAGATATATAGGTCTATAAAATAGATATACTAGCCAAACATTTACTGACAATAAATCACAAAGAAATTTATACAACTCTTTTATATATAATACACATATGTGTGTGTATTTACCATACTAAGGAGCTATAGGTGTCCCCAATAAACATATGTGTTCTGAATGCTTGATCTCCACCCTAGCTGATGGCAATCTGGTAGGTGAAACCTTGCCTTGAGGAGGTGTGCTTTGGGGATGGGCTTGTGGGTATTTTAGCCAGCTCCCTCTTACTAGATTTGGGCTCACTCTCCTGTTCCTGTTGTCCCCCTGAAGTTGGCAAGTAGGTGATGACCAGCTTGTGCTCATGCCATGCCTTCCCCTGCCATCATGGAGCTTCCCCTAGAGACAGTAAGCCAAAATAAACAACTTTCCTACCATCACCTGCTTTTGATCAGGTACCTTGTGCCAGCAATGAGAAGGTGAGGGCAACAAGACAGATGTACTTATGTATTTTCACATAAAAGAGTGTGTCTTGGCTGAATTTTTAGTATTGAAGGCAATAGAGCATCTTCATATTTTTCAGAGTTAACTGATTATTTTGAGTTTATAATTTCCAATGCTGAGAACACCACTTTGCTTAACTATACAATACAAAATAGTAGAATCACATTTAGGGCCACTTCAGAAACTGTCGGAAATTCTGCCCTCACCATAAGCCAAAATTCATGGAATCTTTTTTTTTTTTTTTTTATGAAACTCAAGTTGACAACTCACACAGCAATTTTTAAAATCAATCATTCTAACACACTGCAATATAAAGACAGGCTAGCTTAACACTGATATGCTGAGGGGAGATCAATGGGAAAACACGGACAGTCTTTGTGGTGGCTTATGCTGATTGTCAACTTGACGAGGCCCAGGATCACCTGTGAGAGCTGAGGTAGATAGGTCAGCATCTGTGCACACCTGTGAGGGATCGTCTTGGTCAGGCTGATTCGGTGGAAAGACCCACCTTAACTGTGGGTGGCACCATTCTGTGGGCTGGGGTCCTGGACTGTATAAAACTGAGAGAGCTGGCTGAGAGAGCATTCATCACACTGCTTCCTCACTGTGGACTGCTCTCCCTGCCATCATGAACTGGATCCTGGAACTGTAAGATGAAATAAACCCATCCTTCCTTATACTGATTTTTTTTAAATATTTTATGCATTTGTTTATTGAACAGAAAAAGAGAGAGAGAAGCAGATACAGAGAGGAAGAGAAAATAGGCATGCCAGGGCCTCCAGCTGCTACAAACAAACTCCATATGCATGTTCCACCTTGTGCATCTGGCTTACGTGGGTACTGAGGGATTGAACCTGGGCCCTTACACTTCACAGGCAAGCACCTTAACCACTAAGCCATCTCTCCAGCCTCCCTATGCTGACTTTTGTCAGGTATTTTGTCACAGCATGGAGAAGTTAACTAAAACAGTCTTTGTTTTCCATAATGAAATCACTCTATTTCTAGAAGAGCATAAAACTTCACTTGCACAGTAAACAAAGCATTTCAATACACAGTAGTCTACAATCTAAGCTGAGATGTTCTACCCAGCATGATGGGATGGCATGCCCAGTGTCCCTTGTGTGATCAGAACCAAGGCTACAGTGACGTCTCTGACGCACAGGCAAGGGCTGCAGAAACACTTTGGATTCATTGTGTGTTTGATGTTTAATCCACTTTTAGTCCTTGCCTGCCAGAAACCTTTTACTGTCGCCAATTTTTTCCAGACCTGGACATGCAGTTATGAGACCCAATCTGAAGACAGTATTCCATTTGAGAAGAATGTATACATATATATAGTCCCAGAAGCCCTCACCCAGGCCCAGTTCCCACAGAAAATTAAAAACCCTAGGCATGGGCTGGAGAGATGGCTTAGCAGTTAAGCACTCTCCTGTAAAGCCTAAGGACCCCAGTTCGAGGCTCGATTCCCCAGGACCCACATTAGCCAGATGCACAAGGGGGTGCACATGTCTGGAGTTCATTTGCAGTGGCTGGATGCCCTGGCATGCCCATTCTCTCTCTCTCTCTCTCTCTCTCTCTCTCTCTCTCTCTCTCTCTAACTGCCTCTTTCTCTCTCTGTCACTCTCACATAAATAAATAAAAATAAACAAAAAAATTAAAATACACATATATATCTATACAAAAAATGCATTTTAAAAAAACCCTAGGCAGTCACATCTGCCCTTAATGATATGCACCATTTCCACACAGATTTCCAGGCTTCTCAGGGTATAAAAGCTGGGCCCCTAGTTCAAGATGACAGAAGGGTTGTAGATAGGCCGAACACCCAGACATGGACATGCTGAGAATGGTGTGGAGGCTTGAATGTGAAATGCACCGCCATAGACTCGTGTGCTTGAATACTTGATCCACATTTGGAGACACTATTTGGAAAGCTTGTGGAACCTGGAGGAGATGGCGCCCTGCTGAGGAGGAGCGTCACTAGTGGTGGGCCACGCCATGCCATAGCCCAGCCCCACCGTGCGATAGACCAGCCCTACGTGCTGCTCTTGGAGCCCAATGCATCCTTCCTGCTGATGTGAAGGTGTGGTGCCAGCTGCCTGCTCCTGCCATGCTTTCTGGGCCGTGTTAGATTTCCCCTTGGAACTATAAGACAATATAAACCCTTTTCTTCCAAAAGGGATTTTGCCCCAGCAATGAGGGAAAAAAAAAAAAAAAAAAAAAAAAAAACAGCTACAGATGGTCAAGGCGCCAGGTCCATCCAACCTGATATCTCACAGAGGACCATAAGGAAATGTTAATTTATATCCATTGCTCAACTATCATTGAGGGCCCTCTGTGTGGTCTCTTCCAATCCAGACCCAGTAAAATTCTTTGTTGTTGTTGTTTTTGTTGTTGAGGTAGGGTCTCATTCTAGCCCAGGCTGACCTGGAATTCACCATGCAGTCTCAGGGCGGCCTTGAACTCACTGCAATCTTCCTACCTCAGCCTCCCAAGTGCTGGGATCAAAGACGTGCACCACCGCACCCAGCAGACCCAGTAAAATTCTTCATAAACCAAACTTTCATTATGTCTGCAGACCACTTGACACCTACCTGGACACCTGTCAGGTGTGCAGCTGAAGTCTCCCTGTCCTCTGGGCACTGGCACCTGCAAAGGCTTTGAGGGCAATGCTGCCCCACCTCATTCTCCCCCAGGGGAACTGGCACTTACCAGTGAGGCCACTCAGATCACACAACCTCAAATCTCTCCTGTTTCTCTTCTTCCAACCTAGGGCACCTGTGTTTGGGGTAGGGGAGCTGTGTGCAGAGCTCCCATGGGCAGAAACCATGCATTGATCCTCTTTATCCCATGAACAGAATGGCCATACACAGGAGAAGGGGCTCAACCCCTACATGTAAGGACAAGAAGGCATATTTGTTTGAAAACACCATAATGAGGGCTGTGGAGATGGCTCCATAGTTAAAGGTGCTTGCTTGCAAATCCTACTGACCAAAGATTGAGTTTCTCGTACCCACATAAAGCCAGATCCAAAAGCAGTACAAAATCTGGCATGTGATTGCAGGTGGCAAGAGACCTTGGGACACCCATGCACACACACATACACACAAATTGTTTTTTTTAAACATTTTGCTTATTTATGAGAGAGAGAGGAAAAGAGAGAGAGAGAATGGGTGTATCAGGGCCTCTAGCCACTGGAAACATACTCCAGACGCATGCATCACCTTGTGCTTTACGTGGGTATTGGGGAATCAAACCCAGATCCTTGGGCTTTGTAGGCAAGTACCTTAACCACTTAGCCATCTTTCCAGCCCTAATTTTTTTTAATATTTTATTTTTTCTTTATTTGAGAGAGAGAAATAGGCAGGGAAAGAAAGAGAGAGAGAGAATGGATGGGCATGCCGGGGCCTCCAGCTACTTCAAACAAACAAACTCCAGATGTGTGTGCCCCCTTGTGCATCTGACATGGGTCCTGGTAATCAAACCTTGGTCCTTTGGCTTTGCAGGCAAGTGCCTGCTAAGCCATTTCTCCAGCCCAACCCTAATATTTTTAAAACACCACAACAAAGCCTAATTCTTTGTATGCTAATGAAATTTTTTTAGAAAGAAATGAAGATATTTTTGACACATTTGACATTCATTCTCTCTTTCCCTTCCTTCTTGGGTGGAAGACCCTGCCTAAAATCTGTCAGAACCTACAACCTCAGCCATTTCCTAGCTGACCCTGGAGTCCCCAACATAAGGAAAATTTCCCAATGCTTCACAGCTCTGCTTCCTCAGGGCAGCCACATAGTTGGGTTTTTTGAATGTTTCTCCTCGTGACACAGTTTAGTTAATTCCTGAAGAATGATAGAATTAAAATACCACTGTTTTCGCAAACCCCCAGGAAGAGCAGCTCCAGGCCATGATCATCAGTGGTTGTTAACATACAAAGGAAAACAACCCAGACACTAGTGTCCCCTGATGGAGTTACACAACACCACAGAAGAAGGATCCTTCCAGAGAAGCAAGCATATCCACGCAAGCCTCTGGCTCTGCTGTGTCACTCAGCCCTTGGTCACGAGCAAGCACGGAGAGGTAAGCCAATCTCATAGGGAAAAAGGTCGGTTGCGGTTGCTGGGCCTGAGATTTCAGTCCGTGGTCTCTTGGCCCCATTGCTTTGGGGCTATGGTGACAGAGGGCATCAGAGCAGAGGCTTGTGGTAGAGAAAGTCTGAATTGCCTATAATTGTTAGAAAGTATGGGGGGCTGGAGAGATGACTCAGCAGTTAAGGCACTGGCTTGCAAAGCCTGACAACCTGGTTCAATTCCCCAGTAGCCACATAAAGCCAGATGCACAAATGTGTCTAGAATTTATTTGCAGTGGTAAGAGGCCATGGTGTACCCATTCTCAATCAATCTCTCTCGCTCACTCGCTCTCGCTCTGTCTCCCCTTGCAAATTATAAAAAGCCTTCTTTTTTTTTTTTTTCAGACAGACAGAGAAAGAGGCACAGAGAGAATGGGTGTGCCAGGGCCTCCAGCCACAGACGTGTGTGTCCCCTTGTGCATCTGGCTAATGAGGATTCTGGGGAATCGAGCCTCAAACTGGATCCTTAGGTTTCACGGGCAAGCGCTTAACTGCTAAGCCATCTCTCCAGCCCCCCAACAAAGCTTTCTTAATAAAAGAAAGTAAAGAGAGAGGGAGGGGCTCCTTTAAGGGCCCCCCTCCCCCAATGACCTACCTTCCATCTGCTAGACATCACCTACTAACAATTCCAGCACTACCCATTACAGTACAGGCTAGACACCAAGTCTCCTGCACACTGGCCTTTGAGGGACACTCCTAATCCAAACTGTAGCACCCACCGGAGACGTCATAAGATGCCACACATGCAGTTAGCAAAGCCCTGCTGTGCAAGTAGTCCAATCCTTTAAGAAAAACGCTGCAAGAAGAAAAGAAAGGGGCTGGCGAGATAGTTCAGTGGTTAAAGCTGCTTGCTTGCAAAGCCTGCCAGCCCAGTTCAATTCCCTAACCCCCACATATAAGCTGACACAAATGTCTGGTGTTCATGTGCAGTGGCAAGGCAAAAGCCCTTAATGCACCCATACACACACACACATACACACACACATGTGCCTGTATGTGTGCAAATAAAGAAAAGTGTTTTGAAAAGAGGAGTGCTATCTGTAGATTTAAAATGACAAATGCAGTGTCTAGATCTTTTGAACTCTGACTCAAACTGTAAAATCTTTGAGAGAAGTGAAAAAGTTTGAACATTGAATGAGTATTCAATATGACACAAAAAAATCACTCTCAGCTTTTTTAAAAAATATTTTATTTTCATTTAATTGTGAAAGAGAGAATGGATACACCAGGGCTTCTAGTCACTGCATGCATCACCATGTGCATCTAGCTTATATGGGTTCTGCTGAATCAAACATGTATCCTTAGGCTTCGCAGGCAAGCACCTTAACTGCTAAGCCATCTCTCCAACCCCACTCAGTTTTAGATATGACAATAGCCTGGTATGCATATTTTTGCAAATGAAGCAACAGTTATGATATCAAAACAGGCATGGTGGTGTATGCCAGTAATCCCAGCATTTGGAAAGCTAAGGCAGGGGGATCCTGAGTTCAAGGCCAGCCTAAGGCACACAGGGAGTTCTGGGCCAATCATGCTACATAGTAAAAACTTTGGGAGAGGGTGAGAGCTCTGATAGACACAATGTAATATACTATTCAACATGAATACAAGCATATCTTTTTAATTTTTCTTTATTTATTTCAGAGAGAAAAATAGGCAGAGGAAGAGAGAGAGAATGGGTGCACCAGGGTCTCCAGCCACTGCAGACAAAC
Source organism: Jaculus jaculus (assembly GCF_020740685.1). NCBI lineage: Eukaryota > Metazoa > Chordata > Mammalia > Rodentia > Dipodidae > Jaculus > Jaculus jaculus. Next base: position 29,840,649 of record NC_059118.1, on the reverse strand, counting down.
TCCAGATGCATGTGCCCCCTTGTGCATCAGGCTTACGTGGGTCTTGGGGAATCAAACTTCTGTCCTTTGGCTTTGTAGGCTAGTGCCTTAACACTAAGCCCTTTTTCCAGCCCCTAGCATATCTTTTTTTAATTATTTTATTTATTTTTATTTGAGATAGAGAGGGAGAGAGAAAGAGAGAGAATGGGCACCCCAGGGCCTCTAGCCACTGTAAACGAACTCTAGACGCATGCTTATGTGGGTACTGGGAATTGAACCTGGGTCCTTAGAGTACACAGGCAAGTGCCTTAACCCCTAAGCCATCTCTCCAGCTCTAGCATATCTTAGTGTTACTCTATTATCATAATGAATAGTAATAGTGTTTCTCCAGGCCAGACTCAATACTGAATTTGTTTTCCTTCAGTACCTGTTGATCTTCTCAAGATCCCCACAACCTGGTTCCTACCATCATCATCTTGCAGGTGAGAGGACAAAGACAGAGAGAGGCTTGCTGTTGGTCCAAAGCCACCTGGCATAGAAACAAGAGAGCCAGGATGTCAGTGACATCTGCTGAAACCCAAGTCACAGGGCTCCTCCAGCCTCCACTCCACCATCACACTGCTGGCCCCAACCTCAGGGGAGGGGGGAGGCTCCTCTCCTCTCTTCTCCTTTCCTCTCCTCACCGCTCCTCTCCTCTCTGCTCCACCACGCCAGCTGCTGAGACTCTACTTGGCAATAACCAGGCAAGTTAAGGCACCAGCTGTTGCGCTGCTGGGTAAACTGTGGCCCATGCACACTGGCAGACATGCATAAGAAAGCCCAGCCCAGAACTGTGGGTAGCAGTAAGGAATAGGAAATAATCCAGTGCCTCTCAACGGGAGCGTGGATAAATAAACCTCAGCGTGTGCGCACAATGGAGTGGTGCCACACAGGGAAAACAAATGGTGCTGGTCTTTGTGTATCTACCAGGAACCTTTTCACAAACCTCCATGTGAGCTAAAAAAGCAAGCACGTGTCTTTTCACAACAATGATGCCCTTTATATAATGTTACAAAACGATAAGCTGGAAGTGGACACATACATAACCCACAGGTAAAAACAGGTACCGAGTATAAAACACCACTGGTCATCACCTCGGGAAAGAGAGGGGGACAGAAAGGAATCAAGGAAGGATATGGACAGGTAGGCAACTAATAGGTAAGATTTGTATCTTAAAGGAAAAGGGGTACTGGTGCATGATGGTGCAAACCTGAAATTCCAGCACTCATGAGACATGAGCAGGAAGACCACAAGTTCAAGGCCAGCCTGGGCTACATAGTGAGTCCCTGCTCTAACCCCACACTCAAGATGTTTATTAGTGAGGTTTTGAGGAAACAGAAAAACCTATTCACTATTGGTAGGAGTATATGCTGGTTCTATCTAGGAAGATAACCTGGCATCATTTACCAATGCTATAAGTATGTATACCTATTGACCCAACTCTTATAGTGCTACAGATTTTGTTACAGATACACACCCATACCTACAAAATTGGGTATACAAGATTATACATTAAAATGCTGCTTAGAAAAAAAAATGAATTGAAAACAACCTAGTCACAACTGTGTTACTTCCCTTGTTGCTGTGACAAGATATCTGATAAAAGTAACCTTTGGCTCACAGTTGGATACAGTCCACTGTGGTGGGGAAGGCACCATGATGGAAACAGGAGGCAGGTGGCCATATTGTGTCCACGTGTCAGGAAGCAGAGAAAGATGAGCTCTGGTGCTGGGTTTGCCTTCTCCTTTCTTCCCTCTTTATTCAGCCCATGGCCCAGCACATGAGATGGTGCTGCCCGGATGCAGGGAAGGCCTTCCCTCCTTAGGTAAATCCCTCTGGAAATGCCCTCACACACGTGCTCAGAGGTGTGTCTCTGAGGCGATTCCAAATCCAGTCACATTGACAGTGAAGTTTAGGGGCTCTGGAGATGGCATAGTGGTTAAAGAAACTTCTTGCAAAACTTGCTGGCCTGGGTTCGATTCCCTCATACCCAGGTAAAGTCAGATGCATAAATGACAATGAAGATTAGCCATCTCCACCACTCAACTCTCAAAAGAGAACAGTGTTAAGCCAGGGAGTGAGGGCACACTCCTGTAATCCCAGCAGAGGGAGAAGGATGGAGAGTTCCAGGGCAGCTTGGGCTGCATATGAGAACCTGGGAGGGAGGATCATTGACACGGAAGGATTTCTAAGATGCAGAATTGGAGTTGTGGGTGCAGTTGGGTGCAGAAAGTGATGCAGGGCTGGAAGATGCACATGCTTCCGCTGTACATGCACCAAAGATGTCAGGAGACCAGGGTTGCCTGTGAGATGAGTAACTTGGGGCCACAGTGGGAAGGAGGCTTTTCACTGAAAGCCTTCTGGATTTTTCATTATTGGTTCAGGTGATTGCCTATTTCAAAAAGAGGAAAAATGTACAACTCTGAAGTAAGACAGCATTCCTTAGCTTCTCAGGCTGACATGAGTAAAGATGGGAACAGAGGCCTTTGTCATCTGCTCCAATGTGGTGGCTCCTAGCCTGTGGGTGACATGCACAGGTCAGAGAGCCAGGCACAAGGACATCTGTTCTACGGGCTGCAGCTACTGTACCTGAGGGCTAAGACGGAACCTGGGTGTTTCTGGACTTGAGTTTCAATCACCCACCAGACGACTCATTTTCTGTTCAGACATGTTACTAGCCCCATTCCTCAGAAGCATTACCTTCCAAAAAACATCTGGGCCAAAAGATACTTGGAATGGGATACACCAGGATCCTGGACTGGCCCTTCCCAAAGCCCAAAAATTCTCATTACTTCTTCCCCAACAAAAGCCTGCTTGTGCCACCATAGCAACCTTCCAGTAATTACCCCCAGTTATAAACCCAGAGCCCAGCAAGGCCTCAATTAGTCTACAGAGGGGCCAGCTCTACCAAGTGAAAAGCCCACAGCTGACCTCTACACACTCTGCCCACTGTACCAGGAGACCTGGTAACAAGTGACCCTCAGCAGAAGGCTGTCAGCCCCACTTCCTGTTGCTGCCTGGTCCACACACATCCTCCTCAGAGGTGCAGTGCAGCATCTCTAAGTCATCACCTCCTTCTAGGAGACAATGGCCATTCCCGGGCAGTCACTGGGGAGCGATGCCCAGGTTGATGCCTTGGAGTCAACCATAGTTGACTCAGTGTGCTGGGAGGGCCAATGCCATGGTTTTCCAGGAAAGGAGGGCTTCTGAGTTATCCTCTGAGGTGTCTGGATAAAGAGAGGTCTGTGGCCCTATATTCTCCTGCAGATTCCCCAAGAAGAGCACTATTGAGCCATTGAGCCCACAGTTAGGCAAGTTCTCACTGAATCAAATCCACTTACAGCTTCACAGTGTTACCGCTGTAGGAAACAGGGTGTGCGTGCATGCACACAGGCAGGCATGTGCATGTGAACCTCTCAGGTCTGGCTGTGAGGGGGCATCTGGAGAAGACCAGAGGCAGAAGCTGCATTTGGCCATGTGAGTGAAGAACTCTGGTGTGCAGGGACAGAGGCGCATGGCAGAGGTACCACTCTGGGAATCAAGGTCAAGCTGGCTCTTGTTAGCTGGAGACCCAATCTCTCTGAGCCTCAGTTTTTTTCCTCTGTAAGATGGGAATAATGCCAACCACTTAGTTTGCCCTGGAAATGAAATGAGATATGGCATGTAAGGCCCTTGGCACAAAATAAGTCCCTAATGAAAGACAGTTATATTTTTATCAACAATAATAATAGCCAGAGTAACAGTGTTCTATAGAGAATGTCATCCATATGGAAAAGTTACCCTTGTAGCACATCTGTCCGACTGTGCAGTCCTGTAGTTGATTTTTCCACTTTGGAAATTGTCAATAGCCACAATGACTGAATATACACCACTCCTGGATATTCACTCAAGGGTAATGAAATGCCAGGGCTGGGAGATGGCTCAGTGGGTAATAGTGCTTGCTGTGCAAACATGAGGGCCAGAGAGGGTCTGAGTGGTCCTGAGTTGGATCCCTAGCACCCATGGGGAAGGCTGGGCATAGTCACACATACCTGTACCCCAGCACCTGTGGGAGCAGAGAACTGAAAATCATGGAGGCTCAAAAGCTGAAAATGGCAGCTCTGGGTTCAGTGAGAGACTCCGTCTCCAGGAAACAAAGGGGGAGTGATAGAGAAGGACACTTAGTGGTCTCCTCTGGCCTCCACTTGTGTGCACACAGGGTACAGGGAGTGCTATGCCTGAACACACACATGTGTATACATTATATAGCATACAACACCACACATACTATACATACATGCAAAAATAATGAAATGCCTACTGCAAAATGACATGTGCAACAATATTGACTTTCTTTATTAATAGGGAGTGAGTAATCAAATTGTGAATATTACACAGAAATAAAAAAATAAATGAGGCGCCTGGGTGTGATGGCACACACTTTAATCCCAGCACTTGGGAGGCAAAGGTAGGATTGCTGTGAGTTTGAGGCCAGCCTGAGACTACATAGTGAATTCCACGTCAGCTTAGACTACAGCAAAACCCTACTTAAAAAAAAAAAAAAAGAAAAAAAGAAAGAGTAATGGGGCTGGAGAGATGGCTTAGCAGTTAAGCACTTGCCTGTGAAGCCTAAGGACCCTGGTTCGAGGCTCCATTCCCCAGGACCACATTAGCCAGATGCACAAGGGGGTGCACGCATCTGGAGTTTGTTTGCAGTGGCTGGAGGCCCTGGTATACCCATTCCCCCCCCCATCTGCCTCTTTCTCTGTCACTCTCAAATAAATAAATAAAAATAAATTTTAAAAAGAAAGAGTAATAAATAAATGAGTATTTAATACCTGTAATAAGACCTGTGAATATTAAAAACATATTGTATAAGAGAAAATAGACACAAATGAGTAAATACTATATTCCCATTTATACAAGATAAAAAGTAGACAAAGTTAATGCATGATAGAAGTCAGAATATAGGATACCTTTGGGGACAGACATTGACTTGTAAAGATACTAGGGATCCTCCTGAGGTGACATTTCATATCTTGATCTGAGTGGTGATTACATAGTGCACGCACTGTATGGAAAATCAAAGCACTCTATATCCATGTGTATGTTAGAGCACACATGCACACACAATCTCGGTGTGTAGGATGTTAATACAAAACACCAAACTCAGCCTCTTTCTGTCCCTTCCTCTGAGCTTCATGGCAACTGAGAAGCTAAAACTGCCCTCCCGGGGGGAAGGTTCTCTGGATGGCACCACTTTGTGGTGGGAAATGCGAGCCGGATAAGTCCAAAGTGAAGAACTCTGTCTAGCATTCTTCCACTGGCAAGTGTGGCGCCTTGAAGCTCTGGGCAACAGGCTTCACCATGCAAGCCAGCTATGTGGGGTGCAGAGTCCAGTTAAAGTCTAGTCTGGATATTGCAAACACCTCCTCTCCACAGTCAAGGGACCTGGGCAGCTGTCCCTGTCCTTGCTAATGGTTTGGCATCATTGCTGCACAGCTGCAGAGAGCGGTTCGCCCCAGATGACCAAGAACTCTCAGCCTGAGCTGGCCTCAGTGGCCCAAGCTGTTCTTCCCTTCCTGGGACTTTCTCGCTTCCTGACAAAGAAAGTAGCGTTTCTCAGTAACATAAAGCCAGTTTCCAGTTCTAGTAGAAGGTAATAAGGCCATGCTGGTGGGAAGCATAGAGTGAGGGATGGGAAGCGGTCTCTACCGGTCCCGCATGTGAGTCAGTGTGTGGAGAATAAAAAGCAACGCCAAGGCTGAGCTTAGGACAGCTTTGGGCCACAGAAGTGGGGGTGGGGGAGTGGCTATCAGAGGATACTTACCAGCGACTCCTGTCACCTAGAATTCTCTGGAAACATCCTGGAGGTCTTTGCAGGAAGGAAATCCTCAGACCCCTCTGCCTTTTCTCCCTGTGTTGGCTTCAACACAGAGAAAGATGTACTGCCCCAAAGGCAGCCCGACAGAGGTGGGGCACACACTCCACAGGGCATTTTGGGAGCCTTAGGTTCTGGAAGCAACACCTGTAGACTTGGAGCCTTCCGTGTCATTAGATGGGGGTGTATAAGGAGACTTGGCCTCTCTCTAGGCACCAGTAGCGCATGGTTTCCACCCAAAATGTGCAGCCTCTGAACGAGTGTGTGCAACAGGTGAATGTGAGGGAGACGTGAAGTGACAGGATTTGGAGTTGACTGGGAGAGGGAAACAAAGGACAAGAAAGACGTGTGAAGGAGCAGAGGGGCCGAGTGCACGTGGTGTAGGTGCGAGGGGAGGCCAGTGAGTGCCCACAGTGGTTGAGGTGTGTAGTTGGGCGGAAAGGTAGACACACCTAAGCACCATCTCTTTCCCCTTCGGAGGCAGGTCAGAGCAGAGGGCCGCAGACCGCTCGGCTCCTCCGCGCGCACCAGAGACCTAGCGAGTTAGAACCGTGCAGGACGCGCTGAGTGGTGCAGGGGAAGCTCAGCCTCCCTGGGTGGCCCCGTTTCTTCAGTCACTACAGGATTCCAGGCCCTGGAGAGAGAAACGTCTGGATCCATCAGAGCCCACTGCATGGCTCGCACCTCCTGTCCAGTGCTGGGCCAGGCTGCCGGGAGGCTCAGCAGAGGACGCGCTCCGTCCGTGGGGCCCTGGCATCCTGTCTGCGAGCAGAGCCCTGAAGCCACTCAGGACTGGAGGCGCCAGTGGGTGCTGAGTTGCAGCTTGGGACGCGTGGACAACTCCGGCTGAAGAGATCTGGGGATCCGCCCGGGCAGGATCTTTCCCCGTAGAAGCGGGCGCCGCCTGGTCACCGAGCTGAGGCCCTGCGTCTCCGCAAAACCTGCCCCGCGGGACAGGATTCCAAACCCGCCAAAGCGCGGAGCCCTGCGCAGCCTAGGGGAGGTGAGAACTAAGGCAAGGAGCGCCCCGTGGCTTCCTGGAGCGCCTGCCGCGTGGCCTGGGGGGCGCCGGGTGCAGACGGGGACTGCGCGCTCGCTCCGGGCCAGCCGCGCAGGGGTGGGCGACCGTCGCGGGGCAGGCAAGGATAGCTGGTGCGACAGCCTTCGGCACGCACACCTTAGGGAGAGGCTAATTCAGCCCCTTTCAATGTGCACCCACGGAGCACCCCTTCACCCACCGGCAGGGATAGGGGTGTTGTTCCTGCAAAGGACAGCCAGAAATCAGTGCCTCAAGGACAAGGCTATTTCCCTTCAGAAAAATCCCAAAGAGACTCCAGTCTACGCTGCAACCCGCCCCCCCCACACACACACACACAGAGGAGAGAGACAGAGAGACTCGTTAAAGGCTGAAAAGGGAGCCCCGTGAGGAATTCGGAGAAGTGATGACACACGCGTCAATGCTGTTCCACCTGGCTGCCACGGAGCTGAGCGGCGGAAATGGGAGGGGGTAGGCTAAGAGCCAGCCTGGGTGGTCAGAAGAAAAAAAAAAGAGCAGGAAGGGGAAAAGTGGCCTCTCCAGGGTGGTGCCCGGTCCAGCTGCTTGCTCCCTCCTGCCCAGGCCCTGGAGCCCTTGGGCCGCAAACCCCAATCTGACTCACCATTCCAAGCTTAGAACAGCGCCCGGGCACCGCTGGCTGCGGGTGAGGTAGGGAGAAGAGGCACCTGCAATGGACTCAGAAATCCGCCGCTGAGATTTCGAGAAATCGTGCTGTGTGCGCGCTCAGTTATGTTCGGAGCAGCAAGAGATGGCCCGGGGGAGGGGGGTGCATATCCAAGCCACTTTGGGATATTTGCAATAAGAGCTGGGGTGACTGTCTTCTGAGGGGAATTCAGGAGTGCTTGGTGGTCGGGTCAGGGCTGCCCTGTCATCTTCTAGAGGCTGAATTCCATGCTCCCCTCCCCACCACCATGTCCTCCCTTCCTTTCATCCCAGAAGGCTGATGGGGGCCTGCGTGGGAAGCTTGTGGGTGCTGGGGCCATAGGCCACTGTGGGTGCCTTAAGCTTTTGGAGAACTGGGCAGCTTGAGAAGAAAGGTAGTAACAAGCACTGGGTTAGCCATCCCGACATGCCATCCCTGACACACACCTGCGGGACATTCATTCAGTCCCACCGTTGCCCACAGGGTCCCAGCCCTCCTTTCCTGCCAGCACCCCAGAATTGAGGCTTATGGATTCAAAACATTAGCTGGCTTGCTTTCTCTCGCTCCCCCTCCCTCCCTCTCTGTCTCTCTTTCTCTCATTCGTGGGGATTGCACACTTTATGTTAAGGATAAGTTTAAAAGCACACCTGGGGCTGGAGAGATGGCTTAGCGGTTAAAGTGCTTGCCTGCAAAGCCAAAGAACCTCGGTTCGATTCTCCAGTACCCATGTAAGCCAGATGCGCAAGGTGGCACATGCATCTGGAGTTCGTTTGCAGTGGCTGGAAGCCCTGGCGCACCCATTCTCTGTCGCTCTCTCTGTCGCTCAGCCTCTTTCCCTCTCTCAAATAAATAAACAAATAAAGTTTTAAAAGCACACCTGATTTTGATAATGCACAGTTATCCTGGGTGTCAATCTCATGCATATTGATGTAACTGGGTCCCCACTAGACTTCTGTTGCTGTGAGAACTCGCAGTGAAACCTTCAGAGAAAAATTAGAAAGAAAAAAAAAGTCCATCGTGAGAGACGTGTGAACAAGTGTTTCCCTCTCCCAGCCTGTTGTTTCTTCCAAATCAATGAAGTCAGTGATAGAATTACAATGGGGGTGGGGGGTGGGAGGGAGGAAGCAAAGAAAAACTGTGGGAGAAAGAAAAGGAAGGGAAGGAGGAAAAAAGAAAAGGAGATGCTGTATCCATGAATCATGTTTGCCCTGACATTTGAAATAATTTGTGTGGCTTCTCAATACAGGCTGAAATGTGATAGACTTATAAACGTGGCTCTCGCGCCGTGTTCACATGCGTGCCTGGGTTTCTGAACCGCACGTTCGGACTTGGACACCTGGGATCTCATGCGTCTCAAGGACAGATTATTCGCCCGTGTCCTCCGTAGGTGACACCTGGGCGCACACATACACAGTTCCCAAAGCCCAGGGCAACACGCAGCCTCGTCTGCGAGCAAGCAGGGGGAGCAGGCTTGTACTTGGTGATAAAGCACTCGCCCAACTGGTAGGACCTACAAGTCCAAAAAAGGGTCTGGTGCCTGCCGGCCCGCCTCCTGGAAAAGACAGCTTCGACTCCAGGCGGTGACCCTTGGCGCCTGTTCCCAGAGATCTTCCACCCCAACCCCGTTCCAGCCCAGTCGCTTGGAGAGTGCCAGGGACACAACTTGCTAAGGTTTCTTCCGGCCGTGACACACGTTCTGGGCTAGTTTTCCCCAAGTCACCGCAAAACGCTGCCACCCCACCCTGGCCCAGCCCCTTGACTGCCTCGCCCCTCCCCCGGCCCCAAGCTAGCAGTTTAGCCCCAGGACAGCCCCAAGCGCGGCTCCAAGGACTTGTTTGATTTCACCTGAAATGAAGGTAGCCTGGAGCGCCTCTCCTCGCCAGGGACGGAGCTCGGGGCACTGGCCGAAGCGGGCATCTTCCCGGCCCTGTGTGCCAACAGTACCGGAGGGTTTCTAGAGCTCGGCTGGCGGCTGGGCCCCCCGAGGCGCGCAGAGAGTTGGGGCAGGCCGGTCCGGGATTGCTGCGGGGCGTTTACGCGCACACACGCGAGCGCGCACACATACACATACACACACACACACACAGAGAGAGAGAGAGAGAGAGGAGAGAGAGAGAGGGAGAGAGAAAGAGAGAGAGGGGAGAGAGAGGAAAACTGACTTGGAGATGAACTGTCCCGTGCGCGCCTGGCTGCCCCGCTATAGGGGCGAAGGCGTCTGACGCAAGCGGAACTCGACCGAGCCCATACGAATCAGAACAGAGCGAAGCTCCCCGGTGCACTTAGGGACTCCGGGAGGCAGAGACGCGGCGGGTCGCGCGCGGCTGGCTCGGGAAACCGGGGGTGGGGGAGGGGAGGGCGCAGCCAAAAAAACCCACCGAGGCGGGGACTGGCCTGGGCGGGGAGGGGCGGCCAGGCCCGGAGCCCCTCGCTGTTGGCCACACTCCCTATGGCCAGAGGCTGAGTTCCACTCCCGAGGGGTTGGGGGGGAGGGAGAGAGAGAGAGAAAGAAGAGCGGGCGGACAGGCCTCCGGGCGAGCGAGCGGCATCCGCTGTCCGCCAGAAGTTTGCAACTCTCGCCCCAAGCTGCTCCCGGGACCAGAGGAGGAAGAGGAGAGGAGAAGGAGGAGGAGGAGGACAGCAGGGGTGGCCGGGTCGCCAAGCGCCCGGCTCGGGGTCATGATGGCCAGCTACCCCGAGCCCGAGGACACCGCCGCCGGAGCCCTGCTGAGCCCGGAGACCGGCCGTGCAGTCAAGGAGCCCGAAGCACCGCCGCCTCCGAGTCCCGGCAAGGGCGGCGGGACCGCTCCGGAGAAGCCGGACCCGGCGCAGAAACCCCCGTACTCGTACGTGGCGCTCATCGCCATGGCCATCCGCGAGAGCGCCGAGAAGAGGCTCACGCTGTCGGGCATCTACCAGTACATCATCGCCAAGTTCCCCTTCTACGAGAAGAACAAGAAGGGCTGGCAGAACAGCATCCGCCACAACCTCAGCCTCAACGAGTGCTTCATCAAGGTGCCGCGCGAGGGCGGCGGCGAGCGCAAGGGCAACTACTGGACGCTGGACCCGGCCTGCGAGGACATGTTCGAGAAAGGCAACTACCGCCGCCGCCGCCGCATGAAGCGACCCTTCCGCCCGCCGCCCGCGCACTTCCAACCCGGCAAAGGGCTCTTCGCCACCGGAGGCGCCGGGGCCGGCTGCGGGGTGGCCGGGGCCGGGGCCGATGGCTACGGCTACCTGGCACCCCCCAAGTACCTGCAGTCTGGGTTCCTCAACAACTCGTGGCCGCTGCCCCAGCCGCCCTCGCCCATGCCTCCCTACGCCTCCTGCCAGATGGCCGCGGCGGCGGCAGCGGCGGCGGCGGCAGCGGCTGCCGCGGGCCCCGGCAGCCCCGGTGCGGCGGCGGCGGTGGTTAAGGGGCTGGCGGGCCCGGCCGCTTCGTACGGGCCCTACTCCCGGGTGCAAAGCATGGCGCTGCCACCGGCCGTAGTGAACTCCTACAACGGCCTGGGAGGCCCTCCGACCGCGCCCCCGCCGCCGCCGCCGCCGCCACCGCCACCGCCGCATCCTCACCCGCATCCTCACGCGCATCATCTGCACGCGGCCGCCGCCGCGCCCCCGCCGGCCCCGCCGCACCACGGAGCTGCCGCGCCGCCCCCGGGCCAGCTGAGTCCAGCCAGCCCGGCCGCCGCGGCGCCGCCAGCGCCCGCGCCCACGAGCGCGCCCGGCCTGCAGTTCGCCTGCGCCCGGCAACCCGAGCTCGCCATGATGCATTGCTCTTACTGGGACCACGACAGCAAGACCGGCGCGCTGCACTCGCGCCTGGACCTCTGAAGGTCGCCAGCGCGGCTGCGGGGGGGAGGACCCCCAGGCGACCTGCGAAGGACTCACGACGCCGGCTCTGGTCGCAGCCGCAGCCACAGCCGCCAGCCGGACAGCGCACACGTGGGGACACACGGCCCCCGCAGCCGGCGCCCACGATTCCTCGGAGCCTCCTCGCTTTGCTCGGATCCTCTCCTTCCTCGTCGTCCCCTCCCGGGGCTCCGCTCCCGGTCCTCTTTGCCCTCGCTCTTCCTGAGCCCCAGGCCGCCTCTCCACGCGCTTTCCACGGGCCTCGCCTCCTCCCCGAGCCCCAGAGTCGCAGCTGGACACCCCGAGCCAAAAGTCACCGCGGACAGTGCGTCCCGGGGCCGCCGCCCGGCCTCCTCCCACAGGTCGGTGGGTCCACGCTCCGCTTTTTCCCTCTCGCTGGCGTGGGCTTGGAGCTCCGGGCTGGTCCGGGAACCGGACCCACGTCGCCGCTGGAGAAAGGGACAGATGTGTCCGATGGCTCCGCGGACTCTCCTGGAGCCTCAGGCAGAGGGGCCCGCTGGGCGGGACGGGGACAGCTCGGCTCTGCGGCCTGCGCTCCCCGTGGACACCGCGTCCCCCGAACCCGGGGACGCTGCCTCTACTCCGCTTGGCATCGCGGTGCTTCAGGCACCGCCAGGCCTGGCCAGCTGGCTAAATGATTGGTGAGGCTTTTAAAGATTATATTAAGAATGCTTTTTTAAAGTTTGAAAAAAACACGAAAATATTCGCCGGGGAGGAAAAAAATGGGCGAAGTATGGTGGCCTTGGAGTTTGCTTTAAAAAAAAATCCAAATATCAAAAGCTTTAGTGTTCCTCATCTTCCCTTCCGGGAGATTTGTGTAGAATTCCCGTCAGGACTTCAGAAAGCTGTGGTCAGAGGTAGGAGAAAATAACCAGTAAAAGAAAATTTCATCTGCGAATCGAGAGAGTTTCTTTCTCGCCCTATTTGAAAAAATAAATCCAAAACAAATTTCCCCAGCTCATCTGATTCAAACCCCGGATGCCAGGAGACCGAGGCCGGCCTGGCGCTCACTGCTGGGTGGCTCTTCCCTCCTCGAGTTTTGTTTTTTCAGCGTCTTGCTTCTTCCATCTCCGGGGAAGGAGAAATGTGAAACCCAGCCGAGGAGGCCCGGCTCAGGCGGGCTTGTGACCCTGAAGCCGGCTGGCCCCAAAATACCTGGCTGTTGTGTAATGTGTCTTTGGAGGACCAAATTTTCTAGAAAGAACTAGAGCACTTTTGTTGTATTGTGTGTGTGTGTGTGTGTGTGTGTGTGTGTGCGCGTGCGTGCGTTCCTTGTCAATTCCCAAATAAATTTTTTGATTTTTTTTCTTTTAATGCGGACTTAAATGATTTCCTTTCTGCCTGAGTTTCACAAGCTTCTTGAGAGAGCTAGCTTTTCAGCAAACCTGTGACCTGTTCCAGAGAGATCTAAACAAGGGGTGAGGGCGACAAGGGTGGCGGGCATTGTTGGCTGTCACTCTCTGCTGCTTCGTTTTCCTGCCCCTTGTTTGTGTCATTGCTGGCCTGTGGCAACCGGGAACAGCTGAGATGTCTTGCCCAGTTGTTGGTTCGCTCACTTACTCTGGGATCCTTCGGGCAGGACGCGTTCTATTTTTGCACCCGTGCAAGATTCTACTTTGCTTCTTACGCAGTGGAACTAGGTGTGCGCACTCTGTTTTCATTATCGACCTCGTGCTTTTTCGAGTCAAATGTAGAACAGCCTGAAGAGTTTATCCCCGCGTATAAAACTGATTTCAGAAATATGCTAGAAGCTGCCAACTTCTTTACAAACATAATAAGTGGTGCACTGAATTGTTGGTTGTTTTTTTTAATGGCAGAGGTATGAGGATTGCCGTCAGTTCAAGGCCAGCCTGAGACTACATAGTGAATTCTGGGTCAGCCTGGGCTAGAGGGAGGGAGACCCTACCTTGAAAAACAAAACAAACAAACAAAAAAACCCAGCAGCATTTATCTACCCTGAAATATGGGTAAGAATGGGGTAGGGTAGTTTCTGACAAGGTTGAATGTGCTGGGTGGATACAGAAATCACTCTTTCTTTCTCTCTGTCTTTCTTTCTTTCTCTTCACTGAGATTACCAAACAACGAATTACGATCCAGGGTTCCGCACAGGCACACAAGGCATTTGACGCAGTGGCAGCTTAAATGTCAATTTTTGGACGGGGTGCCTGAGGCCCTCACCTCTCCCAGAGGCCAGGGAGGGAGCGTGAAAGGACGCTGCGCCCAGCCAAGCACCCCTCACCACCTCGCCTCCTTCCAGGGAGGCCAATCCTGGCGGGCTAGCGGTCCAGGAGCCGCAGTAAGCTTCAGAGATGGACCTGCAGTCCCCTCACCTGGATCCACTAGGATCTGGTGGTGGTAGGATTGTCAGGGTGGTTTCCAGATTATGTGTTGTTGGGACCACCTGGAAGTGGCTGAAGCACTGAGAGCCCTTCTCGTCCAGGCTTCCAGGGAGGAGGCTCCAGAGCCGCATAGGAAGCCCAGAGGATCCAGAGACCCAGGCCCGGAGCCTGCCAGCCCCCCAGGACTGGGCTGGAAAGGGAGGCTCCATTTGGAAGGGAAGCAAAGAATTTGGTGAGGCCTGGTGTGTGGGTGCTTTGGGGGCTTTACTGTCTGGCTAAGGGGGGTTGCAGTGGGGCGGGTAAGCATGCTGCTAGGGTGCTTGTCCACATTTTCCATGAGTGAGCCCTGTATCCCACAGACAGTGGGGTAGTCTACACACGCGTATGTGCGGTCTCAGCTGTGTACGGGTGACGGGGTGGGAGGTGTGCGTGTCTGACATTCACCTGCAGAGAGGGTATATATTTGGGGCATTGTAATTACCATATGGCTAATATTTAAGGCATGCTTACTGAGACCGCAGTGGGCGTTGCATTCAAACCTCATGCTGATGTGTGCAGTTCAGTTCCGGGTATGTATTTCTGGCTTGCTGAATGATAACAGAAAATATGTACAAACTCTGCTTCATCTGGCACAGGCTCCCTGTTCTCAGGCTGGCTGTCAGCACCCTCTTCAAAGCACTACCAGAATAGGGTACTCAGAGGAGGGCGGCCTCTGAAGCACAGCCTTTGCCGAGCAGGTAGCAGCCTCTCTCTAGAGAAGTAGGGGAACCTAAGCAGGACCAGGACTGCAAAATGGAGCCTCTCTGCATGCAGGAACTGAAAGGCACTAGGCACTCAAGGCTGGGAGGGCATACCAAGTAAGGAAAAAAATAGTAGGGATTTCGTGAGATTACTCACTGGTTGGAGGAGGTGAGAGACGGAAACTGCTTCCTTGAGAGTGCCTCTAAGAAGAACTGTCTCTAATTCCAGCATTAGGTGGGTTCTCTGAAGCCCTCAGTTTAATCATTTTTCCCCAGTGCTAAAAGTTTGGGGCGATGACAAACTTTCTTCATTTCTCATATTATCTTCTTTTCCTTTACTTTGCACTTAAAAATATTTATGAATTTATTTATTTAAGAGAGAAGGGGCACACCAGGGTCTCCTGCCACTTCAGACAAACTCCAGGTGCACGCATCACTTTGTGCATCTGGCACATAGGTACTAGGGAATGGAACCCAGGCCATCAGGCTTCGCAAGCACATACTTTTAACCACTGAGCCATCTCTCCAACACTCCTTTGCACTTACGAATTTCCATTAGAGAAAATGATTTAGAAAATTTCCTAGTTGACATCAGACGTAATTAAGGGAGTTCCTGAACATGGAGCATTTATGCCATAGCTTACACAGGTCTCGCTTAGATGGCCAGCAGCCCATGTAGGTATATGTGCATGTATGTTTGCAGTGTGCGTTATAAATGCAACAGAGACTCTAATGCTACTTACTAAAGGTCCGAAGACCTGGGCAATGAGTTGTGACACATGGTATTGAATGAAGGGTGTGTGTGTGTGTGTGTGTGTGTGTGTGTGTGTGTAAACATCCTCACATTCATACTGACAGGATGAAGCTTCTCTTTGCATTTACATACAAATTTTTACAGTTACCTTTTCTTTCCCTAAAAGCCCAAAATAAGTGGGTTGAAGGACAAATATTCATTTCTCAAAGGAGAGAAGTCTTTGCCAATGCTGTATACATTATATACATAGCAAGGTACTGTGGGAGGGGGACCTAAGAGAGTTGTCAGGATGGTCCTATATCCCTGCTTCATCAATATAGAGCTGTGTGCTCCTCACCCGGTGCGATGAGCAAAGCAGCTATGAGCAAATATCTTTGGGACTTTTCACCAGAAGTTAGGGGCACCCAGCCTTTGCTTGATCTTTAACAAGTCAAAACTAAAAGACAAGCTGTGCGAAGCCCCCTGGTGGTGGATAGATGGGGGCAGCCCCAGGCTTCATACAGCAGGCAAGGAGATGGGCCTGGAAAATGCCTTGGCCAGAGGTCTTCCCTTGCTGCAGGCCTGGACTTTTAGTGCTCCCTGGAGGCAAAGTCCTGGCCTCGGGAAAGGGGTCCCAAGGCAGGGAAGTGGCTTATTTAAGTCCACAAGCTCCAGGGTGTCCCCACTCTGCTTGCCTCACTCTGTGGTGACCAGAGCCTTGGGGGCCTCCCCTGTTGGTAGCCCTTGTGCTTTAGAGTAGCCTTTGGGACTTGTAGAAATTCAGTCAGTTGTTCATACCTCTGCCCCATGGGCTAGGGACCAAGGACAAGGAGTTGACAGAAGCAACCGTATGCCCTTCATTCTGCCTTAAGAACAGCCAGAAATTAAGAGATCTAACTAAGCAGTCCCAGCAATTTCCTAAGTTCTGGAGAAAGGGGGTTTCAGACTGTACAAAACGAATCTCTGGGTCTCAGGAAACCAAACTTACACACCCGATGACCTGGAGACCTGACAAGAGAAGGGGTCAGCCAGAAGTTACCCCACTATCTGGGGAGCACAGCCTCAGGAATTCTGAGAGCAGGTGTGCCTCCCTGTCGCTTGGGAGAGTGCCTGCGCACCCCAGGGCGGGGGTGTGAGAAAACTGTGCAACGGGAACTGCTGTTTAATATGAGCTGTGACAAGCTTGTTCTGAATCCATGTCACCCCACAGAAGGGGCTTGTGCAAAGACAGGGGCCTTTCGTTTAGTAACTGTAACCTTGACATAAAAGCAGAGTGGGGTGACCGTGGGGGGGGAGAGATTTAAGCTAGGATAGGGATGAGGGGAATGAAGGAGGGATGGTGGTGGTGGGAAGATGAACCAAAACTAAGGACATAGGACTGTGACATATGGAAACCCACAACTTTTCAAGCCAACTTAAAATTTATTTTTAAAAAAATGTTTAAAAATAACTAACCTTGACGAAATACAGCTTCAATCTTCTCATTTATAAAATCGAAATAAATGACAACACATTTCTCAGGGTTGCTACAATAATTAAATATTCTAATTCAAAGTGCCCACTTTATGGTAGCTGTTTAATAGTTTCTCATTTCTGAGAAGGAAAGAAAGAAGAAGGAAGGAGGGAGGGAGGAAAAGATTGAACCTTTAGTAGTCACTCCGAAGAAGAGTCTGAGCAGTCGATATGCAGGCATCTCTAGGCTCCCCTTGATGCCGGACAATCAACACTTACCAGGGTCCAGGCTAACGCATTCCCCTTGCCTATCCTATTAGCAGCGGAGACAGACACATTCTGTGACTGTGAGCTTTCTATCCTTAAAGACAAGATGGTGGGCGCCTGGACGCAAAGAGTCTCCTGCAATCACCCTCTTGTTTCTGAGATGACCCGCGAAGTGGCCCTGACCCTAGCGCTTCCCTCGGGTTCTCACGCCCTGAAGTACCTATATTTTCAAAAAGCAGAACGTGGGAGGCGGCCCGGAGTCAACCTGTGGGCGAGGCTCCCCTGGGCCTCTGTGGAGAAACAGAGCAGTGTAGGTAGTGGCGGACGCAGGAAGCGGGTTAGACCGAACTGCGGCGGGCAGAGGCTCTGCGCACCGAGGGAACAGGATCGGGGGCCCAGCCGGCCTGCAGCGGTGACCGGGCCAACTCCTCCAGGGACTGAGCCCCTCCCGGGAGCCTTGCTCCAGCCCTGGTGGGGAGCATAACTCCGCAGGTTTGAGGCCAGGGTGGTCAGGTCCTCAGAGGTGCCGCGCACTGAGGGAGGTGGCCGGCAGGACCTCAGACTTTCAGGATAAACCCAAGTTGTGAGTTCCCCCTGATCCACTGCCCTTGGTGATACTACTATCAAACCCAATCCACTAAAACACGACCTAGGAGCGGTGCGTGTGCGCCTGCTTGCTTATAAACTGCCCTACCACCTATCCTTGGATTCTCCCATTGTTTCGTCAGGCAAACGTTTAGAAGGAAAAGGCAAGGATCCTAGGAAACTTGAATTCTGGAGGGGAAGGAACGCATGCCATTTGCTTTTTCGTTGTTTGTTTCTAGAAGAGGGGAAAAAAGGAAATTCGACACATATTTTTAAAAGAATCTCGCCCAACAACCGCTAAGCGCTCTGAGCGCAAGCAAGTCAGGAAACACAAGCCCCCGCCCGCAGTGACACCAGGCCTTTGTCCTCTTTCCTGAAGCCCCTGCCACTGCTGACCCAGTGGAGATAAAGACCGGGTCAGGGCCCTGTGGAATCCCAGGAGGGGGCAGCGGCCGCCCCACAGTCCCCTCGCAACCTTAGATGGGGAGAGTTCCAACCCGCTGGCCTCACAGATCTGCACCAGCAGAGTCTGCCCCCGTCCCGGGACAGTTTTGCCTTGAAGGATTTCTGCTGCTGAATTCTTTGGGTGTCCGCCATTCCCAATAGCATTTTGGTTTTCTAAGGTTTGGACAAGGGGTGGACAAGGACCTTTGAGGCTGCTGTGATCTTCAGAAGCCCTGGATTCTGCTGGCCCTTTCCAAACCCTAGCAGTACACACCCCTAGGACACAACTGTGCTTTGTCACAGCCTTCAGCTGAGCCTCAAATCTCTTCCCAACAGCCTTCTGTGGAACTAAGCTGTCTGCTGCAGGGAGAAGAGGGCTGTGAGCCTGGGTGGTTACAACTCACTGTCATTGAGAAGCCCAGATCGCAGTAGAACTCAGGCCTTTCCCTCCTGGCTTTTCTGGATGACAGCCTTGGACTCCCTGGGGTGAGCCACATGCACCTGGATGGTGGGACCGCAGAGCAGCTCAGAAATCCTTCCATGGACCGAAGGACAAGCCAGGGGAACCTCCGGTGCTGAGGTGGAGAGCTCTCATATTGAGTGGCTCCAATGCATGCCTTTTAGTGCCCCAGGATCCCTGACCAGTGGTGCAAACCCAAGGGACCTTAGAACCACACGTTCCCCCAGTCCAGTGCTTCTTTCTTTGGAAAGGCTTGGAGTACAGAGGACTGAGCCATTCCCCCTCACACACAAGTGCAACAGGGACCCTCCTTTATCTTCCAAAGATTGGACACTGAACAGACAAGGAAAAGGCAACAGACCAAAGGAAAGAGGGTCTGCAGCATCCTATGCCCACAACTCCCTCCACCTCCTTCTTTTGCCCCCTGGCCACACTAACCAGCTTTGACTTGGCTGCAGGGTCTGGGTCCGCACTGAAACTGGAGCTGCCCACCGCTGGCAGATGAGAGATAAAGGAACCCGGTGGCGCCTAGGCACGCTGACCTACAGACCCGGATCCGGCCCTTTCCGCATCCCAGAGCGTCACCCAAGACCCTACTTCCCCCAGAGTTATTGACCTAGCTCTGAAGAAACAGGTCCTCTGAGCAAGCACACACCCCTTTCCCCAACGGAGCTTGCATGCACGCCACTGCAGGAGGATGTCCTGTATCTGCCAGCATGTAAACGTCCCTGGCAGAGCTTTTGTCGCGGGTGTGTATGGAGACAGACACATTTAAAATAGGGACGATGAGCGGTGTGCGCCTTTGAAAACTGTTTTAGCATCTGTCATGTTGTCAAGTATGCAGGTGGAAATGGGCCTTCCTGAGTCTCACTACACTTCACGTTTTTCTAGTTTTCAAACATGATTCTTCACAACCAATCCTGGGAAGTACTATTCTTTCCAATTTCACAACCGGGAAAGTAAGCCAAACAAATCTAATGGAGTCCATTTACACAAAGTCTGAGAGAGATAGACTCTAGCCAAAGATCTCTGAACCTGACTGTTGACCTTGATAGTGTTTGCTTTGCTCCAAAGAAGGCCTTAGCCAATACTCCAAGGGGCACAGGTGGGTAGGCCCTTTGGCCTTTGGACAGGCTTGCTGGGAGACCTATTATGCCAGACACAGGTTTCGCTTGTTTTCAAACAATCTCTTCCCTTTCTAGGCAATTAGAGCTGGCCTTAGTGATGGGGGTGGGAAGATGGGATGGAGTGCACTCCGAAGGCTTTAGGGAGATAGTGGGACCCTGTGCAGCTGGATTCAAAAGCCAGCCTGGGTCTCCAGGGCAGCCAAGTCAGGTACTAAGAAACGATTCTTTCCCCCCAGCTTCAAACCCGGGAGCGATTGGATTCATTTATCTCCCATGGCCTAATGCCTCTACAAAACCTCCAAGCCCATCTTATAAGCAGTGATTAGTGGGGGAGGGGGGGTGGATAAAACAGCGCAGTGAATTGGTTAAGCTAAACAGGCAGTAAATGGCCAGGGTCAAGGCTGGAATCTCCAGTTGTGTCTCTGTTGGGTTCCCAACCCTCGATCCTTCTGCTGCCAGAGCGGATCACCTGGTCCCTGCTGACCGCACGTCTCCTGAGTTAGGCTGAGAGCCATTCCACTCCTTGCCGCTCATTCCTCTTGCCAAGGACGAGAAGACTACCCTGGCGCGCACCAGCATCATTAGAAAGGTCTTCAAACGCTTGGAATCTATTGCTGGAAACATATATTCCCTGGGTGCATTGCCTTTGTTCCTTTTTCCTGAGGCATTTAATCCCGCGCCCGCCCCTTTCCCTGCAAGCCCTCGTTGTCCCAGAGAGAGGTTGTCCGAGGACGGTGGCTTGACCAGTCTCGCAGGCTCGTCCTTGGGCCTAGGCTCCTCCGAGCAAGATGAGCCCCGGGAGTTAGTTCCAAGGCCGCCGCGACCGCGCCGAGTCTGGGCGCTGGACCGCAGCCCGCGTTTGGAGAGGTGGCTCGCAGCTTCCAGGCCGCCCTCTGCTGGCACCAGGCGACATCACTGCCGCCTCCCTCCCCGGGCCCGGACCAGCAGCAGTTCCTGGGCTCTCCCAGTGTCAGGTGACCCCCAACTCTCACAGGATCTCCCAACGTGGCCATCGCCTCTTTATCTTAGCTAGCCTCTGACGCCAGAGATGCCGGGAGCTCCAGCCAGGGGGGCCTGGAAGATGGCTGCAGCTCTGCGGCGCGCGCGGGGACCCGGGCCGCCTGCCCTCGCGGAGGCCTTCCGCGAGTGTGGGAAGCCGCAACCCTCGGGCCCTTAGCCGCAGGCCACCGGGGGACTGCGGGGGACTCCTGCATAAAGGCCCAGGCGTAAGGCCTCTTTACCCGCAGCAGCAGCCGTAGATGCTCAGGAGTCCCCATCTGTGCCCACCTCCAAAACAAATCATTTTTTTAAAGCCCGTACTTTTGAACGCCACTTGTTGGTCGCGTCTATTTCTTGCAGTGCGTTTGTCTTCCTCGGGGACAGGAAGGGCTTGCTCTCTGCCCTCTGGGCACAGGCCCTCCAGGGTCGCTGACAGACCTGCTTTAAGACGCCTCCACCCTCGCTCTGGAAAGAAAGCTGGCAGTGAGGAGAGAGCGGCCCACTGCTTGAGATCCATGCTGAGAATGAAAACCAAGGACCCTACCTGTGCATCCCCAGAGATGCGAATTTGGACTTCATACATACCCGCTTTACCCGCCAGTTACAAAAATAACTCAAATTGGAGAAAAATCAGGAAGTAAAGCCTTAAAGTGTACAAGGAAAACAAAACTACAGCAATCCAGCCCTCCCCAAAGAGGTACCCACAGTTAATGTTTTGGCAACATTTCTCCAGTCATTTATATATCTTGATTAAAAAATAAGTCTAACCAGGCTTGGTGGCTCACACCTTTAATCCCAGTACTCAGGAGGCAGACATAGGAGAATTGCCATGAGTTCGAGGCCACCCTGAGAATACATAGTAAATTCCAGGTCAGCCTGGACTAGAACAAGGCCCTACTAGGAAAAAAAAAAAAAAAAAAAAAAGAAAAAAGAAATATTAAAATTAAAAAAAAAGTCTAATTCCCATAACTAGCGGGCTAGAATTTAACCTGTTTTTTTGCAGGGATTTTGTTGTTGATTTTTGGTTTGGAGTCAGGGAGGGGATCTTGCAATGTGCCCAGGTTACCCTGATCCTACTGCCGCAGCCTTCCAAGTGAAAGCTTGCAGTTTTGTCTCCTGTTAGTTTTAAATTTTCACCACAAGGATTTCTTCATATGTTATTCTTTGGAAAATAATTTTTCAATGACTGCTTAATAATCCACCCTATGATGAGTCACATTTATTTATTTTTTTAAATTTTTTTGTTTATTTTTATTTATTCATTTGAGAGCGACAGAGAGAGAGAGAGAGAGAGAGAGAGAGAGAGAGAATGGGCGCGCCAGGGCTTCCAGCCACTGCAAATGAACTCCAGACGTGTGCGCCCCCTTGTGCATCTGGCTAATGTGGGTCCTGAGGAATCGAGCCTCGAACCGGGGTCCTTAGGCTTCACAGGCAAGCGCTTAACTGCTAAGCCATCTCTCCAGCCCCTTATTTATTTATTTATTTATTTATTTATTTATTTATTTATTTATTTTGGTTTATTGAGGTAGGCCAGGATGACCTGGAATTCACTATGTAGTCTCAGGGTGGCCTTGAACTCACAGCAATCCTCCTACCTCTGCCTCCAGAGTGCTGGAATTAAAGGCGTGTGCCACCACGCCCAGCTTCCAATTTCTTTTTATATGCCAGCACTATGTCTCTTTGTTCCAGGTCCAAGAAGGTTTCCTTAGCCACATTCCTTGGGTCATGAAGCACATAATCAGTAGCTGGTCAATAAATCTGAATCTCTTACTAGGCCTAATGAGAACCAGGGTCCCATTCTCAGGGCACAAAGAACCCACCAAAACAGAGATTTTCTTGAGCTACATGAAAATCTGTTAGTTCCTGCTGACAACTACCTCCCTCCTCCCTCTGCTGAGAACAGGTGGAGCCAGGGTGGTGGAAAGGAAGGTTGGAAGGTCGGTCGAGATCAGCATTGTCCTTGCCTGCTTCTAGGACTCAAACCCACTATCCTGGTGAGCAAAACAGGGGTTTTGTGTCCAATTCCCTGTAATGATGAGGGGGTCAAACATGCCTTCATTTGGTCTTCAGAAAAACCTGTTTATTCTCTCTGCACTGCAACCTACAAACTACAATACTAATGCCTTCCACACCAGGCTTTTGTGGGTATTCGACTAAATAATTACACCCATAGCATGGCTCATACAAAGAAGACTTCAATATACGGTAGTTTGCAAGGGCTCTTGCTGTTGCTTCTGGCAGTAGCTATGGGTTTAAGGATCACTGCAATCACTCTCTTCCCTCAACTCCTGACCCCATGGCTACTGTTAAACACAAGCCCAAATCCTGGCACTAAGCCGGGCCAGGTTCTCAGGGCTCCAGGGTCGTGTCCAGCACTCTGGTTGGGCTGCTCATGACCTGCTGACAATCAAGCCTGGGCTTGGGCTGTTTATACTAGAACCGTTAAAACAGGAAAATATGCAAACCCTTCATTCACAGGGATCCGGCTATTGTTGGGTCAGAAATGATATTTTTGTTTCTAAAATAAAAGGTACATTTGCTGCTACACACACACACACACACACACACACACACACACACACACACGCATGCACGCACGCATGCATGCAAGCTCCCCTCCCCTTGGTTGTGTCTACAGAATGCAGAAAGCAAAGCAAATGATTTATTTGCTTCATTTCACCAGTTCAATCAGCAGAGCTGGAAAAGCCCTCTTTGCCTGAATGAATGTCCTATGTTCTCCAACAAGCCGGGCGTGGTGGTGCACGCCTTTAATGCCAGCACTCAGGAAGCAGAAGAAGGAGGATTACACAAGTTCGAGGCCACCCTGGGACCACATAGTGAATTCCAGCCTGAGCTAGAGTGAAACCTACCTCAAGAAACCTCAAAAAACAAACAAAAAAAAATATGTCTTCAAAACCCATCTCACAGAATAGAAAATAGAAAAGAAAATAAGAAGGAATTTAGTTTTTAAAATAGTAACATGGAGCCAGATCTGCTGGAGTAGCTCTGTAGTCATATCATGCAACAGGCTGAGGCAGGAGGATCCATGAGTTTGAGACTAGGCTAGGCTATATAGCTAAGCACAGCAAGATTCTGTTTCTAAAACAATAGTCAAACATCTAATTCCACCAAGCTGTGAGCCTGTAGTCTCAACTACACAGAAAAATCTCAGAAGAGTTTTAAAGCATAGATTTGGAGGCTGGAGAGATAGCTCAGAGGTTAAGGTACTTGCCTACAAAGCCTAATGACCCAGGTTCAATTCCCAGTGCCTATGTAAAGCCAGATGCACAAAGTGATGCATGCATCTGGAGTCCATTTGCAGTGGCTAGAGGTTCTGACATGCCCATTCATTCTCTCTGTCTCTTTCTCTTCCCCATCTCAATCTATCATCTATCTATCTATCTATCTATCTATCTATCTATCTATCTATCCATCCATCCATCCATCTATCTATCTCTATCTCTCCCTGCTTGCTAATAAACAAATAAATATATTTTTAAAAAGCATAGATTTCAAAAAAAAAATTTGAGGCAAGATCTCACTTTGTAGCCCAAGCTGGTCTGGAATGCACTATGTGTAAATAGCCTTGAACCCACAGCAATCTCCCTGCCTCAGTCTCCAAAGTGCTGTCAATACAGACACAAGACACCCCTCCTGGCTTGACTATCTGTAGAGACCTTCCTCCCCCCCCCCTGCAGTGATGGAGAGGAACACCCAACATTTTCCTCTAGATTCTGCCAGTGCAGGAAATGTGTGTATACACACACACACACACACATACACACACACACGTGCATACATCACACACACACACACCAGATACACATGCCAAGTGCTCTACCACTGAGGAATATCCCCATTCAAAGACCTAAAGCTGACAGCAATCTTCCTTTTTGCTCTTACATTTATTGATTTGTTTGTTTGTCTGTTTGAAAGCACAGAGACAGAGAGAGGGAGGGAGGGAGGGAGGGAGGGACAGAAGAGAGACAGAGAAGGAGGATAGGCACACCAGGGTGTCCAGCCACTGCAAACAGACTTCAGATGCATATGCCCTTTTGTGCATCTGGCTTTACGCGGGCACTGGGGAATCAAACCTGGGTTGTTAGGCTTTGCAGGCAAGCACCTTAACTGCAGAGCTTTCTCTCGGCCCTGCAGACCATTTATGCCTCTGGAGATGCTCCGCAAGCTTTGCATCTGTAGTTCCTCCAGGGGATGCTGGTGAAGCCCATGAAGCCACATCAGGAGGCCACTGCTGTTCCCAGCTGGACTGAAATCCCAGGTTTCACCACGTGGACTCCGGGAAATACAGATTCCAAAGAATCTTGTGTTGGCACCACATGAATTTACAAAAGTTCGGTTCCAACACTGCGCATGTGCGTGCGTGTGTGTGCGTGCCCGCGTGTCCAGGGTTACATTTACTCATGTATGTATGTCTTGTTTCTGTGACTGTTGTGCTGTTGCCCGTGCATGTGTCAGCCCTCTTTGGTCACAAGAAATAAAAACCTGCTAAAACTGACTTAAAAGGGTTTGTGGGTGACCGCTGGAACTCCAGGTAGGTTGGCAACCAGAGTTCCTCACAGGTTGGGCTGGAAAAGAGGCTGAGGTAGAAGTCTCTGGGCATGGTGGCACACGCTTTTAATCATAGCACTTGGGAAGCAGAGGTAGGAAGATCACCATGACTTTGAGGCCACCCTAAAACTACATAGTGAATTCCAGGTCAGCCTGGGATAGGGCAAGACCCCACCTCAAAAAAAAAAAAAAAAAAAAAAAAAAAAAACTAGCTTGGCCTGGCTTGGGGAGATGGCTCGGCAGTTAAAGGCACTTGTTTGCAAAGCCTGGGTCCAATTCCCATGTAAAGTGTGATGCAAAACAGTGCTTGCATCTGAGATCCCAACAGGCCTATGACAATGGGAGGAAGAGCCAAGAGAATCCAAAGCTCCAGGGCCAGCTAATCTGCAGTGTGGTTTACTGTAATAGACAAGAGACCCTGTCTCAAAGAAGGTGGAACCCAGATACACCAAAGTTGTCCTCTGACTCCCATGTGCACACACCCACATGCACAGGCAAATGAATAAATACAAACAAGTAAAATTTACAAAAGTAAAACTAAAAATTAAAGTAAAAATGTACAAAAAAGAAAATTTAACTTGTTTTTCTGGGTTTGGGAATATGTGCCTGTAATCCCAGATGCTTGGGAGGAAGTCGAAGGATTGCAATTTCAAAGCCAACCTGGGCAACTTAATGATACACTGATAATAAAAGTAAAAAAAAAAAAAAAAAAAAAAAAAAAAAAAAAAAAAAAAAACAGAGCTGGAGATATGCCTCAGTGTTAAAGCGCTTTCCTAGCATGCTAGGGCCTTAGGTTCAAGCCCCTCTCCCTCCCAGTACTGCAAAACCAACCGACTAAACTAACTGCATTAACTTGTCTTCCTCCTCTGGCCAGGGCTCTGCTCTGGGATGAGCCTCCCTTGCAACTATAATCTCCGATAGCATCCCATGTGAGGAGAGCTGATTGGCCCAACTGGGTCAGGTGCTGTCCTGAAGGTGCACCCCTCCGTCCTGTCAGCTGGAACTGTTGAAGAAGAGACTGGTTGGGGTTCTTTCCTGGGGGGAGAGAGAGAGTCAGAACAGTTAGCACTCATTAGAAGCAAGTGGACACCTTCAAAGTCTAACTTTCTTCAGTCTGGCCTTCTCCAGCCCCGTATTGTCTTGGGTTCCTGATCCCAGCAATGTCCGGAATCACCTGGGTAGCTTGAAACACTTGCTATGCCAGGCCTACGTAAGCAGAGTGTAGCCAGGACGCTGGGGTTCTTCAAAGAAACCCCTAGTGACTCCGGGGTACAGCTGAGGCTGAAATCTACGGCGAAAACCAAACAGAACCTGCAGCCACCTTGGGCACTTCCTAATGACATGGTCTCAAGAAGAGCCTCCGACAGCACCAGCGTCACCGTCACCGGGGAACGCGTATGATCCGGGGCTCCGTACAAGACCGAGGCTCTCTCGCCCACGCTTGAGGATGATGCCGGGTGCACCCCGAGCAGACCCGCAGGCGACTGGCCAGGGACAGGGCCCCCCTCCCATGGGGGGGGGGGCAGCCCCCAGCGCACGGTGCGTGCCAAGCACCCCTGGTCAGCCAGGCCCCGGGCCGCCTGCGGAGGCTGGCGAGGAAGGAATGACGGCTGTGAGATTCCGCCCTGACTGATTTTGTTCCATTCCGGGAGGGAATAATTTGTTTCGTATTGGAATCAAAGCGCCTCGCGCGGGCCCTCGCGTTTTATCTCGGCCGCCGCGGGCCCCGTGGGAAGGGGCTCGGCCGCGGCGCGGCGGCTGCTTCCCATTACGCCGAGCATGGTCCCCATTACGCACGGACCGAGGGGAGGCTGTGCGCCCCGCTAACCCGCCGCAGCAGACCCGCCTCCGCGCTGACACCCAGCCGCCCCTCCCCGCCCCATGCACATGGCCCACAGGGAAGAGGAAGTGGGTCCCTGGAGCAGGCAGGCCCCAGGCGGCGGGGACCCTGTACCCCAAAAGCACCACAGACACTCGACACCTGTGCCTTGCACGGGAGTGAGTTCACGAAAGAGCTTCTGGGATTTAGGACCTGGGCCTGCCCAGAGTGGCACTTGAATAAAGCCACGCAGCAGGCACCCCTAAATCGGTAAGAGGACAGACATCCCTTCATCTGTGCACCCAGCAATCCCCACAGGGCTGGGGAAGGCCTAGGGAGTCCTCTTTTCCTCCATTTCACAAAAAGAGAGAGAAAACAAACACAGCCATTCTCCTGCCTCCGTATTCCCGGGAGACAAGGGGGACAGCCCCAGCACCCACTCGGAGAGGAGGCCAGTAGCCACCAAGGACCTGGGTCTTCCACATGTTGGTATCCAGAGGGTGACAAAGCTTTAGTGCTGGGGGCCTGCAGGTCTGGGAGAGAACAGCTAGTTACCCCCACAGCCGGCCAGGGCTGGGAGAGAACAGCTAGTTACCCCCTACAAACGGCCAGAGCAAAATACATCACACAAATGGCCCGATGTCTTGATCAAATTTCACACTTATTTTCTTTGATTTCATTAATTTCTTTTAGTGCACAAACAATATTGTAGTAAATCATGGTAACGTATAAGTAGGATGGAAATCCATCAATCTTCCATAATCTGACCACTAATAAAGCCATTAATGTTATTTTCCCATGTTGCCACACAGATCTTAACCATTTAATAACTGCAAAATATTAGACCATGTAGACATGACCTGATTTATTTAACTCTCCCCATTTAGGATGCTTCCAAGTTTTCTATTTAAAAAGGAAGCTGGACGTGGTGGTGCATACCTTCAATCCCAGTACTCAGAGGGCAGAGGGGGGAGGATCACTGTGACTTTGAGGCCACCCTGAGACTATATAGTGAATTCTAGGTCAGCCTGAGCTAGAGCAAGACCCTATCTCAAAATTAAAAAAAAAAAAATTCAAAACATAAAAACGTACAAATTAGCAGGATTTCAATTTCTCTTTTAAGGTTTATTAATAGTTACTTTTTCTTCTCTTTTTGATTAATTTGAGGTAGTATCTCACTCTAGCCCAGGCTGACCTAGAACTCACTCTGTAGCCCTGGCGGTTTGCCTACCTTAGTCTCCCAGCTGTTGGGATTATTAAGATTTTTCTTTATTTTTAAAAATTTTATTTATTTATTTATCTGACAGAGAAAGAAAGAGAGAGAGAGAAAGAAAGAATGGGCATTCCCAGGCTTCCAGCCACTGCAAATGAACTCCAGATGTGTATGCCTCCTTGTGCATCTGGCTAATGTGGGTCCTGGGGAATCCAACCAGGGTCCTTTGGCTTTGCAGGCAAATGCCTTAATCACTAGGCCATCCCTCCAGCCTTCTTTTCTTTCCTTCCTTTCTTCTTTCCTTTCTTTCTTTCTTTCTTTCTTTCTATTTATTTTTTTAAGGGAGAGTCTTCTCGCTCTAGCCCAGACTGACCTGGAACTCATTCTGTAGCCCAGGCTGGCCTTGAACTCACAATAATCCTCCTACCTCTGCCTCCTGAGTGCTGGGATTATGAGATTAAGGTGAAATCCACCACACCCAGCTCAACTCATTAAGCTTTTCTTGCCTCAACTTGTACAGCTGTTCCCATCACTACATGATGTGACTATTTCAAGCCAGGTTTTGCTTTGTGTTTAACATCCGTCTCTTTTGTGCTTCATACTTGCAATGTTGTTAAAGACAAAGGCCATACTTTATTCATCTAGAGAGCGACCAGATCAAACAACGCTAGCCTGATCCAGCCACAATATGTTATATCACTTAATCCCTGAAAATTATAATTTACTTTCCTTTAATTTATAAGGAAAGTGAAACTGAACAAGATTAAATAACTTGCCAGGGTCTTGGCTTGGAAATATCACCACCTGTTCAGCCATGGGAAGGTGGTTATCCATGTTAGGATGAGACCTTTCAATATGGCTGCTTCCAGGTCTCCAAGCTCATGCAACCCTTCACCCATGCTCCATCAGAAAGCCCAGTGTGTTCACCAAGGTAAACTTTGGTGGAACTGGCCTTTCATTTGCAGGAGGTTCCCTGTCTGGGGAGAACAAATGCTCACTGGCTTCTCCCCAGAAAAGAGTTCATGCAACAGAAACTGACTCCAGTCCGTGTTCTTCCCACCACAAAATGCAGAGTGAAATTGCACTGGCTGACCTCTACCATCTGATTCAAAATTATATTCACCCACCGTATCTGCGTATCAGTTCCATAAACAATGAGGGCCATTTTGTTTTGTTTTAGTAGTGAGCTACTAATCCAGGCTATAGGTACCGCCTTTCACCTCTCTGAACTGTAGGGAGTGTCACATAAAGCATCTGACACCAAAAGGACCCTACCCACTCTTTTGGGCTCTTTCTGAGGAATCTGAGCCACTTTCCCAGAAGCCCTCAGTGACCACCACACTCATCTCATGGACGTGACTTAACAGCATCCTTGCTTCTCAACCAGTTGCTAGAGTCCTGGCGGGGGCTGGCTCAGACTCACTGAGGTATGTGGAAGAACAAACACCAGAGCTCTGCAGTATTTAAGTTACTTATATCCCTAAACAAAATCAGGGTTCTCTGAAAATGGAAGAGAGGCTGCTAAAGAGGCAGCTAATACTATAATCTTGAAGGGAAATGTATCAAAAAAAAAAGTTAACAGCAGGATGAGATACACACCAGTAATCCCAGAATTTAGAAGTCTGAAGTGAGAAGATTGCAAATTCAAGGCCTGCCTGGCTACGTAGTGAGTGTCAGGCCAGCCTGGGCCATAAGACCCTGGTTTGTTTGGTTGGTTGTTTTTTATTTTTATTTTTTTGTTGTTGTTGTTTTTGGTTTTTCAAGGTAGGGTCTCACTCTGGTTCAGGCTGACCTGGAATTAACTCTGTCATCTCAGGGTGGCCTTGAACTCATGACGATCCTCCTACCTCTGCCTCTCAAGTGCTGGGATTAAAGGCGTGTGCCACTACGCCCGGCTTGGTTGTTTTTAAATGCAATTGTATTTGTGAAATATAAGTTAAGCAATTTGAAAATTGCCTTCCCCCACTTGAGATATTGTTATGTGTCTTTAAGTATCCTTTAATATGTCTATAGTTGGAAATAAACCAATTAAATATAAATTTTTAAGTGAGTGTGGTTTGGACCATGAAGTTTCTTTGAGGAAATTAAAAAGGATTCAGTTGTGTGGTCTTGAGACTGGACACCATTGGGACCAGAGGTCACTCTGCAGTCTGGTCCTCTCTCCTGGGCTGCTCACTGCTTCTCTTACACGTCCTCTTGGTCGGCTGGATCGACCTCTTATTCTATCCTAGATCTCATGTATTGTGGCCACCAAGGACTCTTTCCAGCCCCCACTCTTTCTCAGCAATCACTGAGACTTTTTTAGGGGGGTATGGTCTTGCTAGTTGCCTAGGGTAGCACTGTACTCCTGGGTAAGCAGTTTTCCTGCCTCAGCCATCCAAGTAGCTGTGAGCAAAGGCTTATGCCAGCACTTTGCACTCAAACTTCTTTCTTTTTCTTTTATGTGTGTGTACTGGTGAGGGGGAAAGTAGGGGGGGTTGAGACAGTTTCTCACAAAGCAGCCTAGACTGATCTCTAGAAGTAGCTGTATAGGGCTGGAGGGACTGCTTAGCAGTTAAGGTGTTGGCCTACAAAGCCAAAGGACCCAGGTTTGATTCCCCAGGACCCACATTAGCCAGATGCACAAGGGGGTGCACATGTCTGCAGTTTGTTTGCAGTGGCTGGAGGACCTGGTGCGCCCATCCCCCCACCTCTCTCTTTTGTTGTTTTTTGAGGTAGGGTCTCCCTCTAGCCCAGGCTGACCTGGAATTCACTATGTAGTCTCAGGGTGGCCTTGAACTCATGGTGATCCTCCTACTTCTGCCTCCCAAGTGCTGGGATTAAAGGCGTGCGCCACCACTCTCTTCTCTTCTCTTCTCTTCTCTCCTTCCCTCCCCTCCTCTCCCCTTCCCTCTTCTTCTTGTCCTTCTTTTTCTTCCTCCTCCCCCTCCTCCTCCTCCTCCTCCTCCTCTTCTTCTTCTCCTCTCTGTCTCTGTCTCTGTCTCTCTCTCCCCCACCCAGCCCAGGCTGGCTTGGAACCTGAGACCTTCTTATATCTGCCTCCTGAGTACTGGAATTACAAGCATGTTCCACTGCGCCCAGCTCTGTTGTTGTTTAATTTTTGTCTTTTCAGTGCTAAGGATCAAATCCAGAGCCTGCTAGGCAGGCATTCTACCACTGAGCTACACCCAAGCCCGTCTCCCAGACATTCTTAGATCCAAACTCCAGGATAGGGGCCTTATCAGCATTGTTCACAAGTTTACCAGTGGCGCTGGTGCACACCCCCACCCCCACCACCACCCTGGAGCACACCTTCCAGGGGCAAGGAGTGTAAGGAGTCTTTAGACTTCTTCCCAGCCCAGGATCTCTGTGGTTGTGTGACTCCTGAATGCACACTCCCTCTCCCAGCAGGCAGCCTGTGACCCGCATCCGCAGACTACGGACTCCTTCCCCCACCAGTACCTCTGCTTGGACAGTGCTGTTTGGAGTGTTCTCCCATAATTCCACGGTCTCCAAACTGCTGTTGACGTTTTGGACAGAGGATGCTTGGTTGAGACTATCTGTCCTATATGATGTAATAGAATTTCTGTGTGTGTGTGTTTGTGTGTGTGTTTGTATGTGTGTAGTATTTATTTAATTTATTTGAAAGAAAGAGACAGTCAGAGAAAGAGAGAGAGAATACGTGTGCCAGGGCCTCCAGCCACTGCAAATGAACTCCACATGCATGAACCACCCTATGCATTTGGCTTACTTGGGTACTTGGAAATCAACCCTGGCACCTTGGGCTTCATAGGCAAGTGCCTTAACGGCTAAACTGTCTATTTATTTGAGAGAGAGGATGGATGTGCCAGGGCCTCTTGCCCCTACAAATGAAGTCTAGAAACATGTACCACTTTGTGCATCTGGCTTTATGTGAGTCCTGGAGAATTGAGCCTGAGCTGGAAGGCTTTGAAAGCAAATGCTTTTAACCACTGAGCAATCTTCCCAACCCTATAGCAGCATTTCTTTTGTTATTTGAGGTAGGGTCTCTACCCCAAGCTTTACATAGGTCCTGGGGAACCAAACCTGGGTTATTAGATATTATGAGCAAATGCCTTAGCCACTGAGCAATCTCTCCAGCCTGAACATTTTTAAAAAAATATTGGTTTGCCATTTATGTTTCATCTTCTTTTTTTTTTTCTAGGTAGGGTCTCACTGTGATCCAGATTGACCTGGAATTCACTATTAGTCTCAGGGTGGCCTCGAACTCATGGCAATCCTCCTACCTCTGCCTCCCGAGTGCTGGGATTAAAGGTGTTTGCCATCATGCCCAGCTATGTTTCTTTCTTTGAGAGCTATCTGTTCATTTCATTAGCCCATTTATTAGTCGACAGGAGCTTTCTCGGTATTTAGTTTTTGCATTGCTTTATTTATTCTAGATCTCATTCGCCTGTCAGAGGAACAGCTGGCAAACATCTCCCATTCTGTAGGTTCCCTGTTCTCTCTACAAATAGTTTTTGGTAGATTTAAAATTACCCCAATATTAGTCACATCTAAAAACTGCCTTCACAGCAACATCTAGATGGACCAATGTTAAAACAAACCCGAGGGCCATAGAAGAGCCAAATTGACACAAACACTCCATCACAGTAGGTGTGGGGCACAAGCCCGTGATCCCACCACTCAAGGGTCTGAGGCAGTGAGCATCACTACTTCTAAGCCAGCCTGAGCTGCATAGTGAGACTCTATATCAATAAAGCAAAGACAAAGTCCCATGTTCTATCAGAGGCACTCCAATAATCCCAAATCAACCACCTGGGGAAGCCACTGTTCTCCCCATCCTGCAGAAGACAAAGCCAAGCACAGAAGATGACAGGAATGTGTGGACCGGGTTTGGAATCCCAGCCTCCCCTCCTCACCCACAGCTCAAATCTCTCCTGCGTTTGCTGGCTCACAGAAGATGCTTCTAATCAAGCTGGAGCTGAGCTGGAAGCCTCCTCCCTGTTGACTAGCTGTCAGGATGCTGGAAAGAGCTAGGCAGCTTGTTTGGGGAGAGAAAAGCCATCACCAGTCTTGACCAGCAGTGGACCCTGCAGCTTTACAGCTGGACAACCAGGGCAAATGTACCAACTGGTGCAATGGTGCCATGTTTGTTATGGAAAAACCAGTTGCTCTCTGATTGGACTTGAAGCCTCTCCATAGGAGGAAATTCCTGCCAGGTACTGAAAACCTAATCAAAAGCCTACAGCTGGGGAGGTCATAATCTCTGGGGGAAATTTGCTAAATGCAGAGATTATGCTCACTAAACTGCCCATATATTAATGCTACTCTCACTTTTAAGTTAGAGAAGCTTCTCTTTTCAGATGGCAGTGGCAACTGGGGTGACTCAAAACTCACCATAGTGCTGAGAAGGGAGGAGTGTTCAGCACTGAGACATTGCTATCACACCCTCCAAGACTCAGGGTCCATTGTGGAAGTGGTGGCCAGAAGAATGTCAGAGCCAAATGAAGGGAAAGAGTGCTTACTATGCTATTTTCTTTCTTTCTTTCTTCTTTTTTTTTTTTTTTAATGCAAGGGTAAGGAGCATTTTTTAATATTCGGGTTTAAGCTCGGTCCCTTGACTTCACCAACGCGGTGATTCCATACAAGGGCCGCCAACAGTGAGCAGTGGGCAGGTAGGTTTTTATACGGATTTGAACATAGAAGAAGGGGATGGGGACGTGATTGGTTGATTTAAACAGTATTTTTCTGATTGGCTTGGGATTTCGGCAGGCAAGGTTGGGGGCAGGACAGAGGTGGGAACTAGGGGGGAACCCCAGGCAGATGAGGTAGTCTTCATTGTGATTGGCTGGGGCAGAAAGAAGAGAGGACAGGCCTCAGGCATGTCCTGGGCATGTTCCGGCCTTTGAGTGGGCACCTTCCCTAACCATATGCCAGGGCGGTTGCCTTCTGCCTAAACATTACTATGCTACTTTCCAGACACAATGTGCCTTGGTATTCATGACCTCACATTGGCTGACACTACCTACACAAGACCTTCATAATAAGGAAGAAAAATGATGACACCAAAATAGAAGAGAGACTAATTGGCAAGAAAAGGGATTCAGTGGAGGGGGCATTTAGAGGAGAGAAAAGGGGTGGCGGTGATGGGAGGGGATTGTGATCATGGTATATTGTTTATGAAAGTTTTCAAGAAAAAGTTTTTTTAAAAAAAAATAGATGCTTCTAGAGCCCAAGTTCGCAGCCACTGCTGCACATGAGAATCACATTGTTTAAACAAACACGTCCCAGTGCTCAGACTCTGCCTTTGGAGTTTCTGATTGAGACACGGGCCCCCGGAGCAGCAGTATTTTCACCGCAGCCAGGTGGTTCTAATGTGCAGAAGGCGAGGCTGAGCACCCCTGTGGTAGTAGGTGGCATACTGCATGGTAAGGGAACCTTCCCTCTGCCCACTATAGACTGCCCACTACAGGAAATCAAGTGGCTATGAAAGAGCCTGCAGGGGAAATTAGCAAATATATTTCCTCTTTCAGCATGATGTTAGTCATTTCCTCTCTCTCTTTTTGGAGGAGATATATTATGTACTTCCTTAATTATCTAATTAGAGATATGAGAGAGGTTAAATTTCATGTTTGGTGAGAGCCTATTGAGTGCTTGGTGGCCCACAGCCAAATCTAAAGAGGCTCTCGTCTTTGGGCACCTCGTCACTAAGAGGAGCAGTGCCACCCATATGCCACGTGGGAGCTTGACAACACAAACCCATTTTGGAGGTCCCAGAGCCCATACACAGAGCCGGTGGTGTGAAGTCCATTTTCAGACACTTGCTCCCTGAATGGGTGCCTTGTCCTGGCTGTTGAGCCTCAAGAACTCAAGAAAGCCACCACCTGTAAAGGGAATCAAACTGGGTCCTAGATGGCCAGCATGGTCCTTCCTTGCTGATCCTTACCTTTTCCACCAGATCTTGGTGAAATGAGAGAAAGAAAATCTTGTTTGGGAACTTGGTATTGAAAAGGTCCCATTTCTAAAATAAATAAATAAAAGTAAAAAAAAAAAAAAAGGAAAACGTTCCATTTCTGAACCACTAATAAAATTTTGTGTTGATGTTGGGTATGGTGGCGCACTCCTTTAATCCCAGCACTTGGGAGGCAGAGGTAGGGAGGATCTCCGTGAGCTTGAGGCCACCCTGAGACTACATAATGAATTCCAGGTCAGCCTGGGCTAGAGCTAGATCTTACCTTGAAAAACCAAAAAAGAAAAAGAAAATTGCATAGCAAATGTTCTGATGTGTGCCAAGCTAATAACTGACATGTCTACATTGTCTCATGAAGTCCCACAAGCTAATAACTGACATGATGTTGTCCCATGAAGTCCCACAACTGAAAACAGCCACATTAGACAACGCTCTGGAATTCGCATGAGTGGGAACCTTGGCTTGGGCATACAGACTTGCCCTCCCTCTCTGCCCCCAGTGCCTGAATGAACCCCTACACGGACTGCCAGCTCTCTGAAACACATAGACCACCTATGTGGTAGAGCATTTTATCCAAAGAATTGTTGAACTGGGTTTTTTTTTTCAAATGTTTAGGAACAGATAAATGCAATTTTGTATTAGATAATATTTAAAAATGAAGACGTATAATTCTCTTACTGCTGGATCCTGAACTTCTAGGGCGAGACATACCTAATGGCACCTGCCCCTGCAGACCCGGATATGGCCCCTTGAAAGCAACTCAGAACAGCTTAATGGAAGAAGAGAACCGTGAGGGGCAGGGACACAGCGCCATCCGCCAGGAACGGAGAGACCTTCCAACAGGAACTATGGGAACTTTTCATATTTGTTTACAACAACCATACAAACCTTTTTAAAAATCATGAGAAAAAAATAAATAAAAATTATGAGAGAAAGCAAGAGAGAGAATGGGTGTGCCAGTGCCTATAGGCACTGCAAACAAACTCCAGACACATATGCCACCTTGTGCATCTGGCTTACGTGGGTCCTGGGGAAATCAAACCTGGGTCCTTTGGCTTTATAGGCAAGCACCTTAGCCACTAAGCCATTTCTCCATCCCCATTCCTTTTTGTAATCACACACCTAGACAAAATTTTTAGATAGATCTGTGAGCTGGAGAGATGACTCAGCGGTTATACGAACAAAGTCCATCCTCCCGTGTTTGATTCTCCTGCTCCCACATAAAGCCAGATGCACAAGGCGGTGCATGCATCTGGAGTTCCTTTGCAGCAGCAAGAGGCTCTGGTGTGTCCATAGTCTTGTCTCTCTCTTTTTCTTGTTCTCACAAATAAATCAAAATTCATAGCTGAATAGATGATAGATAGATATAGGTAGCTAGATAGATAGAAAACAGATAGATGATAGATAGATGATAGATAGATAGATAGATAGATAGATAGATAGATAGATAGATATAGATAGGTAGGTAGGTAGGTAGATAGACAGACACACAGACAGATAGATAGGAACTGAGAAAAAAATGGACAGCCCTTGAGCTATCGTCCATGAAAGCAGGAGACCTGAGTGTCAACACTAACAGAAGCCACCTGACAAGTGGACTGCTCATTCTTCAAATCTTTAAAGCCTATGCCACCTGACCATCGCATTCCCACCAGTAATCTAGGCCTCGACCTCTAGGTTAAACAGCCTGGAGCTCAAGGTTCTCCACACCAAGATCCGAGCGTCTGCGCCGCGATGCACGGCCGCCAGGTGGCGCCTGCTCGGGCGGCGCGGGCTTCCGGCTCTGCGGTCGTGGGCGGCGGGTTCCCTGTGGGAAGAGCATCGTCTTAGCGCGCGTGGACCGAAGAGAAGCTCGACTCCACACACTGCTCGCTGTGGCCACAAAGCCCCAGCGCCGGGACAAAGGGCAGCAGGTTGCAAGGTGGATGTGGAAACGGTCTCCTCCCGCCCCGTGCCCTCTGACCTCTCAGCCCCTCACTTCCCGGCGGCAGGAGTGGAGTGGGGAAGATGCCACTGGAGCTGGATTTCTCTCTTAAAAAAAAAAAAAAGCAGGGCTTAGCCGGGCGCGGTGGTGAACGCCTTTAATCCCGGCATTTGGGAGGCATATCGCCGTGAGTTCGAGGCTAGCACGAAGCTAAAGTGAGTTCCAGGTCAGCCTGGGATAGAGTGAGAGCCTACCACGAGAAAAACAACAACAAAAAAGCGGGACTTCAGGATGGAGCTTGGACCCCTATGCAACAGAAGCATCTGCCACGAAGATGGAGCTCCGGGGTTTGCAGTGCAGCGTCCGTGCAGCTCGTCGCGATGCCCGCCAGAGGGCGCTGCCGGGCGACAGGCGCAGGGTCGCGGCCTGGCTTAGACTTCTTTAGAAACTGACAGCCACTGAGCCCACCGCCATGAGAGCCTCGGTGGGTTCCAGCCCTTGCCCAGGATTAAAATCGAGCCCTGGGGAACTCTGATCTGCCTGTTGCTGCACCCCTAGATCCTGAAATAGTGAAAAGTGGGAACTATAGTCCACCAAGTACCAGCTGGGTAATTTTTTTTTAATTTTTTTTTAATTTATACGACAGACTCAGAGAGAAAGACAGATAGAGGGAGAGAGAGAGAATGGGCGCGCCAGGGCTTCCAGCCTCTGCAAATGAACTCCAGACGCATGCACCCCCTTGTGCATCTGGCTAACGTGGGACCTGGGGAACCGAGCCTCGAACCGGGGTCCTTAGGCTTCACAGGCAAGCGCTTAACCGCTAAGCCATCTCTCCAGCCCCCAGCTGGGTAATTTTAAATGCCAGGTAATGTCCCAGACCCTGGGAACAAACCAATGAACAAAGTCACTGCCTTTGTGAAGCATGTGTTCCCCACCGGGAAGAGGGAGGCACGCGAGACGGAAAGACTGGCAATGGCAAGTAGTAAAGGCACGTCAGAAGGGCCTGGATGTCCCAGAGAACAAAGCAGGGGAAAGGGTGAGGGGCCTGAGGAAGTGCAGATCCTTGTCCTGTGCTCCGGGGTCAGGAAGTCATCTCTGATGCAGCAGAGATACTCTCAAAGTCCCGCCGGAAGGCCGAGGACGGTCAAGCAGCTGTTCGAGGCGAAGTGCAGAAAAGTAAGGGCCACTTCAAATGTGTTAGATGAACGAGCTTCAAAGGCCAGTTGGTGGACTAAGCAAAGCCCCTCCAGTCTGGTCTGCGCTCCCGCTCCATACCAGCCCACTACCCGTCATCTGTTCCTTTAGTCAGTACGGGACTACTCCCGGCGGGACCCCTCTCCCCCTGCCATTAACCTAGGGCCTTACACCTACCAGGCAAGCATTCTGTCACTGAGGGGTGTGTGTGTGTCTGTGTGTGTGTGTGTGTGTGTGTGTGTTTCTTTATATTTTATTTATTTATTTAGGAAAGAGACGTAGAGGCAGAGAAAGAATGGGCATGCCAGGGCTTCCAGCCACTGCAAATTCCAGATGCATGCATCACCTTGGGCATCAGGCTTATGTGAGTACTTGGGAATTGAACCTGGGCCCTTAGGCTTCACAGGCAAACACTTTAACCATCCCTTTAACTAAACCATATCTCCAGCCCCTATCACTGAGGTCCCTCCCCCCCACCCCCCTACCCCCGCCTTCGATTTTTCAAGGTTGTCTTATTCTAGCCCAGGATGACCTGCAATTCACTATGTAGTCTCAGGCTGGCCTTAAACACACTGTGATCCTCCTGCCTCAGCCTGCCAAATTCTGAGACTAAAGGCATGCACCACCTCGCCTGGCTCTATCACTGAGTTTTGTCCTTAGCACACACCCCCTGTTTGGTTTTTCAAGGTAGGATCTTGCTCTAGCCTTGGCTGACCTGAAATTCACTATGTAGACTCAGGGTGACCTTGAACTCATAGTGACTCTCCTACCTCAGTCTCCCAAGTGCTGGGATTAAAGGCATTTGCCACCACACCTAGCACTGGACACTGGATGTCTCATTTTTGTCCTCTGTCCTCTATGTCAAATGCTGATGGGCTTTTTACTTTTTTTTTTTTTTCTTTTTGGTTTTTCGAGGTAGGATCTCGCTCCAGCCCAGGCTGACCTAGAATTCATTATGTAGTCTGAGTGACCTCAAACTCATCTTACCTCTCTGCCTCCCAAATGCTGGGATTCTTTTTACTTTTTTTTTTTTAATTTTTATTTATTTATTTGAGAGCGACAGACACAGAGAGAAAGACAGATAGAGGGAGAGAGAGAGAATGGGCGCGCCAGGACTTCCAGCCTCTGCAAACGAACTCCAGACACGTGCGCCCCCTTGTGCATCTGGCTAACGTGGGACCTGGGGAACCGAGCCTCGAACCGGGGTCCTTAGGCTTCACAGGCAAGCGCTTAACCGCTAAGCCATCTCTCCAGCCCTCTTTTTACTTTTTTTGCAACAAGTTCTCACTAAATTATCCAGACTAGCCTTGAACTCATTTTGTAATCCAGGCAAGCCTTGAACCTGGGGTCCTCGTGTCTCTTTCTCCCAAGTGGATGGGATTACAGGCTTGCACTTCCAAGCCAGGCTCAGACAGTATGTTAGGAAGTTATTCAATGTGGCCACATTGGGAAGAGGATCAGAGTCCACTCCAAGTCTAGTTTTAGGATACTGACATGAGGTTTGGGTTGAAATAGAGGGCAAGAGGCATGCATAACTAAGCAGCCCTGGTCAGGGTGTGGTCCTGGCCAGGCAGGACTTTGTTGGTGCATTTCATCTCTATATCCTCTACACAGAACACAGAAATGATAAGGATGTATTTGTACCTAGGAAAAGAGTGTATAGACAGGTGTGGTGGTGCATACCTTTAATCCCAGCATTCGGGAGGCTGAGGTGGGAGGATCACTGTGAGTCTGAGGCCAGCCTGAGACTACATAGTGAATTCCAGGACAGCCTGGGCTAG
Source organism: Jaculus jaculus (assembly GCF_020740685.1). Lineage (NCBI taxonomy): Eukaryota > Metazoa > Chordata > Mammalia > Rodentia > Dipodidae > Jaculus > Jaculus jaculus. The sequence goes on along the minus strand of NC_059118.1, from coordinate 29,800,627 downwards.
AGCGAGGCCCTACCTTGAAAAGCCAAAAAGGAAAGAGAGAGAGAGAAAAGGAGAGAAGAGCAAAGAAAAGAAGAGAAAAGGGCTGGAGAGACACACCCAGGTGAGGCAAGCGCAAAGCTGCCCATGCCCACTAGGTGGTGCAAGCATCTGGCATCCTACTTCAGTGGTTGAAGCCCTGGCATGCCAAGTCTCTTTTTCTCTCTCTAAAAACGAAAAGCAAGCAAGAAAAGGGGGCTGGAGAGATAGATGGCTTAGTGGTTAAAGCACTTGCTTATGAAGCCTTAGGACCCAGGTTCAACTCCCCAGAGCCTACATAAGCCAGATGCACATGGTGGTGCATGTGTCTGGAGTTTGTTTGCAGTGGTTAGAGGCCCTGGCACACCCGATCTCTCTCCCTCCCTTCCTCCCTCCCTTTCTCCCTCTCTCTCTCTCTCTCTCCCTCCCTCCCTCCCCCCCCCTCTCTCTCTCATAAATAAATAAAATACTTTTAAAAAAAACGCAAGAAAAGGAGCCTACAGGGTGTGGTGGCACTTGCATGTAATCCCAGCCCTGAGGAGATGCACAAAAGGATTGGCAGTTTCAGGTGAGCCTAAGTTACCTAGAGATTCTGTCTCAAACAACAACAACAGAGACAAGTAAAAACAAAAGGGTCTCACTCTCACTCTGGTGGGACCAAGAGAATGGCACAGCCATTTTGGAAGACTAATGTATGTGGCCACTGTTTGCTCCAGAAGCCCCACTAGGTCCAGACATCTCAGTGTCTAGGCTGCTGGCTGGACCGGGTTGGCTGAGTCTTAACCCTAGGCATATCTCTTATCAGCAGTAGATCTGGAAAAATAGTTTGTAGGTTTCCATGCCTGTAAAATTAAACTAATGATTAGCTAACCCTTGGAGGTTTTGAGAGAATACATCCCACAGGACTGAGAGCAGGCCCTGGCACATACCAAGTGTTCGGCAAATGTTAGCTCTTTTCAGGAGTGCAGGCAGCACTTTCCACCACAGTTCAAGTTGACCTGCTCACCAAAATGCTCCCTCAAGATTTTCTGCTCCAGGCGTGGTGGCACATGCCTTTCATCCCAGCTCTTGGGAGGCAGAGGTGGGAGGATTGCCGTGAATTCGAGGCCACCCTGAGACTACATAGTGAATTCCAGGGCAGCCTGGGCTAGAGTGAGACTGTACCTCAAAAAAAGAAGATTCTCTGCATAGCTGCGCACTGGAGGTCAGAATATAATGTCCTCCATTGGCTCATGGGTTTGCTTGAATGCTTACTCCCCAGATGGTGGCGCTGTTCGGGATGGCTGTAGACCCCTCAGGAGCTGGGGCCTTGCTGGAGTCAGTGTGTCACTGGGGGTAGTTCCTTGAGGTGTCACAGACGGGCTCCACGTTGTGTTCTCTCTGCTCCCTGACTCATGAGATATGATGTGGGCTTCCCGCCATGCCTTCCCTGCCACAGTGAAACGTCCTCTCCAAACCGTAAGCTGGATAAACCCGTTTCCTTCTACAAGCTGCTTCTGTGGGTATTTTGTTCCAGTCACAAGAAAGTACTGGATACAAACAACCTTGGTAAATTCTACCAATAGAGAAATAGCTACTCTGATCATTATCCATATATACCATAGGATGAGATGTGACTTGGGAACTATTGTGTAAGGAGGACATCCCGAGACCCATAGCAACAAATCACACCACATGTTGTAGAATGCTGGGCAATGCCAGGATGCAGCACGGTGTGAGGACTGGGGAGGGCAGCCTCGGCTTCTCCCATGAGAGATCATTTGAGCTGTAAAATGAACTCAGTATCAATCACAAGATTAAATGCATACAGCCTTTGATCAGGCTTCTGGGAGCTCCTCCTGGTGCTATATACTTGCACAAAAACTCAAGAATAACAAAGTCTGTGACAGGCAGCATTGTCAAAGCGTGGCAGAAGGGGATGGAGGGATGGCTTAGCAATTAAGACACCTAAGGACCCAGGCTTGATTGTCCAGTACCCAAGTAAGCCAGATGCACAAGGTGGCCTATGCATTGGGAGTTCATTTACAGAGGACAGAGGCCCTGGTATGCCCGTTCTCTCCCTCTCTCTCTCTCTCTCTCTCTCTCTCTCTCTCTCTCTCTCTCTCTCTTTCACTCTCCCCCCTCTTCTCACTCTCTCGCTCTCAAAACAACAACAACAAAAAGTATGGTAGAAGAAATTTAACAAAGAAAGCAGACCCAGATTATACTCTAAAACATAGGTTTCTACCGTACAAGGCTTTAATAGGGAGACAGCACGGCCCTGTGTCTCCTCCCTCGCTAGGCAGCTGCACCTGCTTGTATGTCATCTGGTCAGAGCCGCATAGACACAGACACCCCCGAACAAGCAGCCTTCTGTTCTACATCTGTAGTTCCTTTTTTTTTTTAACTTTTATTTATTGCCAACTTCCATAGACAATAAGCTATGATAATTTTCTTCCCTCCCCAACTTTCCCCTTCACAAACCCACTCTCTTTCTTATCACTGACTGATTGTTGAGGAATTTTCTGTTTGTGCCCCAAAATCATATAACCTTAGAAACTTGTAACCCACCAGTAGTGTAAAGTACTCAAGATGAGCCGGGTGCGGTGACGCACACCTTTAATCCCAGCACTCGGGAGGCAGAGGTAGGAGGATCGCTGTGAGTTCGAGGCCACCCTGAGACTCCATAGAGAATTCCAGGTCAGCCTGGGCTAGAGTGAGACACTACCTTGAAAAAAAACAAAACAAAACAAACAAAACAAAAAAACTCAAGATGATATCAAACCACCTGCCATACTGCCTATAAAATCTCTGAGCCATCAGAGCTCAGACTCTGGAAGTTATTCCCCTTAGTCCATCATATCGACATGAGTAAATTTTCTGATTCTCCACTCTGTCTCTGGTGCTGGCTCTGTGTGACTCAGTGTCCAGTAACAAAAGAAGAAAATAACCCGAAGATCCATCAAGAGAGGATTAATTAATTCTTATGGATTCAGTCAGCAAATCACTGTGTTCATCAAAGTGAACCAAGCAGGCCTATATGCAATTGAAAAGCAACTACATGCCTTAAGTTAAAGATGCAACATGAAGAGAACTCATAGGCATGCGGCCCTGAGTTTGATAACCACCACTGTAGAAAAGAGGGGGAGGGAGGGAGGACGAGGAGAAGAAGCAGCAGAAAAGGGGAAGAAGAAAGAATTCTCCATGTATGGCAGTACATACCAGTGATTCCGACACACAAGAAGGGGAGGCAGGAGGATTCCAAGTTTCAGGCCAAAGTGGGCTATACAGTAAGGTCCAGATCATCCTAGGCTAGAGTAAAACCCTGCCTTAAAACAAGTTAAAAATAGGCCTGGAAAGATGGCTTAGTGGTTAAGGCACTTGCCTACAAAGCCAAAACACCTCTGTTCAATTCCCCAGAATCCCAGTAAGCCAAATACACAGGTGGCACATGTGTCTGGAGTTCATTTGCAGTGGCTGGAGGCCCTGGTATATGCTCACTCATTCTCTCTCTTTCTGGTTATTTTTTTTATTTGTTTATTTGTTTAGTTTTTGAGGTAGGGTCTCACTCTAGCTCAGGCTGTCCTGGAATTCACTCTGTAGTCTCAGGGTGGCCTCGAACTCTCAGCAATCCTCCTACCTCTGCCTCCCAAGTGCTGGGATTAAAGGCGTGCACCCATGCTTGGCTCACTCGCTTTCACGCTCTCTCTCTCTTTCTAATAAATAAATAAATTATAGGGCTGCAGAGATGATTCAGCAGTTAAAAGTGTTTGTTTACAAAGCCTGATGGCCTGGAGTTGATTCCCCAGTACCTACGTAACATTAGGTGCACCTAGGGTTTGTATGCATTGGCAGGAGGCCCTGGTGTGCCCATTCTCTTTCTCTCTTCTTGCAAATAAATAAATACAAAATATTTTTTAAATAAATAAATAAATAATAGCCAGGCATAGTGGTGCACGTATTCAATCCCAGCACTTAGGAGGCAGAGGTAGGAGGTTCACCATGAGTTCGAGGCCAGCCTAGGACTACAGAGTGAGGTCAACCTGGGCTATAGTGAGACCCTGCCTGAAAAAAATAAATAAAACATAACAAAAGCCCGAAAACCTCAAACATTTGTAAAACTGCGAAACAACTTTTCCACAGTGCCAGTGGGAGTGTTAAGTGGTACAATATTTTGGTAAACAGCCTAGCAAGTGGTTTCGTCTGTTTGTTCATTGGTTTTAAATTACACCTTCACCCTCAGAGAGAACATGGCGTGATGACGCCTGACTTCACAGCTTCGGCTGGAACTGTGAGTACGAGCTTCTCCAGGAGTCCACAGGTCTGAGTTATGGTAGCCCCAGGACACGTCCCTCAGAGCAGTGGAACATGATCCGCATGCCTTAAGGTGGGTGGGCACAGTGATTTTCCTAGCATGGACGGGGAAAAGTAACTTTTCTATAAAAATAAAAACCTGCTGGGTATGGTGGTGCATGCTTTTAATCCCAGCACTCAGGAGGCAGAGGCAGGAGGATCACCATGAGTTTGAGGTCACCCTGAGACTACATAGTGAAGTCCAGGTCAGCCCAAGCTAGAATGAGACCCTACCTCAGAAAACAAGAAACAAAAAACAAACAAACAAACAAACAAAAACACCAAGGGCTGGAAAGATGGCTTAGTGGTTAAGGCACTTGCCTAGAAAGCCAAAAGACCTCAGTTCAATTCTCCAGGATCCACATAAGCCAGATGCACAAGGGGGCGCATGTGTCTGGAGTTCATTTGCAGTGGCTGGCATGCCCATTCTCTCTCTCTTTCTCTGCCTCTTTCTCTCTCTCAAATAATAAGTAAAATAAAAATATTAAACCAAACAGACAAAAGAACAAAAACCCTGATAAAACTAAGAAGTCAGACAACTATGCCCAGCAGCAGGCATGGTAAGTCACGATGACGTGCTGTACCTGGTGAGACTTTACCTTGGTGGTCGAACCCAAAACCTACAACCTAGTCTAACCAAGCAGACAACACTGGACAGATTCCAACAGAAGAACCCCAAAATGTCTGCCCAGCATGTTTCAAAGTCACCCAAAGCAAGGAAAGTGAGAAACTGACAGCCAACAGGAACCTCGAGAGATATGAGGACTCAAGGAATGACATCCTAAATGGAATCCTGGATCAAAAAGAGGATATGAGGGCTGAAGAGATGACTTAGCGGTTAAGGCACTTGCCTGCAAAGCCAAAGGACCCAGGTTCAATTTCCCAAGCCCCACATAAGCCAGAATCACAAGGTGGCACACATGTTTGGAGTTCTTTTATAGTGGCTGAAGGCCCTGATACGCCCATTCTCTCTCTATCTGCCTCTTTCTCCCTCTCTCAAATAAAGAAAATAAATAGGACTGGAGAGATGACTTAGCAGTTAAGGCATTTGCCTGCAAAGCCAAAGGATCCGGGTTTGACTTTCCAGGACCCACGTAAGCCACAAGCACAAGGTGGTGCATGTGTCTGGAGTTCATTTACAGTCGCTAGAGGCCCTGGTGTGCCCATTCATTCTCTCTCTCTTTCTCTTTCTCTCTCTCTCTCTCTCCCTCTTTCTCTCTCTCTCAAATAAATAAATTAATTAAATATATTTTAAAAAGAAAATAAATACAATGAAAAAAGAAGGAGGACTTGAAGGAGATGTGGAGGAAGTCATCGATGTGTTTGGAACAGACGTACCACGGAAGCATGAAGCGCACTAGTAGGAGAGGCTGGGCGCGGAGTGCACAGAAGCTTTCTGAACTCTCTCTTCAGTTTCTATGTAGACTCATAACTGCTGTAAAAGGTAAGGTCTGGGGCTGGAGAGATGGTTTAGTGGTTAAGCGCTTGCCTGTGAAGCCTAAGGACCCTGGTTCGAGGCTCGATTCCCCAGGACCCACGTTAGCCAGATGCACAAGGGGGCGCACACGTCTGGAGTTCGTTTGCAGTGGCTGGAAGCCCTGGCGCGCCCATTCTCTCTCTCCCTCTCTATCTGTCTTTCTCTCTGTGTCTGTCGCTCTCAAATAAATAAATAAAAATAAACCAAAAAAAAGTTTGTTTTGTTTTTTTTTTTAAATCAAGGTCTTTGCTGTATTGTGGTGCTGTTGGGGTGAAACCCAAGGTCCTGCATAAGCAAACTTTGTGCTTTACCACTGAGCTACTACTCCCATAGTTCTAAAGTCCTTCTCTAATTTTTTCCCCAAGGATTTAAGTTATTTATTTATTTATGAGAGCCAAAGAGAGAGAATGGGTCTATCCAGGCCATGAGGTGTTAATTCCTAAATCTCCATCAGCTGGGAACCTAGCATTCAGAACACCTAAGTTTATGGGGGACACCCGAATCAAAGCACCACATTCCACCCCTGGCCCCCATCAACTGATAAACATCCATGATGTAAAATGCAATGCATTCAGTCCAACTTTAAAAGTCCTCATAGTTTTTAATCAATCCCAATGATGTTTATATATCCCCATAGTCCAAGGTCTTTTAACTTAACCATAATACCAAAAAAAATCCCCCCAAATCCCATAATGACACAGAATAAACATTCACCCTGCAAAAGATGGCACTGGGCACAGCAAAGAAATATTCAGCCAATATAACATTTAAAACAATCAGGGCAAACATCAAACTCTGTAACTCCAAGTCCAACAACTCTAGCCAGTGATAAATCTCCAAGTCCAATAATTCTAACCAGCAATAAGTCTCTGGTATTCCAATTCTGCCCCTCCAGCTAGGCTACTCACAGTCCTGGAAAACTTCACAAGGGCCAGCAGCTTTTCCAGGGCTGGCAGCTTTCCTTAGCAGCCATCTCGTGGTCCTGGCATCTCCACTGGGTCTCCATTGCAATCCACGGTTCATCCTCATGGCTCCATCAGGTCTCCATGCAGGCAACCAGCCAAATTGCTTCACACTGCCCATGGCCATTTCCAAGTCACAAGACTGTGTTGCGAATTCAATGACCCTCTCTTTCCTACACTTCTTATACTCCACAATACCAGGTAGGGAGCCAATTTGTTAATCCTGGGGGAATAAAGTAGACTTTGAAGAACAGGACACTTGGGCACTCAGGCCCCTTCAAAACAGTCTACATTCTTCCTGTTGCCCCAATGTAGGTCAGCTAGCCCAATCTGAAAGGTTGTAATCTCTCAAAAACAGATGAACAGGCAGCAGTTCACTAAAAGACTTTTCTGTCTGTGCCATATCCCTCTACTCATTCCAGTCCATTTCTATGCAAAGCAACCCTGCACAACTTCTCAGGACATGGACATAACAACAAACCTCTCACACAAACATCTTCTAGCTCAGTCCAAGCAAAGCTCTTTCTCATCTTCATAAGCCAAACCTCACAGTCCATAGTTCTTACTGCATTCAGGTCTTCCAACTTTGACTGGAATAGTCCATCAAGCTGTACTTACAGCACTGCAAGGCATCTCTTAGGCCAAGATTTCAAATCCTTCCACATTCCTCTTGAAAATCAGCTCCAAAAGGCCAAAGCCACACAGTCAGGTGTCTAGCAGCAATCCCACTCCTCAGTACCACTTTACTGTTGCAGTCGGGTTCACATTGCTGATAGAAATTACCCAACCAAGAGCAGCTTCTGGAAAAAAGAGGCTTATTTTGGTTTACAGGCTTGAGGGGAAGCTCCACGATGGCAGGGGAAAACAATGGCATGAGCAGAGGATGGACATCACTCCCTGGCCAACATAAGGTGGACAACAGGAACAGGAGAGTGTGCCCTCTAACTTTTAAAATTATTATTATTATTATTTTGTTTTTCTGAGGTAGGGTCTCACTCTAGTGCAGGTTGACCTGGAACTCATCTGTAGTTCCAGGCTGGCCTTGAACTCACAGTGATCCTCCTACCTCTGCCTCCTGAATGCTGGAATTAAAGGCATGTGTGCACCACCAAGCCTGGTGTTAACACATTTTTTTTAAAACCCACAGAGCCATCTCTCCAGTCCAAACACAATTTTTTAAAAGATCAAGAATATTCTGGAACTTGCACAGAAAACTTGTCAGTAGACCTTCAGATGAGTGCAAGTGGGGCTGGCGATCGCCCATTTTCTGTCCAATGAAGGCTGTGTTCTTTGTGGCAGGAGTTTCGCCTGTGAGACGGCCTTCCACCAAGGCTGTGGGTGAAGGCGAGGGCGGAGGTCGTGTCACCGTTCCCTGGAGGCCTGTCCGCAGTGGACTGCAGTGGGGCACAAACCTTCGAGGAGGCCCCTGGGGACTCAAAGAAGGCCCCACGGAGGGTCTTCCCTTGCCCAGGCTCACCATGACTGAAGACCTAAAGTTCTTATTTGCAAATTCAAGTTCTCAATTCTGGACCCTTTGGAACATTGGACTCCTATCTAAATGCCACAGACAGATGTGGAAGTTAGAATTTTTGTGCATCTTTTTGCATCAAGAACCAAACCTACAAGGGGTAGAAAGCCAACTTGGGCAGGTGACCCCTTGGGAAAATACGGAAATGGTAATCCTAGCCAACACATGCCTCTTGCTATAGGAGACATTTGGACCTTTAGACACATCATCAAGCCAGGTGTGGGTGGCCCATGCCTTTAATCCCAGCAGAGGCAGGAGGATCACTGTTGAGTTCAAGGCCACCCTGAGACTACAAAGTGAATTCCAGGTAAGCCTGGGCTAAAAAGACTTTACAACACTATTATTTTCCCCACATTACAGCTGTGGAATCAGAGATGCAAGAAGCTTTAATTATTAAATTCTCCAAATCATATGGCAAGTGCCTGTCTGGGGTCTGAATCCAAGCCAGCTGGCCCCAGTCTCTAGACCTAACAGCAGCATACTGAGGGAAGCTAAACTGTCATGATAGCTAGTGAAATGAAGGAAAGAGGCAGGCTGGAGAGATGGCTTAGGTAAGTCTCAAGAAAGTATAGCAAGCCCGCTTCTTTTTCCTCTCTCTTTTTGGTGTGTTGCGGTGGGGTATATGCATACGTATGTGGACATTCGCGCACCCTGTGCACGCATATGTGGAGACCGGAAGAAGACGTCGGGTACACTCCCTTATCTCCCACCTTACTTCTCTGAGACAGCCTCTCATTGAACCAGAACTACTTGCTTTTCAGTAAGGCTGGTTAGCCAGTGAGCCCTGGTGATCCTTCTATCTGTGCACCCCCTCAGCACTGGGGTACAGGGGTGCACAACCATGCCTAGCTTTTGCCATAGGCACTGGGGGTTGAACTCAGGTTCTCATGCTTTCACAGCAACAGCTGTTACCTTCTGAGCCACCTCTCCAGCATCCCACCAACACCCATTCTTCGTACATATGTTAAGATAGCATGTAGTAGAGATTAAAAGTATGGCTGAGATGCACAAGGGGGCGCTAGCATCTGGAGTTCGTTTGCAGTGGCTGGAGGCCATGGTGTACCCATTCTCATTCTCTCTCTCTCTCTCTCTCTCTCTCTCTCTCTCTCTCTCTCTCTCTGTCACTCTCTAATAAATAAATAAAAATAAACAAAAAAAAAGTATGGCTGGACCCATGCATAGTGGCTCACACCTGCAATGCTAGCACTGGAGAGGCTGAAGCAGTAGAATCACTATGAGTTTAAGGCCAGTGAGCTTTAGTCTAACTTGTGATTCAGAGTGAGGATTTATTGTTTGAACAGGACAAGTAACTCACTTTTTGTTACGGTTTGAATGTAAATGTATGTCCCCCATAGACTCAGATTTTTATTTTTATATTTTTATTAGAAAGAAAGAGAGAGATAATGGGTGCACCAGGGCTTTCAGCCACTGTAAACGAACTCCACATGCATGCACCACCATGTACATCTGGCTTATATAGGTTCTGAGGAATCAAACCTGGGTTTTTCAGCTTTGCAGGCAAATACATATGCATACTTGTGTCACTGTACATGCATCTGGAGTTCATTTGCAGTGGCTGAAAGCCCTGGTGCGCTCTCTTTCTCTCTCCCCCCCCTTTCTGTTTCTCAAAATACATTTTTTAAGAAGTCTTAATCTGGGCTGGATGATAGCTATGTAGGGCCTGGAGATTCGAACATGAGTTTTTAGGCTTCTCAGGCAAGCACGTTAAGAGTTAAGCCATCTCTCCAGCTCTGGACTCAGATGTTTTTGATTAAGTTTCCTACTTAGTCTTCAGCAGGAGGAGCCCTGTAGAAGCAGGTATGTCACTGGGGTAGATCCTGAATCCAGCCCTACACGGTGTATACAGAGCCAGCTTGAGCTCTGGCTCTTCATGCTTGCTGGCACTGGCAGCTGTCTCTCTGCTATGAATGTCAGCTGATGCGAGCCAGCTTCTTCCACTGTGAGGAAACTTCCCCTAGGATGTGTAAGCCTGAAATCTACTCCTTCCCTCTATCAGCTGCTCTGGCTGATGTTTGTCCTAGCAGTGCAAAGGTGACTGCAAGTCCTTCTCCAGTAGGCAGAGGGATGGCCTCCAAAGATCTCTGTCCTGACTCCTGGAGGCTGTGAGTAACGGGATTGCACAGCAAAGGGAACTTGTGATTGTGGCTGGGATTCAAGGAGCTGTTCAACTGACCTTAATAAAGGGAGATTGTTTCTGGCTATCCAGTGGGACAAATGCAGTTACAAAGTCCTTAAAAGTGGGCAGAGCTGCAGACCTGGTGGTGCACTCCTCTAATCCCAGCACTTCAAAAGTTTAGGTGGGCTGGAGAGATGGCTCAGTGGTTAAGGCACTTGCTTGCAAAGCCTAATGACCTAGGTTCGATTCCTCAGTATCCAGGTAAAGCCAGATGCACAAAGCGGTACATGTATACAGAGTTCATTTCCCCACCTCCCTCTTTCTCTCGTTTTACAAATAAATCATTTTAAAAAGTCACCCAATCGTGTCTCAAAACCCCATGCTCTTGAAAAAAAGTTTGGGGCTAAAGAGATGGCTCAGCCATGCTTGTTTGTAATGCCTGACAGCTCAGGGTTGATTCCCCAGTACCTCATAAAACCAGATGCACAAAGTGACACATGCGTCTGGAGTTTGTTTACAGTGGCAGGAGACCCCAGTGTACCTATTTTCTCACCTTTCTCTCTCTGTCTCAAATAAATAAAATTTTAAAGCAAGCTTGAGGCCAGTGTGGGTACATAGTGAGACTCTGTCTCTAAAGAAGCAAGGGAAAGTCAAATGGAAGGGAAGGGAAGGCCAAGAGTTGGTGACAGTTGACCTCACCCACTCTTGTCAGAGTCAGAGAAGATGTGACAATGAAAGCAAGATGTGAGAAAACCAGCCATGGCTACCTTTAAAGATGGAAGGACCATGAGCCAAGGGGACACAGATGGTTAGTCTTCATTATTAACCTGACTGGATAGAGAGACCAAGAGGACTTGGAAAGCCTTTTTCAGGTGTCTGTGAGGGTGTTTCAGGAGAAGATTAACATGTGTGAAAGAAACTGTGGGGAGAAAACCTATCCTGATGTGGGTAGCATCATCCACATCCAACAGACTGGGGTCCTGGGTGAAAGAAAAGTGGAAAAAGGAACAAGGGTGTATTTTGGTTCCCAGTTTCAGATGTTACAGTCCCTAATCCTTGGCTCTACTGATTTTGGCCCAGCGGTGGTGAGGCTATGTGGAGGAGGAGACTATTTACCTGAAAGTGCTCAAGGAGCAGAGAGGAAGGGTCAGAGACAAGACACCACCAGTGGCTTGCCACCAGTGATCTATTTTATCCAGTTAGATTCACATCTCCTCTTTAAAGACATTTTTATTGGGCTGGAGAGATGGCTTAGTGGTTAAGCGCTTGCTTGTGAAGCCTAAGGACCCCGGCTCGAGGCTCGGTTCCCCAGGTCCCACGTTAGCCAGATGCACAAGGGGGCGCACGCGTCTGGAGTTCGTTTGCAGAGGCTGGAGGCCCTGGCGCGCCCATTCTCCCCCCCATCCTCTCTCTCTCTGCCTCTTTCTGTCTGTGTCACTCTCAAATAAATAAACAAAAAAATTTTAAAATATTTTTATTTATTTGAGAGAGAGAATATGAGCTCACCAGGACCTCTTGTCACTACAAGCTTCAGACACATGCCACTTTGTGAATCTGCACATAGGTACTGAGAAATCAAACCTGGGCTGCTGGGCTCTCAAGCAAACACCTTTAATAATTGAAACATCTCCCCAGCCCATTCCCACTTCCAAAAGTTTCCAAAACAGCACCACCAGCTGAGGACCATGTGGTCAATATGAGTCTTTTGGGTGGACACTTCCTAGTCAAACCATAACAGCAGGCAAGCTCTTCCTGAGCAAGTGAGTATACTGTTGCTGCCATGGTCTAGAGACAGCAGACTCCAGCTTCTTCAGTTCTCAACCCACTTGTTACAATAAGGTTCACATTGCTGGTAGAAATCACCTGACCAAGAGCAGCTTGTGAGGAAAAAAAAAAAAAAAAAGATTTAGTTTGGCTTACAGACTCGAGGGGAATCTCCATGATGGCAGGGGAAAACGATGGCATGAGCAGAGGGTGGACATCACCCCCTGGCCCACATAAGGTGGACAACAGGAACAGGAGAGTGTGCCAAACACTAGAAGGGGAAGCTGGCTATAACACCCATAAGCCTACCTCCACCAATACACTGCCTCCAGGAGCTTTAATTTCCAATTGCCATCAGCTGGGGAAACTAGCATTCAGAATACCTAAGTTCATGGGGGACACCTGAATCAAACCACCACACCACCTTTCTCCAGAAAGCTTCTGGATCTTCCATCTCAAACTGGGACTGCACCATTATCCTTCCTTGTTCTGAGGGTTCCAGCTTCTCCACCAAAGTATCTACCCCGTTCTCTGGCTATTCAGCACGCAGACTGCCATTGTTGGGCTATCCAGCCCTGCTCAAACAAAGCACTGTAATCAACCCCTCTTACAAAAATATTTATTTATTTATTTGAGAGAGGGAAAGAGAGAACATGGGCACACCAGGGCTTCTTGCCACTACAAACAAACTCCAGATGCATATGACACTTTGTGCATCTGGATAATGTGGGTACTGGGGAATCAAACACTGCCCAACAGGCCTTGAAAGTAAGTGCCTTTAACGACTGAGCCACCTCCCCTGCCCACAAATCCCCTTTTATAATTGTATGTATACATACACACATATCTGATTAGACTAGTTCCTATACAGAACACTAATATACTTTTAAAGAAAAGTTACCATCTACACATTATTTTAGTCCAAGGAGATCCAATGTTAAGCTCCTGACCTCCAGTACTATCAAATACTAAATTTTTGCTGACTATGGCAACAGAAAGAGCGGGTCATGGTGGCACACACCTTTAATCCCAGCACTCGGGAGGCAGAGGTAGGAGGATTGCCGTGAGTTCGAGGCCATCCTGAGACTACATGGTGAATTTCAGGTCTGCCTGGGCTAGAGTGAAACCCTCCCTTGGGGGAAAAAATCCAATATGGCCTTTGTAGACTCTAGTTATCTCACCTATATGGTAGAGAAATTGAATTACTTCACATGGTATTATGGTGACCCAAAAAGGAGACCCAGCACATAGTAGGCTTCTCGGTACATGCTATAAAAATAAGTACAATCAACTGAGGGAAGGAACCAGGGTGGATGCTGAAAATATTCAGTGAAATATCAAAACTAAGAAATAAGATATAGGAATGGTGACAAAGGGGCACCCGTAGTAACTCACAGTTCCCATCCTGATGGGAAAGGGAGGGAAATGGTTGCTCAGTGGAGAAAGTTGGCAGCCACTAGGTTCCTTTCCGGTGCAGCAACGTGATCGACTGAGCTGCGGACTAGCTGGGCAAGGCTTGGAGAGGAGCGGGCTTGGGTGGGGGAGAACGTTGCCCTTCCCTTAGGGTATCTGGTTTCAGTGTGGTTAGAGCAAGAATTCGAGCTCATTAACTGTCTCTCCAGCAGTTCTGGGCGTGTGAGTGCCGAGCGTCTGAGTCTGGTGCCGGTGGACATTCTGGTAACCACTTGGCTTCCCTTGGGAATGCTGTCTCCTCACTTCTTTGCCTAGACAGCTTTGGGGCCTCCGCGCAGAGAGTGGCTGCTGTAATTAGTGTGGCGAAGTTGAAAGCTGAAACACACCCAGAGGAGAAAATTGAGTTCAACATGTAGGAGACTTGGCCAAGCAGTTTCTCGACACACACGCACACCACGCGCACACATGCACAAAAACATGGGACAGAGTATTCTTGTCACCAACAGAAATTGGTACAACCATTGCCAATTGGAGAGCAATGGCCGTGTCTATCAAATAACAAATAAATGTGTCCCCTGGCTCAGTTCTGTGCCATGAGGTAAGTCATCTTACATACTGGCATAGGCACAAGAAAAACTAGTCACGGTTACTCACTGCAGCATTGGTTTTGTTGTTGTTGTTGTTTGTGGGAAAAAGAGATTTATTTTGGCTTATAGGCTCGAGGGGAAGCTCCATGAAGGCTGGGGAAATGATGGCATGAGCAGAGGGTGCACAACATGCCCTGGCTGCAGCCTTACTTGTAATAGTAAAATGTTGAAAATATCAAAATATTTATATATAGGAGGTTGATTTAATAAATTATGGCATGTCTATACAATGATATGTTACGCCCTTTGCTGTAGCTGCCTTCTCATTGCTGGCATAAAGCACCTGACAAAAAGCAGCTTGTAGCTGGGTGTGGTGGCACACGCCTTTAATCCCAGCACTCGGGAGGCAGAGGTAAGAGGATCACCGTGAGTTCAAGGCCACCCTGAGACTACACAGTGAATTCCAGTACAGCCTGGGCCAGAGTGAGACCCTACCTCAAAAAACCAAACCAAAACAAAACAAAACAAAAAAAGCAGTTTGTGCTGGGTATTGTGGTGCACGTCTTTAATCCCAGCACTTGGATGGCCAAGGCAGGAGGATTGCTGTGAGTTCAAGGTCAGCCTGAGCTAAAGAGAGGACCCTACCTTGAAAAAAAAAAAAGAAAGAAAAAAACAGGCAGCTTGTGGGAGGAAAGGGTTTATGTTATCTTACAAACTCAAGGGGAGCTACCATGATGGTAGGGAAAACATGGCATGAGCAGAGGCTGGACATCATTTCCTGGCCAACATCAGGTGGACAGCAGCAGGAGGGTGTGCTAAGCACTGGCAAGGGGAAACTGGCCATAACACCCGTAAGCCTGCCCCCAAACACACCTCCAACAAGGTTCCAATTCCCAAATTGCCATCAGATGGCGATCAAACTTCAGAACATATAAGTTTATGGGGAACATCTGAATCATACCACCACACCCTTATAACGGTAATAAAACTGTCCTATGCTGCTGTGAAATGACATACTATTATTTTTGTATTTTATTTTATTTGAGAAAGAGATGAAGACAGAGTCAGACAGACAGAATATGGGTATGGCAAGAGGCCCTGGCACACAAATTTCAGATGCATGCACCACTTTGTGTATTTGGCTTTACATGGGTCCTGGGGAATCGAACTCAGGCCATTAGACTTTGCAAGAAAGCACGCTTTAAGCACTGAGCCATCGCTCCAGTCCCATATGATATATTATTAAAGGAATACTATCCATATGTAGTAAGGTTGAAACTTGTGTCTAAAGCCAGGTGTGGTGGCACAAGCCTTCAATCCCAGCACTTTGAAGGCAGAGGTAGTAGGATCACCATGAGTTCAAGGCCACCCTGAGACTACATAGTGAACTGCAGGTCAACCTGGGCTAGAGTGAGACCCTACCTCAAACAACAACAAACTCATGTCTGATGCGCTTGTAAGAACAGAAGCTCTCTGGGAAGGATGTACAGGAAGTGGCAGCAGTGGTGTCCCTGGGGTGGAACTGAGGAGCTAGCGGAAGTTGGGAGGTGGGTGGGAATAAAATAGACTTCTTATTTGTGACATCCTTTTATCCCTTTTAATTTGTATGTTGTTCCATATTGTTTAATTTCAAAACATTGATTACGGCTAGAGGTATAGCTCAGTGTCAGAATGCTTACCTAACATGCCTGAAGCCCTAGACTCAACCCCTAGAACCACAGATTTTTAAAAAAAATAAATAAATAAATTAAATAGACAGGTGTAGTAACAAACACTTTTAATCCCAGCACTTGGGAGGCAGAAGTAGGAGGATCTCTGTGAGTTCAAGGTCAGCCTGAGACTACATAGTGAATTCCAGGTCAGCCTGGACTAGAGCAAGACCCTACCTCAAAAAAATTAATTAGCCAGTCTGGAGGGATGGCTTAGCAATTAAGGCGCTTGCCTGCAAAGCCAAAGGACATAGGTTTGATTCCCCAGAACCCACATAAACCAGATGCACAAGGTGGTGCATACATCTGGAGTTCATTTGCAGTGGATGGAGGCCTGATGTGCCCAATATCTCTCTCTGTCCTCTCTCAAATAAAATATATTTTTAAAAAATTAATTAGGGCCGTGTGTGGTGGCGCACGCCTTTAATCCTGGCACTTGGGAGGCAGAGGTAGGTGGATCGCCATGAATTTGAGGCCACCCTGAGACTACATAGTGAATTCCAGGTCAGCCTGAGCTAGAGTGAGACCCTACCTTGAAAAGAAAGAAAGAGCTGGGCGTGGTGGTGCACGCCTTTAATCCCAGCACGTGGGAGGCAGAGGTAGGAGGATCGCTGAGAGTTCGAGGCCACCCTGAGACTACAGAGTGAATTCCAGGTCAGCCTGAGCTAAAGTGAGACCCTACCTCGAAAAACCAAAAATAAAGAAAGGAAGGAAGAAAGAAAGAAAGAGAGGAAAGAAGGAAGAAAGAAAGAAAGGCTGGAGAGATGGCTTAGTGGTTAAGGCACTTGCCTGCAAAGTCAAAGGACCAAGGTTCCACCCCCAGGACTCACGAAATCCAGAAGCACAAAGGGGCACACGCGTCTGGAGTTCGTTTGCAGTGGCTGTAGACCCTGGTGTGCCCATTCTCTCTCTCTCTCTCTCTCTCTCTCTCTCTCTCTCTCTCTCTCTCTCTCTACCTGCCTATTTCTGTATCTCTATCTCATTTTCTCTCTCTCTCTCTCTCTCTCTACCTGCCTATTTCTGTATCTCTATCTCATTTTCTCTCTCTTTCTCTCTCTCTCGCATACACACACATAAATAAACAAAAATAAAATATTTTTAAAAATAAAAAATGGGGAGGGGGCCTGGGACCTCCAAGCTCAAGCGCCACCCCTGGGGACTTGAACAGGCAGGGACCTGGCCTGGCCGACCCCCTTTGGACCCTGCATTCTGGGCAGCTCTCGGCGCCTGCACGGAGTGGGGGCGAGGTCATAGTGCCCCCCCACGCTCCCTGAGGCCTCCCCCCAAAACAGATTCAGAATACTCTGAAGACAGTAACTCTGAACCAGATGTGGATTTGGAAAATCGGTACTATAATTCCAAAGCATTAAAAGAAGACCAAAAGCAGCACTGAGCAGCTTCCAAAATGTCTTGGAACTAGAAGGTGAAAAAGGGGCTGGAGAGATGGCTCAGCGGTTAAGCGCTTGCCTGTGAAGCCTAAGGACCCCGGTTCAAGGCTCAAGTCCCCAGGACCCAAGTTAGCCAGATGCACAAGGGGGAGCACGCATCTGGAGTTTGTCTGCAGTGGCTGGAAGCCCTGGCGCGCCCATTCTCTCTCTCTCTCTATCTGCCTCTTTCTCTGTCTGTCACTCTCAAATAAATAAATAAAAATAATAAAAAAAAAAGAAGGTGAAAAAGGAGAATGAGGATTTAAAGCACTGAAACAGATGATTAAGATTAACTTCAAATTGGGCTGGAGAGATGGCTTAGCGGTTAAGCGCTTGCCTGTGAAGCCTAAGGACCCCGGTTCGAGGCTCTGTTCCCCAGGTCCCACGTTAGCCAGATGCACAGGGGGCGCACGCGTCTGGAGTTCGTTTGCAGAGGCTGGAAGCCCTGGCGCGCCCATTCTCTCTCTCTCCCTCTATCGGTCTTTCTCTCTGTGTCTGTCGCTCTCAAATAAATAAATAAACAAAGATTTTAAAAAAATCAGAATTCTATAATTGTAAACAGCAAATTTGTACCTGTTTAGAAGTAGAGCTATAATCAAGAATAAAGTTAATGGATTTTTCAGAATAATTTCTGTGACTGCACTAGGAATATAGATCAATAGCTATTTGTATCTACTCTTTGTTTCTGGAAAGTTCGTCAATTTGAAGTTAATCTTTTTTTTTTAATTTTATTTATTTATTTGAGAGTGACAGACACAGAGAGAAAGACCGATAGAGGGAGAGAGAGAGAATGGGCGCGCCAGGGCTTCCAGCCTCTGCAAACGAACTCCAGACGCGTGCGCCCCCTTGTGCATCTGGCTAACGTGGGACCTGGGGAACAGAGCCTCGAACCGGGGTCCTTAGGCTTCACAGGCAAGCGCTTAACCGCTAAGCCATCTCTCCAGCCCAAATTCTGATTTTTTTTATGTCACAGGGAGTTACTGCAGGAATTTTATGAAACTTTGGAAGCTTTGAAAGATGCTAAGAAGGATAGACTGTGGTTTAAGACAAACACAAAGCTTGGAAAATAAGATTTAGAACGAGAGGAGTATGGAAAGCTCCAAAAAAGAATTTATGCCAATTACATCAGTCCTGCTAGACTGATGATGGAGAAGATGACCTGAAAAAAGGTACACAGTTGTTAGAGATGTATGCTTTGAAAATTCAGATGTACACGGCACAGAAAATTAACAAAAGACTAAAAGCACTCTATGAACAGTCCCTTCACATCAAGTCTGCCCTCCCTCATCCACTGACCATGGGGGTCATCAGAGAATGCGGTGGTAAAATGCACTTGAGGAAGGTGAATTCAAAAAGACACACACTGATTTTTTTTAAGCCTTCAAGAATTATGATGAATCAGGAAGCCCCAGACAAACAACTTATTTAAAATATTTGGTCTTGGGCTGGAGAGATGGCTTAGCAGTTAAGTGCTTGCCTGTGAAGCCTAAAGACCCTGGTTCGGGGCTCGATCCTCCAGGAGCCACGTTAGCCAGATGCACAAGAGAGCACACGTGTCTGTAGTTCCTTTGCAGCGGCTGGAGGCCCTGGCGCGCCTATTCTTTCTCTCTCTCCCTCTATCTGCCTCTTTCTCTCTGTCTGTCACTCTCAAATAAATAAATAAAAATAAAACAAAAAATTTGGTCTTAGCAAATATGCTAATGAAGTCTGGAATAAATCCATTTGGCTCATAGGAGGCCAACCCATACAAAAATGATCCAGAAATTCTAGTAATGACGAATTTAGTAAGTGCCTATCAGAATAATAACATCACTGAATTTGAAAAGATTCTAAAAACAAATCACAGCAACATCATGGATGATCCATTCATAAGAACACATTGAAGAGCTTTTACAAAACTTCAGAATGCTAGTGCTCATAAAATTAATGAAGCCTTACACAAGAACACGTATTCCTTTTATTTCTAAGGAGTTAAACATAGATGTAGCTGATGTGGAAAGCTTGCTGGTGCCATGCATATTGGATAACACTATTCATGGCCAAATTGATCAAGTGAACCAGCTCCTTGAACTGGATCAGAAGAGGGGCTGTGCACGAATCTGCACTAGATAAATGGATCAAGCAACTAAACTCACTCAACCAGGCTGTGGTCAGTAAACTGGCTTAACAGAAAACAAGCTTTTACAGATGTACTTAAGGCAACAGTGCAGAGATGTAATCCTTAAAGAACTGGGAATGGCAAAACTACTGTTGGTTGATATGTCCTGAAAATTAATGGGGTTATGGCAGAAGCGCTTTTTGATCAACTGGTTTGTGTTTTGCTGCTGCATTTATTCTAAGAAAAACAGCTTTAATCTCCAGAAGAAAACCAAAATAACCACAGGATTTATGCTGTATTGACATCTTGCCCTAGACATACAACATCATAGTAATTTGTCATGGGCAACATGACCAGAGAGAAGATTTTTGTCACAATTTTAAATACTTTGACATGTTACTGATGGTTAAATTAAAACATATTTTACCTGCAGAAATTGTCTCACAAATAACCTACAATAACTTGACATGCATACCCTTTTGAACACTTCCTTTGTATAAATGAAAATGTTTGCTGCATTTTGCAAAATGTCAATTCTTCAAAAATGTGTCTATGTCTGTACCTGCGGTGTAGCAGGTGTAGATGAAACCCCATAATTAACAGTGCATGCTGTCACTTAGGTTCAAGCAGCAA
This sequence comes from Jaculus jaculus, assembly GCF_020740685.1. Classification (NCBI taxonomy): domain Eukaryota; kingdom Metazoa; phylum Chordata; class Mammalia; order Rodentia; family Dipodidae; genus Jaculus; species Jaculus jaculus. Next base: position 29,780,545 of record NC_059118.1, on the reverse strand, counting down.
AATAAACAGTGCAGCTCAGAAATTAGAGTTGGCTTCCTGATGTGTTTTTATTACATTGGGAGTTGTTGTTTTGTTTTTTAGTACCTTAGAATTTCAGATTAAAGAGCATGGAGGCAAATCAGTTGGTCATTTGCTTTCAAGGTTTTAAGATTAGACTTTATGTATAAAGTACAGAAAACTACTTTCTAACAAGCTCTTGCAAAGTACTGACTTGACAGTGATGCCTTAAGGGAATAAAGTATTTTTTTTTTCTTAAGAATGATATTCCTTTTCAACAGAGTAAATTTTAACTCTCAGAATGTCACTTTAAACAAATATGCCAGAACTTAGACAGCTAAATGAATGTTACCCTGCATAGTAATCATGCTGGAATGTTATTCTCTAATACCAGCAATCAACAGTTGCCCAAAACTTCTTGGGTTTGCACTCAAAGTTAATTTAAATCACATACTATTAACTTTATGATTATTGGTTTTTTAAAAAAAAAGTATTGAAAAACTTGCCTTTCATTGTTCTTATTTGGCACCAAATGACAGTTTCCAAAAAGTAAATCTAACTTTAAATAATGCAGAAAGTATGCAACTGGCTTTGAACGCAATCCCAAAATACTTCTGATGGTATTTTGTGCAGTGGCAGTAGAGTTAAGAGAATGAACTCTGGCCTTCCAAGGTAACTACCTTAAGGAACTCAGCTCTTTTGAATGTAGTGAGTTTGAGATGTATTTGTTCAATTTTTTTAAAAGTTCATATCGTTTTATAATGTCAAGTGAAAGAGCTCTAAGATTAACATAATTCCTTTGGTTTTTCTATTGATTGTTATTATGTAAAAGGTGAGTGGTAGTTGATAAGAAAGACTGTTGTAATTGAAGAGGTGGCAACTAAGAATTTTTTTTTAAATTTATTTATTTGAGAGCGACAGACAGAGAGAAAGACAGGTAGAGGGAGAGAGAGAGAATGGGCGCACCAGGGCTTCCAGCCTCTGCAAACGAACTCCAGACGCGTGTGCCCCCTTGTGCATCTGGCTAACGTGGGACCTGGGGAACCGAGCCTCAAACCAGGGTCCTTAGGCTTCACAGGCAAGCGCTTAACCGCTACGCCATCTCTCCAGCCCAACTAAGAATTTTTTGATCATTAAATCAGATTTTATATAAAAAAAAAAACTACCTACACAAGACAATCAAAATAGGAGGAAAAGATCATGACACCAAAATAAAAGAGAGATGGATTGAGATGGGGAGGGGATATGATGGAGAATGGAGTTTCAAAGGGGAAAGTAGGGGGAGAGAGGGTATTACCATGGGATATATTTTATCATCATGGAAGTTGTTAATAAAAAATAATTGAAAAGAAAAAAAAACAGTGGAAGGAGCATGGACTTAAAACAAGGCATGCTTATGTGGTTTTTTCAAAATTTCATGAAAATATGTAATATGTATTTATACTAAAACTATATAATCCTTAGATCTAGGAAAGCAATCAGTTAATGTCTTTAGCAGATTAAAGCAGTGTTAAATATAGGTGCACATTGGAAATTGTAGAAAATTGCAAGAAGACAGGACAAAATGTCAACGGTAGGGAATAAAAAAGTTTAAGATATAAATTGTGTATTTTCTTCTCTTTTACATAAATCATTTGTGAAACTCGTGCTAGAAAACAAATGTATGAATTGTACTTTTAGTCAGGCCTGGTGGAGCATGCCTTTAATACCAGCACTTGGGAGGCAGAGGTAGGAGGATTATTGTGAGTTCCAGGCCAGCCTAAGACTAACATCGTGAATTCCAGGTCAGGATGGGCTAGAATGAGGAGCTACCTCAAATATATATATATATATCATATTTCACTTTCAGTAGCAGATAAGTAGTGAGCAGGGAAAGAAAGGGGGCAGGGAGGGGAAAGAGAGAATAAGCATGAATATGCATGCAGGCAGAAGAGTGGAGACCAAGGAAACAGGATCAGAGACAGACCACACAGTTAACACTAGGCCCATTGTTCAGCAGATTTGCAATCTGCAATCCAACCAGGCAGGGATGCAGGGGTCCACATTAACATACAGGTGTGGAAAACCCCTCTCTTCTTCCTGTCATCCAACCGGTGCAGTGACAGGATCCCATTTTGACCCAGGTAAGTCAGCACTCAGAGACAATGGTCTCTGCACTGCCCACGCTGGGAACCCAGGGCATCATCAGGCACTTGTACACTGGGACTGGCCTCAAGGATTCCTCCAGCTTATAGGGGAAGAACTTCAGAGAACTCTCTAGAATGGCAAACTGGTCTGAGCTCGATCTTGGCACAGGTGGAAATGCTGACCACCAGACCGCCCTGGAGGAGGGATAAGAAATAAGTGAATACATAGGGGAGGGGCAGTGCTGCTGCACCTGTCCCCAAATCCAAATTACTTTAAATTTATTTATTTATTTATTTATGAGAGAGATAAAGAAAGAATGGGGGTGCCAGGGCCTCCAGCCACTGCAAACACCAGATGCATGCACCACCTTGTGCAGCAGGCTTGCATGGGTCCTAATGAATCAAATCCGGGTCTTTAGGCTTTGTATGCAAGCACTTTACCTACCAAGCCATCTCTCCAGCCCTTTAAAAAAGATTTAAAAATGAAACACTTGGAGAACTTACCATTAGCTTCCTCAAGTTTTTGGAGAAATCAGAAGAGTAGCAAGTAATACTTAATAATAATACCCTGCATTGCCTATAGCTCATACCCCCTGGTTGCTAGACAAGCAATATAGAGATCAACAAAGAAAGCCAAATAACTCCAGGCTCTGCTCTCACCAGGTGTTACCAACTGAAATAGCTAGAAAGGAAAAAGCTAGGGCTGGAGTGATGGCTTACAGGCTAAGGTGCTTGCCTGTGAAGCCTAAGAACCCATGTTCAACTCTCCAGATCCCACCTTAGCCAGATGCACAAAGGTAAGGAGGCAAGCACAAGGTCACACATGCCCACTACATGGTCAATTATCTGGAGTTCAATTATAGTGGCTGAGGCCCTGGCATGCCAACTTTCTCTCTCTCTCTCAAAAGAAAAGTTTTTTTTTGTTTTGTTTTGTTTTGTTTTTTAAGAAAAAGCTAACAAATAATTGGGCTTCTTTGTGGGTAGGAAGAAAACTCAGTAGCAGAGGTCAGTACACTAGAAAAGAGATATAAAGGGAATAGAAAGGGAGGGTAGGGGGGACTTAATAGGATGGTATTATATGTATTATATGTAAGTAGAAGAAGAGATTAGTGGGGGTGAAAAGGCCTAAGTGAGGTCAGGGGAAGAGATTGAGTAAAGAAAAGGTGAAGGGAGGGCTAATCAAAATCTAAGAGGAGGGTTGGAGAGATGGCTTAGCGGTTAAGCGCTTGCCTGTGAAGCCTAAGGACCCCGGTTCGAGGCTCGGTTCCCCAGGTCCCACGTTAGCCAGATGCACAAGTGCATGCGTCTGGAGTTCGTTTGCAGAGGCTGGAAGCCCTGGCTCGCCCATTCTCTCTCTTTCCCTCTGTCTTTCTCTCTGGGTCTGTCACTCTCAAATAAATAAATAAAAACTGAACAAAAAATATTTTTAAAAAATCTAAGAGGATATAAATAAGTCATATAGAAACCTACTGCTTTGGACAATTGAACGCACAGGAGCCATAGATTGTTACTAAAACATTTTCAGTGCTAGGGATGGGATACCTTCCAGTGAGTTGTTGGCCAGGGAGGTCACTGATGCCCCCAAAACATTACAGGCCATAGCCAAGGCTCTTGGTTTCCCACCAAAAATAGATGATAAGACCCTATTTCTGAAGACTCCACATACTTGGGCTACAAGGTCCCTGAGAAATCCTGCTGGGGCTGAGCTGAAAACCTGCTCCATGTAGATCAGCTAACAGAAAGCTAGAAAAGGCTACACTGCATACAATTCAATGGGACAAAGAGAAATCATCAGTGGAGGTACTCCACAGTGGACACTACAAGCCTTATATTTGCCAGCGAGGCCAAATGAGCCAATGGGTGCAATAGTGGCACATCTGTCATGGTGGAAACCAACTGCCCTCTAATTTGACTGGAGGCCCACTCCATGGGAGAGAATACACCCTGACACTGAAACCCTACAACAGGGGTAGTCATAAGCCCTAGGGGTGTGATGTCTGCTGCTGTCTGGCTAAATGTATATACTATGCTCTCACCAAACTGCCCAGTATGCACTTTTATTAATGTTAATACCCTTATATTAATGCTAATCTCACTTTTGGTTAGAGAACCTTCTCTTTTCAGATGGCAGTGACCTTGGGATGACTCAGAAGGCATCATGGTGCTGAGAAGAAGTGACAGAGGAGTGCTCAACACTGAAATATCTCTATCACACCTTCCAAGGCTCAGGGTCCATTGTGGAAGAAGTGGTGGAAAGAATGTAAGGGCCAAAGGAAGGGCAGAACTCCTTACAACATGCTCTTCCAGTCACAAAATGGCATGGATATTCATGACCTCACAGTGCCTGACACTACCTACACAAGACCATCATAATAGGAGGAAAAGATGATGACATCAAAATAAAAGAGAGACTGATTTGGTGGGGGGGGGGAGGATATGATGGAGAGTGGAGTTTCAAAGGAGAAAGTGGGGGGATGGAGGGAATTACCATGGCATATTGTTTACAATTATGGAAGTTGGTAGCAAAAAAATAAAAGAAAATTAAAAAAGAAAAAGCTAGATATCATAGAGCCAGAGTAGGTACTCCTGCCCATGCTAGTGACATCTCTAGAGGACAGGAAATCAATCCTAATCCTTTGGCTTTATTTTTACCTTTTTTAGGATTAGTAATTTTTTTCCTTTTTAAATTTTTATTTATTTGAGAGAGTCAAAGAGAGAAAGAGAGAATGGGTGTAGGGCCTCCAGTCACTGAAGATGAACTCCAGATGCATGCACCACTTGTGCATCTGGCTTACGTGGGTCCTGAGGAATCAAATATGGGTCCTTTGGCTTTGCAGGCAAATGCCTTAACTGCTAAGCCATTTCCTCAAGCCCCCCAAAATTAGGTATTTTTTTCTATTTTACTTTGTCAATTTTTGTTTACCATCAATTGTAATCTTTTCTATGGAGACTGTCTAAATCAGATTAAACAGAATGAATATATATAAATCTTTATTCTGTTTTACAAATTTCCTGATTTCTATTCTTCATTTTTAAAATATTTTATTGTTTCATTTGCAAGCAAGAAGAGGAAGAGAGAGAGAATAGACACATCAGGGCCTCCTGCCACTGCAAACAAACTCCACATTTATGCACCACTTTGTGCTTTTGGCTTTACATGGGTACTGGGGAATTGAACCCAAGCCAGCCGGCTTTGCAGACAAATGCCTTTAGCTGCTGAGCCATCTATCCAGCCTTGTTCTTCATTTACTTATTACTTTAAACAAAAATATCACAAAGTCAAATAAAAAATGCAGTGAAAAGCCTTACCATTAGGATGAATAAGTAGAAAACAGAATATCCGGATATGAAGACAAAGTAAGTCAATTAGAACAGTCAGACAATAAAGAGAAAAAGAAAGTAGGAACAGAACATGCATAATCACACCATTAAAAGATCAAATTTCCAAATCATGGGCATAGTAGAAGTATGACGTAGAGGCATAAAAAATGTATTCAATAAAATAGTAGCAGAAGGGCTGGGGATATTGCTCAGCTGGCAAGAGTGTTTGCCTAAGATACACAAAGTCCTGAATTTAATTCCAAGGACTAAATAAAACTGGTCCTGGTGGTGTACACCTGTAATCTAAGCTCTCAAGAAGTAGGGGCAGTAGAATCAGAAATTCAAGGTCATTCATGGCTGCATAGTTTAAGGTCAACCTTGGCTACATGATATTCTTCTCAAATAATAATAATAATGACAATGCTGATGATGAGAGATGGCTCAGCAGCTAAGGTGCCTGCCTGCAAAGCCTAAGGACCCAGGATTGATTCCCTAGTACCCATGTAAAGCCAAATACACAAGGTGGTGCACGCATCGGGAGTTCATGTGCAGTGGCTAGAGGCCCTGGTGCGCCATTCTCTCCGTCTCTCTTCTATCTCTTTTTGCTGCAAATAAATAAATATTTACTAATAAGAAGAAGGAGGAAGGGGCTGGAGAAATGGCTTAGCAGTTAAGTGCTTGCCTATGAAGCCTAAGAACCCCTGTTCGAGCTTCGATTCCGCAGGACCCATGTTAGCCAGATGCACAAGGGGGCGCAGGTGTCTGGAGTTCCTTTGCAGTGGTTGGAGGCCCTGGCGCGCCCATTCTCTCTCTCTCTCTCTGCCTCTTTCTCTCCCTGTCTGCCGCTCCAAATAAATAAATAAATAAATAAATAAATAAATAAATAAATAAATAAATAAAATAAAAAAGGAACAAAAAAAATTTTTTTAAAGAAGGAGGAGGAGGAAGTGAAGGAGTAGAAGAAGAAAATCAAGGCAAGGTGGCACACGCCTTTAATCTCAGCACTTGGGAGGCAGAGGTAGGAGGATTGCCACGAGTTTGGGGCCACCCTGAGAATTCCAGGTCAGCCTAAGCTAGAGCAAGACTCTACCTTAAAAAAAAAGAAGAAGAAGAGGAAGAGGAAGAAGAAGAGGAAGAAGAAGAGGAAGAGGAAGAAGAAGAGGAAGAGGAAGAAGAAGAGGAAAAGGAAGAAGAAGAAGAGGAAGAGGAAGAAGAGGAAGAAGAAGAAGAGGAAGAAGAAGAGGAAGAGGAAGAAGAAGAAGAGGAAGAAGAAGAAGAGGAAAAAGAAGAAGAGGAAGAAGAAGAAGAGGAAGAGGAAGGGGAAGAGGAAGAAGAAGAAGGGGAAGAGGAAGAGGAAGAGGAGGAGGAGGAAAGAGGAAAAGGAGAAGGAGAAGGAGAAAGAGGAGGGGGAGGAGAAGGGTGCGGTGGCACACGCCTTTAGTCCCAAAACTTGAGAGGCAGAGGTAGGAGGGTCACTGTGACTTTGAGGCCAGTCTGGGACTACAGAGTAAATTTCAGGTCAGCCTGGGCTAGAGTAAGACCCTACCTCCAAAAAACTAATAATAAGAAGAATAATAAGAATAAATATAGCATAAAGTATCCCAAATATCAGAAAAGCATTGGTTATTCAGGTACAGAAGGAGTATATAACAACAAACACAAGACAAGAACCTTCCCAGTTCATATTATAGCTAAAGCGTTAGGTATACAGAACAAAAGAAATAATTATGAAAATTGCAAGAGACATCCAGTGACATATCAAGGCAAACTCATCAGAATAACAATAGATTTTGCAACACAGACTCTAGCAGTCAGGAAAGCATGGAACATCAGGCCCTGAAAGAAAATAACTACCAACACAAATTACAGTACCCAGCAAGGCCATTCTACAAACTGATGGAAAATAAAAGCCTTCCATGAAAAATACAGGCAAGCAAGTGCCTTAACCCTGAGCCATCCCCTCAGCCCTCCATGAAAAATGCAAATAAGATAATTCATGACACTAAGCCAGCACTACACACTGAAGAGAACAGTAAATACATAATCATACTTAACAGTGGATTAGGAAAGAATCAAACATTACAATAACAACATGACAGGAATCAATACATACGTTTCAATAATAATGCTAGGACTTGATGATCTCAATTCTACAATCCAAAAACAGATTACCAGAGGAGGATTAAAAGTGGAACTTTAGTTTTCTGTAAGACACTAGCAAAGAGAAACACAGTTCTATGGTAAGAGAACAGAAAAGGCTGTTTTAAATAAATGAAACTTGAAAGACAGCAGAAATGGCTATACCCATGTCTGGAAAAGTTGACTTCAAACCAAAGTTAATCATGAGAGACAAAGAAGGACTGTTCATACTGATAAAGGGACGACTCCATCAAGAGGATGATACAGCAAGTCTAAGAATATAGGCGCTGAACAGACAATGTACCCAAATCACAAATGCTACTGGACATAAAGGTCTCAACACAGGGCCACTGTTGAGTAATAATACTGTGTGAATGACCTCAACAGGCAGAGGTAGGAGGATCACCATGAGTTCAAGGCCACCCTAAGACTACATAGTGAATTCCAGGTCAGTCTGGACTAGAGCAAGACTCAACCTTGAAAGATCAAAAAAACGAGAAAGAGAGAGAAAGGAAGAAGGGCTAGAGAGGTGGCCTAGCAGTTAAAGCACTTGCCTACAAAGACGAAGGACCAAGGTTCAATTCCCATTCCCCAGTAATCACATAAAGCCGGATGCACTAAGTGACACATGCATCTGGAGTTTCTTTGCAACAGGGCTAGAGGTCTAGGTGCACCCATTTTTTTGACTCTCTCTCCTTGCAAATAAATAATTTTAAAAAAAATAAAAAAGAAAGGAAGAAGCCAAATTATTATTTGCAGATTTGACCCTATACTTAAAAGACCCAAAGGACTTCATCAGAAAACTTTTAGGACTAAAATATGCTTTCAGCAAAGTAGTAGAACACAAAATTAGTATAGAAAAATCAGTAGCTTTGCTATATACCAATAACAAATGCTAAGAAAGAAATCCAGAAAGCAGTCCTATTCACAGTAGTCTCAGAAAAACTACTGTATCTAGGAAGAACTTGATTAATGAGAGGGTAAGTCTTCTACAAAAAATATTTTTTTAAATATTCTTTAAATTTTTTATTTATTTATTAGAGAGTGACAGACACAGAGAGAAAGACAGATAGAGGGAGAGAGAGAGAATGGGCGCGCCAGGGCTTCCAGCCTCTGCAAACGAACTCCAGACACGTGCGCCCTTTTGTGCATCTGGCTAACATGGGACCTGGGGAACCGAGCCTCGAACCGGGGTCCTTAGGCTTCACAGGCAAGCGCTTAACCGCTAAGCCATCTCTCCAGCCCTTAATTAATTAATTTATTTATTTGAGAACGACAGACACACAGAGAAAGACAGAGAGAATGGGCGCGCCAGGGCTTCCAGCCTCTGCAAATGAACTCCAGATGCGTGCGCCCCCTTGTGCATCTGGCTAACGTGGGACCTGGGGAACCGAGCCTCGAACTGGGGTCCTTACGCTTCACAGGCAAGCGCTTAACTGCTAAGCCATCTCTCCAGCCCCAAAAAATATTTTTAAAAAGATTTAAAACACTGAAATTGAAGAAGGCACTAGAAGATGGAACCCCTGAACTGTTAGGAGACATGCTTCAATACATAGATGACACTCACAAGCACTTTCTGAAAGTACTCCCCATGACCTGGGAAATTATAGCAAGAATTAACAATGTTACTGTGTGATATTAAAAAGCTTTGGCACAGCAAGGAAACATTAACCAACTAATGACACAGCCTACAGAATGAAGGTTTTACCTATACATCAGATTAACATCTACCATATATAAAGAACTGAAAAACCTTAAAACACCCAAGCCCAAGTGATCCAACCAACACATGGGCCAATGAAATGAAGAGACACTTTTCAAAGAGACACTTTTCAAAAGAGGAAGGTGTAAATGGCCAATAAATATATGAAAACATGTTCAATATTCTTCACCATGAGAGAAATGCAAACCACACTTCATTGAGATTCAATCTCACTCCTATCAGATGGCTATCATTAAGAAACAAGTAACGGGGGCTGGGACACAAGTTAGTGGTTAAAGCACTTTGCCTTCAAAGCCAAAGGATCCAGGTTCAATTCCCCAGGACCCATGTAAGCTATATGCACAAGGTGCCACATGGGTCTGGAGTTCAATTGCAGTGGCTGGAGGTCCTGGCATGCCCATTCTCTCTCCCTCTCTCTCAAATAAATAAATAACAATAAAAATAGTTTAAAAAGAAGAAGAAAACAAGTAACAGACAAAGGAGAGATGACTCAGTGGATAAAATGTTTGTCATGAAAGCATGAATACCTGAGTTTGGCTTCCGGAACCCATGTCTGATCCCAGTGTACCTAGAGCAAGGAGGGTCATGGAGAGAAAATTGCCTGGAAGCTCACAGGCCAGCTAGCCTGGCCCTTGCAGCTATGAACAAGAAATACTGCTTTAAGTGAGGAGAAAGGGAAGGACTGACTCCCAACATTGTCCTCTGACCTTCACACATGTGCCATGGCACAGGAAGAAAGAAAGAAAGAAAGAAAGAAAGAAAGAAAGAAAGAAAGAAAGAAAGAAAGAAAGAAAGAAAGAAAGAAAGAAAGAAAGAGGAAAGGAAAGAAGAAAAGAAAAGAAGCTGGGTATGGTGGTGTGCATCTCTAATCCCAGCAAGTGGGAGTCAGAGGTAGGAAGACTGCTATGAGTTTGAGGCTAGTACTACATAGTGAATTCTAGGTCAGCCTGCGCTAGAATAAGACCCTACCTCAAAAAAGAGATAAAGGGCTAGAGAGATGGCTTAGTGTTTAAGGTGCTTGCCTATGAAGCCTAGGGACCCAGATTCAATTCTCCAGGTCCCACATAACCCAGATGCACAAGGTGGCACATGCATCTGGAGCTTATTTGCAGTGGCTAGAGGCCCTGGAGTGCCCATTCTCTCTCTCTCTCTCTCTCTCTCTCTCACACACACACACACTCACACACACACACTCTGTCTCTCTCTCCCTCCCTCCCCCCTCCTTCCCTCCCTCTCTCTGTCTCTAATAAATAAATACATATTTTAAAAATACTTTAAAAAGAGAGAGAGAGAGAGAGAGAGAGAGAGAGAGAGAGAGCCCATTTGGGGGATGGCTTAGTGGTTAAAGGCACCTGCTTGCAAAAATTGCTGTTCCATGTTTCTTCCCCAGTCACCCAAGTAAAGACAACTGGGCAGGGCTGGAGAGATGGCTTTGCAGTTAAGCACTTGCCTGTGAAGCCTAAGGACCCTGGTTCAAGGCTCGGTTCCCCAGGACCCAGGTAAGCCAGATGCACAAGGGGGTGCATGCATCTGGAGTTCGTTTGCAGTGGCTGGAGGCCCTGGCACGCCTATTCTCTCTCTCTCTCTCTCTCTCTCTCTCTCTCTCTCTCTCTCTCTCTCTCTCTCTGTCACTCTCAAATAAATAAAAATAAACAACAAAAAAAAGACAACTGGGCATCTATTTGTAGCAGCAAGAAAAGAAGAAAGAAAGGAAAGGAAGGAAGCAGGGAAGGAGGGAGGGAGGGAGGGAAGGCACAAGTATTAAGTGCTGACAAGGATCCAGGAAGAAGGAATCCTAATACACTGTTGGTGTAACATAATGTAAATTAATGCAGTCACTATGGAAATTAGTATGGAGATTCCTTTAAAAACAAGAAATGTGGGGGCTGTAGAATTGGCTCAGGGCTTAAGGCACTTGCCTGCAAAGCCTAATGACCCAGGTTCAGTTACCCAGTATCCATGTAAAGCCAGATGCACAATGTGGCACATACATCTGCAGTTTGTTTACAGCAACTAGAGGCCCATAAAAATAAAAAATAAAAAATTTGTTCTGGTTAAGATGGTGGCACAGGAACCATGACAAAGCAGCCTAGAAAAAGACAAAAAATAAAATAAAAAATAAACCAGCAAAATACACTCTTCTGCTAAAAAGTGAGGTGTATAAAAAATTATTGATGGAGAATGGAATTTCAAAGGGGAAAGTGTGGGGGGGAGGGAGGGAATTAACATGGGATATTTTTTATAATAATAGAAAATGCTAATAAAAATTTAAAAAATTTAAAAAAAGAATAATAAATGAATGTAGCCAATAATAAAGATGCTCAGAAATGATGTGAAGAGAAAAAAGCAATAAAGCATTATCTAGAAGCTCAAAAAAATTATCAACTATAGCAGAAAAGCAGGAGACATCCAGAGAATCTAGAGCCCACAGAAGCAGGCAAAAGCAGCTCCAGCAGTGGCAGCAGCTGGCCCAAGGGGCCACAGCTGCAACACTGAGCTTGAGCCACGGGAAAAGCTAGGTGAGGGGTTTTCCACTCACACTGGAACTCCTCGCAAACTCAAGAAACGTGAGGGGAAGACCACAGCAACCAACAAAGAAGCAGGTCATGAGGCAGAGGATCACATGGACCAGCGGGAGAGCTAGAGCCACCATCCACAGCCTCACCTCCTCTACCACCAGCACAAGCTCTAGAGACCTGGGGAAGGGCGCTCACAGCACCCAGCACCCATGACAAGAGCAGCAATCCAGCAACCCAGCAGCCTACTTGAATCCATAGCACACCAAAGAGGGACCCAAGCAGGAGGGCCGCATAACTGAGACCAAAATCATCCCAAAGGGTAACTGGGATTACACCAGCCTACTTGAATACTCTCACAGCAAGCAAGCCCAACACCTAAGGTCACTTTTGTAGACACTCTGAGAGTCTTAAGAGCCATACCTAGCACCTTAAGTTCCTACCCTAAAGTTCCTGTATAACATCAGATTGATTGATACATCTAATAATACTGCAGCTAACTTGAAAATCCAAACATTAACTTAATCCAACATGTACATTATGCACAAGAAACACCAAAAATCAAGACAATATAAATCCACCAAAAAGTATTAATGCATCAGAAATGGCTTCCAGTGAGAATGAGTTAGAGGAAATGCCTGAGAAAGATTTCAAAATAATAATTATAAATATGCTCAAAGAAGTCAAAGAGGAAATCGAAAGAATGAAAGAGGAAATCAAAGGAATCATGAAGACACAGAAAACCAATTTAATGAAATAAAGAGGTCAATACAAAACATAAATAAGAAAATAGAAATAATAAAGAAAAACCAGTCAGAATTACTAACAATGAAGGACACAGTCAATGAAATAAAAAGCTCTGTAGAAAATCTCACCAGTAGAATGGGTGAAGGAGAGGACAGAATATCTAAACTAGAGACCAGGTAGCAGATCTAATACAGTCCAACAAAGAGAAAGACAAACTAATAGGAAAGTATGAATGGGAATTTAAAGATACTTGGGAAACTATGAAAAGATCAAACATAAGAATTCAGGGCATAGTAGAAGGAGAAGAATGTCACTCCAAGGGCATAGTAGGCATTTTCAACAAAATCACAGAAGAAAACTTCCCCCAAATTGGGAAAGAGAAGCCAATGCAGATACAGGAATTCTTTACAACATCAAACAGACCAAACCTGGAAAGAACCTCTCCTTGCCATATTATAACTAAACTACAAAACATACAAACCAAAGAAAATATATTGAAAGCAGTTACAGAGAAAAATCAGGTTACATACAAAGGCAAGCCTATCAGGATTACAGCAGATTACTCAACACAAACTTTAAAAGCCAGAAGGACTTGGAGTGATGTATTCCAAGTTCTGAAAGACAACAACTGTCAACCGAGGTTGCTTTATCCTGCAAAGCTATCCATTCAAATAGATGGAGAAATAAAAACATTCCACAACAAAAGCAGGCTAAAGGAATATTTGAAGACAAAACCAGCTCTACAGAAAATACTTGAAAGAATCCTCCATGCTGAAGAGAAAGAAAAGCACACACATAAGGGACCTGGAAAAAGCAAACCATACTCAAATACTAGTTAATACAAGAGAACAGAAGTAAAACCGGAAGAGCTACAAAAAAAATGGCAAAAATAAATACACACCTTTCAATATCTCTTACTATCAACAACCTCAATGCCCCAACCAAAAGACATAGGTTTGCAGACTGAGTTAAAAAGCAGGATCCTTCCATTTGTTGCCTCCAAGAAACTCACCTTTCTACAAAGATTGGACACTATCTTTGGTTGAAAGGTTGGAAAATGGCATATCAGGCAACTGGACCTAGAAAACAAGCAGGGGTTGCTATCCTAATATTGGACAAGGTAGACTTCAGTCCAACATTAGTTAGGAAAGATAAGAAAGGTTACCTTATATTGATTACCGGCACACTCCAACAGGAGGACATTATAATCCTAAACATATATGCACCTAACATGGGGGCTCCCATCTTCATCAAACAAACAATATTAGAACTAAGGTCACAGATAACACCAAACACAGTGGTAGTGGGTGACTTCAACACCCACGCTCATCAATTGACAGGTCATCCTGGCAAAAAACAGAGAGGCATCTGGATTAAATGAGGTCGTAAAACAAATGGACCTAACAGATATAGATATATATATATGCGACATATACATGACATTTCATACAAATGCTGCAGAATATACATTCTCTTCAGAAGCACATTGAATATTCTCCAAAATAGACCATATATTAGGACAAAAAGCAAATCTTAACCAATACAGGAAAATTGAAATAATTCCTTGCATTCTATCTGACCACAATGGAATCAAACTACAAATCAATAGCAAGAAAAGCTATAGAGCATACATAAAATCATGGAAACTAAAAGATACACTATTAAATGATGAATGGATCAATGAGGAAATCAAGAAAGAAATCAAAAAATTAATAGAGTCAAATAATAAAGAGAATACAACATACCAAAACCTTTAGGAAACAATGAAGGCAGTCCTAAGAGGGAAATTTATAGCTTTAAGTGTCTATATTAAGAAATTAGAAAGGTCTCAAGTAAATGACCTAATGCTTCACCTTAAAGCCTTGGAAAAAGAAGAATAAGGCAAACTGAATATCAGTAGGCAGGAAGAAACAGTAAAGATTAGGGCAGAAACAAATGAAATGGAAACTAAAAAACAATCCAAAGAATCAATGAAACAAAGAGTTGGTTCTTTGAAAGGATAAACAAGACTGATAAACCCTTAGCAAATCTGACCAAAAGAAAGAGAGAAGAGACACAAATTAATAAAATTAGAGATGAAAAAGGCAGCATCACAACAGATACCAGCGAAATTCAAAAAATCATAGGGACATACTTTAAAAACATACACTCCACTAAGTATGAAAATCTGAAAGAAATGGATGATTTCCTTGATTTACATGACCTACCTAAATTAAATGAAGATGAGATTAATCACTTCAATAGACCTATAACAAGTATGGAGATCCAAGCAGTTATCAAAAATCTCCAAACTAAAACAAGTCCAGGTCCATATGGATTCACTGGTGAAATTTACCAGACCTTCAGGGAAGAACTAATACCATTGATTCTTAACTTTTCCATAAAATAGAAAAAGAAGGAATCCTACCAAACTCCTTCTATGAAGCCAGCATCACCCTGATACCAAAACCAGGCAAAGATAGAACAAAACAAAACAAAACAACAACAACAAAAAAAATTAAAAACCAATCTCCTCATGAACATAGAGGTAAAAATTCTCAACAAAAATTGGCAAACAGAATACAAGAATATATCAGAAAGATCATTCACCCCGACCAAGTAGGTTTTATCCCAGAGGTGCAGGGGTGGTGCAACATACGCAAAGCAATAAATGTAATACATTATATAAATGGACCAAAAGACAAAAATCACATGATCACCTCATTAAATGCAGAGAAAGCATTTGACAAAATCCAACATCCCTTCATGGTAAAAGTCCTACAGAGACTAGGAATAGAAGGAACATATCTCAATATAATAAAGGTTATTTATGACAAGCCTACAGCCAACATATTACTAAATGGGGAAAAACTGGAAGCTTTTCCACTAAAATCAGGAACAAGACCAGGGTGTCTACTGTATCCACTTTTATTTAACATAATACTGGAAGTCTTAGCCATAGAAATAAGGCAAGAGACACACATAAAAGGGATACAAATTAGAAAGGAAGAGATCAAGTTATCATTATTTGCAGATGACATAAAGGACCCTAAAGACTCTAACAGCAAATTGTTAGAGCTAATAAACACCTATAGCCATGTAGCAAGATACAAAATAAACACACAGAAATCAGTAGCCTTCCTATATGCTAACAACAAATACAAAGAGGATGAAACCAGAGAATCACTCCCATTCACAATTGCATCAAAATATATATATATTTTTATATATATGTATATATATTTTATATATATATACATATATATATATATATATATATATATAAAGTACCTTGGAATAAACCTAACCAAGAAAATGAAGGATCTCTACAATGCAGGCTTTAAAACACTCAAAGGAGAAATTGCAGAAGACAGTAGGAAATGGAAAAACAGCCCTTGTTCTTGGATCAGAAGAATAAATATTGTGAAAATGGCAATCCTACCAAAAGCAAGCTACACGTTTAATACAATCCCCATCAAAATTCCAATGGTATTCTTCAAGGAAATAGAAAGAACAATCTGAAAATTCATTTGGAATCACAAAAACCCTTGAATATCTAAAACAATTTGAGCAACAAAAATAAGGCTGGTGTGATTTTAACCTATACTACAAAGCCATAGTAACAAAAACAGCATGGTACTGGCACAAAAGCAGACATGTAGAAGAATGGAACAGAATAGAGGACCCAGATGTAAGTCCAGGTAGCTATAACAACCTGATATTCGATAAAAATGCCAAAAATATTCATTGGAGAAAAGACAGCCTCTTCAGCAAATGGTGCTGGGAAAACCAGTTATGTATTTGTAGAAGGATGAAAATAGATACTTCTCTTTCTCCATGCACAAGAATTAAGTCCAAATGGATTAAAGACCTTAACATCAGACCTGAAACTCTGAAACTGCTAGAGGAAAAAGTAGGGGAAACACTTCAACATATTGGTCTTGGCAAAGACTTTCTGAATATAACCTCAATTGCTCAGGCAATAAAACCACAGATTAACCACATGGGACCTCATGAAATTACAAAGATTTTATAGGGCAAAGGACACTGTGAATAAAACAAAGAGGCAATGTACAGAATGGGAAAAAGTCTTTGCCAGCTATACATCTGATAAAGGTTTATTATCTAGGATATACAAAGACCTCAAAAAATTAATAATAAGAAATCAAAAAAGCCAATTAAAAAATGGGCTATGAAGGCAAAATGAGCCAACGGGTGCAATAGTGGCACATCTGTCATGGCGGAAACCAACTGCCCTCCTACTGGACTGGAGGCCGGCTCCATGGGCAGGGGGAATACATCCCTGATACTGAAAACTTAAAACAGGGGTAGTCATGAGCCCTGGCGGTATAACATCTGCTGATGTCTGGAAAAATGTATATACTATGCTTATCAAACTGCCCAGTAAGCACTTCTCTTAATATTCATACCCTTATATTAATGCTACTTTCACTTTGGGTAGAGAATCTTCTCTTTTCAGATGCCAGTGACCTTGGGATGACTCAGAAGGTATCATAGTGCTGGAAAGAAGTGACTGGAGTACTGAGTAACATCTCGATCACACCTTTCAAGGCTCAGGGTCTTTTGCAGAAGAGGTGGCAGAAAGAATGTAAGAGCCAAAGGAAGGGTAGGACTCCTTACAACATGCTCCTCCAGACACAAAATGGCCTAGATATCCATGACTTCACAGTGCCTGATACTACCTACACAAGACCATCATAAGAGGAGGAAAAGACCATGACATCAAAATAAAAGAGAGACTGATTGAGATGGGGAGGGGATATGATGGAGAATGGAATTTCAAAGGGAAAAGTGGTGGGGGGTAGGGAGGGTATTACCATGGGATATTTTTTATAATCATGGAAAAATGTTAATAAAAATTAAGAAAAAAAACCTATTTTTAAAAAATGGTCTATGGAACTAAATA
The DNA here is from genome assembly GCF_020740685.1 of Jaculus jaculus. Taxonomy (NCBI): domain Eukaryota; kingdom Metazoa; phylum Chordata; class Mammalia; order Rodentia; family Dipodidae; genus Jaculus; species Jaculus jaculus. The sequence continues at coordinate 29,763,070 of NC_059118.1, read as the reverse complement.
GAGAGTTCTCGAAAGAAGAACTACAGATGGCATATATTAATTGGGCTTGCTTTTTGTTTCACCAAGTGGATTATAAGTTTTTTAAGAACAAGGAGCCCATATTTTTCAATTAAACAAACAAACATAAAAACCCTCTTATCTCTTGGTTTTATAGCATAAGTATTAGAAGTTGAATTGCAACCCTCAAAAATGAATGTTGAAGTCTGGTGAGATAGCTCAGTGGTTAAAGGCATTTGCTTGCAAAGCTTGATGGCCTGGGTTCAATTCCCCAGTACCCATGTAAAGACAAATGCACAAAGTGGCTCATCCTTCTGAAGTTAGTGTATAGCAGAACAAGAGATCCTGGTGGCTCATTTATATTCTTTCTCTCTCTCTGTCTCACAAATATATAAAATTTTATTTAAAAAAACGAATGTTGAAGCCAGGCATGATGACACTCATCTGTAATCCAAGTACTAGGAAGTTGAAGGCAGAAGGATCAGATGTTCTATGTCACCTTCTATGTCAGTCACTGCAAATCAACTCCAGACGTATGCACCACCTTGTGCATCTGGCTTACATGGGTCCTGGGGAACCAAACCTGGGTCCTTTGGCTTTTCAGGCAAGCACCTTAATCGCTAAACCATCCCTTCAGGCCCAGACACACATTTTAAAAAAACAGTGCTAAGGCTGGGTGTAGTGGTGTACACCTTTAATCCCAGTACTTGGGAGACAGTGGTAGGAGGATAGCTGTGAATTCAAGGCCACCTGACACTACATAGTGAATTCCAGGTCAGCCTGGGCTAGTGCAAGAGCCTACCTTGAAAAACTAAACCAAACCAAAACAAAACAAAAAACAAACAAGCAAATAAACACAGTGCTAAGACCATGTATTAATTAATTTGCTAGGGCTGCTGTGTGACAAAATATAGCTGGACCTTGATATCCAGGAACTCAACCAAATGTTTTCTAAAGACTGGGTGGTAGAACACTTCCTAGCATAAGGCAGGCACCTGATTTGGTACTAACCGTAAAACTCTCTCTCTCTCTCTGTGTGTGTGTGTGTGTGTGTGTGTGTGTTACTAGTTTGGACAGATTGCTCAATGGTCAAGGCATTTGCCTGCAAAACCGAATGACCTGGGTTCAATTTCCCAGTACCCACATAAGTCAGATGCACAAAGTGGCGTGTACATCTGAAGTTCATTTGCAGTTGCAAGAGGCCTTGGTACACCCATTCTTTCTTTCTCTCTCTTTTCTCTGTCTCTGCAAATAAATAATTTTTAAAAAAATTTTTATTAACAACATCCATGATTATAAACAATATCCCATGGTAATGCCCTCCCCCCCACTTTCCCCTTTGAAACTCCATTCTCCATCATAGCCCCTCCCCATCTCAATCAGTCTCTCTTTTATTTCGATGTCATGATCTTTTCCTCCTATTATGATGGTCTTGTGTAGGTAGTGTCAGGCACTGTGAGGTCATGGATATCAGGCCATTTTGTGTCTGGAGGAGCATGTTGTAAGGAGTCCTACCCTTCCTTTGGCTCTTACATTCTTTCTGCCACCTCTTCTGCAAAAGACCCTGAGCCTTGGAAGGTGTGATAGAGATAGTGCAGTGCTGAGTACTCCTGTCAGTTCTTCCCAGTACAATAATGCCTTCTGAGTCATCCCAAGTTCACTGGCATCTGAAAAGAAAAGGTTCTCTACCAAAAGTGAGAGTAGCATTAATATATAGGTATGAACATCAAGAGAAGTGCTTACTGGGCAGTTTGATGAACATAGTATATACATTTAGCCAGACAGCAGCAGAGGTTATACCCCTAGGCTCATGACTACCCCTATTTTAGGTTTTCAGTATCAGGGATGTATTCTCTCCCATGGAGCAGGTCTCCAGTCCAATTAGAGGGCAGTGGGTTTCCACCATGACAGATGTGCCATTATTGCACCCATTGGCTCCAAATAAATAAATTTTTTTTCAAATTTTTTTTTATTAACCTCTTCCATGATTATAAAAATATCCCATGGTAATACTCTTCCTCCCCCCACTTTCCCCTTTGAATCTCCATTCTCCATCATATCTCCTCCCCCTCTCAATCAGTCTCTCTTACCAAATAATTTTTTTTAATATTTTTTTTGTTCATTTTTTATTTATTTATTTGAGAGCGACAGACATAGAGAGAAAGACAAATGGAGGGAGAGAGAGAGAATGGGCACGCCAGGGCTTCCAGCCACTGCAAACGAACTCCAGACGCGTGCGCCCCCTTGTGCATCTGGCTAACATGGGACCTGGGGAACCGAGCCTCGAACCGGGGTCCTTTGGCTTCACAGGCAAGCACTTAACGGCTAAGCCATCTCTCCAGCCCACCAAATAATTTTTTTAAAAAGGTTTTACGATATATCTTAAAGTTAAAATGTTATCATACTGAATGGTGCACACAGAATGAGTGAATACAACCGCTAAATGAATAGATGGAGAAGCTCTTGCATCAGCAAAAGCAGTTGTATTCCTGGGCTGGAGAGATGACTCAGCAGTTAAGGTGCTTGCCTAACCACATAAAACCAGATGCACAAGTGGCACATGCATCTAGAGTTCGTTTGTGGCAGCTAGAGGCCCCGTTGCACCCATTGTCTCTGCCTGTCTCTATCTCTGTCGGCTTGCAAATAAATAAATAAAATAAAATAAAAGAGCAGGCACAGTGCCTGACACTACCTACACAAGACCATCATAAGAGGAGGAAAAGATGATGACATCAAAATAAGAGAGACTGATTGAGAGGGGAAGGGATATGATGGAGAGTGGAGTTTCAAAGGGGAAAGTGGGTGGAGGAAGGGAATAGCCATGGGATATTGTTTACAATCATGGAAGTTGTCAATAAAAAATAAATTAATTTTAGCTGGAATGGTGGCACACACCTTTGATCCCAGCACTCGGGAGGCAGAGGTAGGAGGATTGCCATGAGTTTTAGGCCAGCCTGAGACTACATAGTTAACTCCAGGTCAGCCTGGGCCAGAGTGAGACCCTACCTCAAGAAAAAATTAATTAATTAATTAATTAAAAACAAAAAGAGCAGGAATGCTTGTCACAAATGAAACATTTTATCATGGGCCAAACAGTATCATGGATCACAGATACAGATCCTGTTCATACTGACCAAACTAGAAAGCAGAAATAGACACGCTGTGTCCAAGCCTGGCACTCTTCTTGTTAAGACTGCATGACTTTGTTTCCAGAAATATGAACAAACCTTTATTCACTCCAGACAGGACACTGACCACAGACCAAAGAATCAATTCCACCTATGTCTAGCCTGGAGAACCAGTGAGTTTACTGGTGGTTATTCACAGGAGCATGGGCGACCCAAAGGCAGCTGCTTCACCAGGAATCCTCCCCAGCGTGCATGGTGATGATTCAGCTAAAGCTGCATCCCTGAGCAGCCTCTCCCTAAGCTCCTCCTCCCCAGCAAGTCCTACAGCTTCTGCAAAGCCTCTGCAGGGGCCTCACCACTCTCCTGACTTTCCCTCCAAAAAGGGAATGTTTCCTTATGGAGCAGATAGTTACACAAGACTGAAACTGGCCACACCTCCTGGTAGGCGCCCAAGGATGTGCCCAACCAAGCACAGCATGGCACAGTGAAAACACATGCCCACATTGGGTCCCTGCCAAGGAACATTTTAATCCTTCCTCAGGGACCAAGACACATCTGCTGCTCAAAAAAAAAGAAAAAAACCACTCACCTAAACCTCCTTCCTGGGTAAAAATATTTGCTCCTCTCAGTCTTTAGACCTTTATGCTTCTAATTCTTTATCCCCATATTTTGTTGGCACAAGAGAGCATGCAGATTTCAAAGTGTAAAGACACGCAGATATTTCTGTATGCAATCTCTGTATCACTCTTGTTCTCATATATATTGTAACCCTGTACACAAATTTAGTGCGAATAGTCTAAGCTTTCATTAATCTTTCTCTTTACCATCTCTCAGCACACCTCCCATCATACCCTAAACACAGATCCCAGAGCAACAGAAAAGTGGCAGTTATAGCTCAAAAGCTAAAAAGTAAAGAAAATGAAGTGGCTAAGACGAATGACGATATAAAATGCTGTGCTGCCAGGTGTTAATGCTATAAACCTGTAATCCTAGAATTTGAGAAGCTGAGGTAGAAGGATGATGAGCTCAAGGCTAGGGCTGGGATTACAGATTTCCCTTTCTTTCATAGGGACACCTATCTGGGGTTAGGTCCAGCTTAAATCCATTCTCTCTCTCTCTCTCTCTGCCCCTTTCTCTCTCTGTCCGTCTCTCTCAAATAAATAAACAAAAATTTTTTTAAAAAATTAAAAAAAAGAAAACTTCCCCAAACTAAAGTCATTTATCAAACTTTAAAAAATTATTTATGTGTAAGCAGAGAGAGAAGGGCCTCTAGCCGCTGCAAACGAACTCCAGATGCATGTACCACTTTATGGATCTGGCTTTAGTTGGGTTCAGGGCAATGGAACTCTGGTCCTTAGGCTTTTTAGGCAAGTGCATTAATCACTGAGCTCTCTCTCCAGCTCTCAAACTTTTTTTAAAAGTCTCTGAACCAATTGGCTACCTTTACTTTATATGATTTGTAGATTCTATCCCAGACTACTCAACTGTCTGAGCACAACATCCTGGAGTTTGCTAGTTTTAAAGACTATTTTTTTAAGATCTGTTTATTTAAATTTATTTATTTGAGACAGAGAGAGGGAAAGAGTGAGAATGGGAACTCCAGAGCCTCCAGCCACTGCAAGTGAACTCCAGAGGCATTCACCACCATGTGCATCTGGCTTATGTGGGACCTGGAGAATCGAACCGGGTTCCTTACGCTTCACAGGCAAGCGCCTTAATGGCTAAGCTATCTCTCCCCAGTCCTTTTTTAGTCTTTCGAGGAAACTCTAGCCCAGGCTGATTTGAAATTCACTATGTAGTCTCAGGGTGGTCTCGAACTCCTGGCAATCCTCCTACCTCTGCCTCCCAAGTGCTGTAAATAAAGGCATGCACCACCACGCCTGGCTGTATATATTTTAAGAAGGGGGCTGGAGAGATGGCCCAGTGGTTAAGGTTCTTGCCTAAGAAGCCCACGGACCCAAGTTAGATTGTCTGGTACCTATGTAAGCAAGACGCACAAGGTGTCTCAGGCATCTGGAGTTTGCAGTTACTAGACACATCCATTTTTTTCTCTCTCTCCTAAATAAATAAACAAAATAACTGGAAGAAGGCAGGCGTGACGGTGAATTTCTTTATTTATTCAAGCACTCCGGAGGGAGGCGGAGGTTCTCTGTAAGTTCAAGGCCAGTCTGGGGTTACAGTGGGGTCCAGGTCAACCTGGGCTGGAGTGAGACTTTGCCTAAACTCCCTCCCCCCCCCCCCACAGAAGCACAAAAGTAAGAAAGAACGCCTGGTAAGTAAGTGCTCTGCCACCAAGCTATGTCCCCAGCCCTCAAGGTTTTATTATTTTATTTATTTATTTTAACTTTTCCAAGTTTTAGTTGTAAGTGAAATTCAAGTGTCTAAGACTATGAAATTTCCTGGCTGTGGTCAAAGACATCCTGGGAGATAATGTCAGCTGTTGCTCTGCAAAACTGAGCACACACGCGTCTCAAAGCCCGGCCTTTCCCACTTGAACGATCGTTCTCGGTGCGGGAACGGAACCGTCAGCTGTGAGCGACCCGCAGAGAGCCCGCATCCCAGCAAAGTCCAGGGCTCGGGGCCGAGGAGCCTGTCCCTCCGCACCGCGCGGAACCAACGACACTGCGCCGAAGGGCTGGGAGAGAAGGCCAGATTGGGGGCCGGGGACAAAAGGGCGTTTGAGGGGGAACTACCAAGTCCCGGGTGGGCTCTGGGTCTCTCCCAAGCGCGGCGCGTCAGGGACGGCCGGCCGCAGTCTTCCGAGGGCCGCGGACGGAGGCGGAACTGCGGCGCAGCACCTCGCGGCCGCGCGGCCAGCACAGAGGCGAGGGGGCGGTGCGGCCTCCCGCCCTCCTCCGAAGGGCGGCCTGTGATTGGCTGTCGGCGCGGTGGCGGGGCGGGGCCGCTGGGGGCGCGCACGCGCAGTCGCGGTCCTGGAGGATACGCGCGCAGACTCCTTAGGGCGGTGGGCTGGTGTGGCGCTGAGCTGGACCGGCTGGTGGTGGCTGAGTGTGTGGATTGCCGGCGCCCGAGCGGGGCGGCCGCGGCAGCCGCAGCTGCTGAGCGCGCACCCGGAGCCCGAGCCGGCGGCGGCGGCGGAGCGCGGGGCAGGTGAGTGCGACGTCGCGGGCCCCGCCCGATGCCGCGCGGGGGAGGGGCGGCCGGCTCCGGAGTCCCCGCGCGGGCTGGCGGGCTGCGGGGCTGGCGACTCCGGTGCCGGCGCCGCGCTTCCTGCCGGCGCCGCGGACACCCGGCCGGCGGGGGCGCCCGCCTGGGCTGCGGCCCGCCCGGGGCTGTCTCCTAGGTGAACGGCTCCAGGCCTGCGGGCGGCTCCCGAGTGAGGGGCGCCCGGGGCAGAGGCGTCGTGACCGGGGCCGGACCCCTCGAGCTTCCCGGCCTCGGGGTCTTCCCGCGGAGGAGTGTGCCTCAGGGGCGGGGACGCCGGGCTCCCGGCTGGCTCTCCGACGTGTTCTCGAACCCGCTGCCGCCGCGCACCGCCCGGGGCCTCGGGCCGAAGCGTGCCGGCGTCCGGGCGGGAGTCGTCGGCGCGCACTCGCGCCGTGGCCCGATGGCGGCCAGCCTGGCCGGAGCGCCGGGTGGACGGGTGATGGAGGGAGCTCCGGGCCCGGCGGTGGCGGCTGGGGTGCTGCGTGCGGGCCGGCGTTGGGGGCACATTGAGTTCCCAACTGCTGGGGGTTGCCCTAACCTCCGCTGGAGTTGCTTAACCCTGGAGCCCGTTACCGTACAGCGGACGAGACCGGATTCTGCAGTCTCTCTCTAGGGTCCTGTGGCTCCTTTCTTGCAAAGGCTCACTTGCAAACCTGTCTCAGGTGCCCGTGGGGATTGGTGTGCTGAAACCAAGGGAATTCAGAATTCGCTTAGGGTGGAAGATATAGTAGGACAAGTAAACTTGAATTGCTTTTCAGTTTAACCAATGTTAAGTGACACTTAAACTGTCACTTGTTACAGAGTATAAATATAGGAAGAAAATGGAAACATACCCTCTTTTTCTGCATTGCTACATAGGGAGGGAGTAAAAAGTCCTTGTGTGGGCAGGTGTTACTGTTTGGTGAAGCCATAGTAGATGAGTACTTAACTCGGGAAGACTGAGTGGATGCTTGGAAATACTATTCCTAAGAAAATCATCTCTAAAGACTAATCATTCGGGGATTTTTATGCTGCGTTGGTAAGGTTTTATGATAAAACCAGAACTGTGTTGGTTATAATGTAGGCCAGGACAAAGTGGTGAAGGTCTGATTCTAGGTCAGGACATGGGCATGGAACAAAGTAAACCTATAAAAGTTTTTAACCGTAGTTACCAAAACCACAGTGATTTAAGAAACACACTCGTGAGCCAGGAGAGCAGTTCCACGCAGTTTAAACTGCTGAAGTTGAAATGAAGTATGTAAAGTAACAGCACAAGACTGGTGAAACTTGGGGGAGCTGAGGTGATGGCTCACTGCTTAAAGGTGCTTTCTTGCAAATCCTGCTGGCCCCCTGCCACCCACATAGGACAGGTATTGGTTTGCAAGAGACTCTGGTACATCTCTACACACATGCAAGTAAGTTTTTAAAACTAGTGAAACTTATGGGATGAGAAACAGATAAAGCTGGGCGTGGTGGCGCACGCCTTTAATCCCAGTTCTTGGGAGGTAGAGGTAGGAGGATCACCATGAGTTCAAGGCCACCCTGAGACTACAGAGTGAATATCAGGTCAGCATGGGGTAGAGTGAAATCCTACCTCGAAAAACCAAAAAGAAACGGAAAAGCAGGACTTCTGCAGAGCTATTTTTTTTTTAAAATATACTTTATGGGCTGGAGAGATGGCTTAGCGGTTAAGCACTTGCCTGTGAAGCCTAAGGACCCTGGTTCGAGGCTCTATTCCCCAGGACCCACGTTAGCCAGATGTACAAGGGGCCGCACACATCTGGAGTTTGCAAACTGGCGCGCCCATTCTCTCTATTTCTATCTGCCTCTTTCTCTGTCTGTCACTCTCAAATACATAAATAAAAATAACAATTATATATATATATATATATATTTATTTATTTATTTAAGAGAGGGAGAGAATGGGTGTGCCAGGGCCTCCAGCCACTGCAGAGGAACTCCAGATGCATGCGCCCCCTGGTGCATCTGGCTTACATAGGTCCTGATATTTTGGCTTTGCAGGCAATTGCCTTAACCTCTAAGCCATCTCTCCAGCCTCTGCAGAGTTAATTTTGAATATTTATTTATTTAAGAAAGGAAGAGAGGAAGAGAGAACATGGCTGTACCAGGGCCTCCTGTAGCAAAGGAACTCCAGAGGCATATGCATCTGGCTTTATATGTACTGGGGAAATCAAACCCTGGCCATCAGACTTTGCAAAAAAGTGCCTTTAGCAGCTGACCCATCTCTCCAGCCCAGCAGAATTGATTTTTTTCTTCCTTCGACTTAAGGTCTTGCTCTATCTAGTCCAGGCTGATAATGGAATTCACTATGTAGTCCCAGGGTGGCCTGAAACTCCTGGTGATCTACCTCTGCTTCCCAAGTGCTGGGATTAAAGGTATGCACTGCCTCACCCAGCCCTGTACATGGTTCTTAAAGATATAAGATTTGATTAGGGTTACTTTTGAAAGTAGGATTGTGTGAAGGCTGGAGAGGTGGCTTAGCAGTTAAGACACTTACATGTGAAGCCTAAGAACCCAGGTTTGATTCCCCAGTACCCACGTAAGCCACATACACAAGGTGGCACATACATCTGGAATTTGTTTGCAGTGGCAGGAGGCCCTGACACACCCATTCTTTCTCTCTCTGCCTCTCTCAAATAAATAATTTTTTTTTCAAGAAAAGAAAGTAGGATTATGTGAAAGATATTTTTGGTTATTTTTTTAACTTCTGATGGAGCCGAGTGTGGTGGTGCATGCCTTTAATCCCAGCACTCAGGAGGCAAAGATAGGAGGATCACAGTGAGTTGGAGGCCAGCCTGAAACTACATAGTAAATTCCAGGTAACGAGACCCCATCTCAAAAAACCACAAATAACAATAATAATAACTTTTGGTGTATGCTATAATTGTTGTTGGGACAAAACACTCAACCAGAAGCAGCTGGTAGGAGGAAAGGCATTTATAGTCTCAAGGAGAAGTTTCTCGATGGCAGGGGAAAGCATGGCATGAGTACAGAGGCTGGGTATCACCTTTGCCACAACAGGTGGGAAACTGAGGAAACTAACACTGGCAAGCTAGGGCTTGATAAACCTCAAGGCACACCCCCAGCAATACACCTCCTCCAACCAGGGTCCACCCCCCAATTTGCCATAAGCTGGCAAGCAAGCATTCCACACAATAAGTTAATGGGGGCCACTTGGTTTAGACTACTACCGTGTATTAATGGATCCCTCCATAGTCAAGTTAGAAAGGTAGACAAATAATAATAGTCCAAGACCAGAAATGGTGGTGCAGGGTGATGGCATTTTAGAGCCATGTATTGTTAGCTTGTTTTCTCCATTATTTGAGGTAGGCTAGACTGTTTTGGTTTGGGTTTTCCAGTGCAGAAACTTGTAAGACTCATATCTTGGTGATGGCAAGGTAGTGCTCACTTTCAAAAGTGCATTGAGCCGGGCCTGGTGGTGCACGCCTTTAATCCCAGCACTCGGGAGGCAGAGGTAAGAGGATCGCCGTGAGTTCGAGGCCACCCTGAGACTCCATAGTGAATTCCAGGTCTGCCTGGGCTAGAGTGAGACCTTACCTCAAAAAAAAAAAAAAAAAAAAAAGTGCATTGAAAGCACTTTTTAAAAAGATTTTATTTTTATTTATGTATGTGTGTGTGAAAGAGAGAGAGAGAATGTGAATGGGCACTGTAGGGCCTCCAACCACTACAAACAAACTCCAGGAGTATGTGTATCTGGCTTACTTGGGTTCTGGGGAGTCAAACCTAGGTCCTTAGGCTTTGCAGGCAAGCACCTTAACCATTAATCTATCTTTCCAGCTCAAAAGCATTTTTTAATTTCTACATTTGAAAATGAAACAAAATTTGAAAGTCAGGAGGCAGAGGCAGAATTACTCTTGAGTTCAAGACCAGCCTTGGACTACAGAGAGTTCCAGGCCTCCTTGGGCTAGAGTGGGACTCTACCTGAACAAGCAAAACAAAAATTGAATCTTTGGAGCCTTTTATAAACCAAGTATGCTATTACAAAGTTTTACAATTATTTTTAAGTCTTTTGATTAAAATCATGGGTAGCATGGTCAAGAAAAACTAAAATACTGCTAACTTTGTATTATAGTAGTCGTTTACTTACTTGATCATGTCTGATCAAATATTAAAGAAAAACTAGCATGGGGGAGGTAGAGAAATGGCTCAGTGGTTAAAGGCTCTTGCAAAACTTAAGGGCCTGGGCTCAGTTTCCCATGTAAACCTGTATACAAAATATGATATGCAAGCATCTGCTGTTCACTTGTAGCCCACACACACATGCAAATAAACAAACTTATAGAAAAACAAACACAGAGAGGAATGTAGCTTTGTATTGATTTGTGAATTTGCACTTAAAAATACTCTAAAAAACTTTTTAGGTAAGGGCTCACTTTAGCCCAGGCTGACCTGGAACTCACTATGTAGTTTCAGGCTGCCCTCAAGCTCACAGTGATCCTCCTACCTCTGTCTCTTGAGCCATCTCCCCAGCCCCAAAGTATTCTACAAAGAGAATAATTGTGTTGCTTCAAATTTGCCAGATAACTGCTTTGGTCACTGTATATCATTCTTTCATAAGATGCACTCTGTCAATGTAGAGTGAAAGATTGTTAATGTATAAGTAGAACATGAATAATAATTTTGCATATGAATGAATGCTGATAGTGATTTAGATTTAGAGATTTTTTTTTTTTTTTTTTTTTTTTGAGGTAGTATCTCGCTCTAGCCTACACTGACCTGGAATTCACTATGCAGTCTCAGGATGTCCTTGAATTTATGGCGATCCTCCTCTACCTCTGCCTCCTGAGTGCTGGCATTAAAGGTGTGTGCCACCATGCCCAACCCAACCTTGTTTCATTAATTTCCTTCCAATTCATTGTGGAAGACTCAACTGTGCCTTTTATACATCTATCTGAAAAAGTGCTATAATTAAGATGGGCCATGCTTTATCTTAGTATGACTTGGAAATATTTGAAGTTCTTTATAGTAGAAAATTGATCAACTCTTTGAGGTTTGAATGCTACATTCCTAAACTTTCTTGAATCAATAAAGCTATATAGCAAAATTTGGGTGACATCTGTTGCAGTCAGGTTTGCAGTGCTGGTAGAAGTCACCCAACCAAGAGCAGCTTGTGGGGAAAAAGAGGTTTATTTTGGCTTACAGGCCGAGGGGAAGCTCCATGATGGCAGGGAAAACGATGGCATGAGCAGAGGTAGACATTACCACCTGGCCAACATAAGGTGGACCATAGTAACGGGAGAGTGTGCCAAACACTGGCAAGGGGAAACTGGCTATAATACCCATAAGCCTGCCCCCCAACAATACACTGCCTCCAGGAGGTGTTAATTCCCAAATCTCCATCACCTGGGAACCTAGCATTCAGAACACCTAAGTTTATGGGGGACACCTGAATAAAACCACCATATTCTGCCCTGGCCCCTATAAACTGATAATTATCATGATATAAAATACAATGCATTTAGTCCAGCTTTAAAAGTCCCCATAATTTTTAATCAATCCTAATAATGTTCATACATTCCCCATAGCCCAAGGTATTTTAACTGAGCCATAAAACAAAAACAAACAAACAAAAAAAAACCTCAAAAAACCCATAATGGCACAGAATAAACATTTGTACTGCAGAAGATGGCATTGGACATAGCAAAGAAACATTCAGCCAATACATGATTTAAAACAACCAGGGCATACATCAAACTCTGTAGCTTCAAGTCCAACAACTCTAGTCAGTGACAAATCTCCAAGTCCAATAATTCTAAACAGCAGCAAGTCTCTGGCATTCCAATTCCGCCCCTCCATCTAGGCTACTCACAGTCCTGGAAAACTTCACTGGGGCCAGCAGCTTTCCTTAGCAGCCATCTCATGGTCTCTGCATCTCCACTGGGTCTCCACTGCAACACATAGTTCATCCTCATGGCTCCATGGGGTCTCCATGCAGGCAACCAGCAAACCTGCTTCACAGTGCCCATGGCCATTTCCAAAACACAAGACCATGTTGCAAACTCAGTGACCCTCTCTTTCCTTCATTTCTTATACTGTACAATACCTTGTAGAGTGCCAATTTGTTAATTCAGGGGAGGAATAAAGCAGACTTCACTTCCAAGAACAGGACACTTCTTGAGCACTCAGGCCCCTCCAAAAGAGTCTACATTCTTAATGTTGCCACAGTGCAGGTCAACTGGCCCAATCTCAAAGGAAGTAATCTCTCAATTGCAGCTGAACGGAAAGCAGTTCACCTAAAGAATTTATTTATTTTTTCCTGTGCTATATCCCTCTGCTCACACCAGTTCATTTCTATGGAAAGCAACCCTGGCACAACTTCTCAGGATATGGGCATAACAGCAAGTTTGCCCAGTCCAGGCAAAGCTCTTTCTCACCCTCATAAGCCAAACTTCACAGTCCATAGTGCTTACTGCATTCATGCCTTTCAACTCTGATGAGAATAGTCCATCAAGCTGTACTTTACAGCACTGCAAGGCATCTGTTAGGCCAAGGTTTCAAGTCCTTCCACATTCCTCTTGAAAATCAGCTCCAAAAGGCCAAAGCCACACTGTCAGGTGTCTAGCAGCAACCCCACTCCTCGGTACCACTTTACTGTTGCAGCCAGGTTCGCAGTGCTGGTAGAAACCACCTAACCAAGAGCAGCTTGTGGGGAAAAAAAGAGGTTTATTTTGGCTTACAGGCTTGAGTGGGAAGCTCCAAGATGGCAGGGAAAATGATGGCATGAGCAGAGGGTAGACATCACCCCCTGGCTAACATAAGGTGGACCATAGTAACTGGAGAGTGTGCCAAACACTGGCAAGGGGAAACTGGTTGTAATACCATAAGTCCGTCCCCAACAATACACTGCCTCCAGGAAGTGTTAATTCCCAAATCTTCATCACCTGGGAACCTAGCATTCAGAACACCTAAGTTTATGGTGGACACCTGAATCAGACCACCACACATTCCTACATTCTCTCTGATACATGTTTTTATTTATTTATTTATTTATTTATTTATTTATTTATTTGAGAGCAGAGAAAAAGAGGGAGAGAGAGTGGGTACATCAGGGCTTCTTGCCTCTGCAGACGAACTCCAGTTGCCTGTACCATTTTGTGCATGTGGCTTTATGTGGGTACTGGAGAATCAAACTCAGGCCATCAGACTTCACAGGCAAGTGCTTTAACTGCTGAGCCATCTCCTACCCACCCATCCAATTTATAGATGATTCCAAAGTTTTCATTATCCTATAAAGTATATTTTACTAGTATAAATAGAAATCTTTTGGTGTATGCTATAATTGTTGTTGGGACAAAACACCCAACCAGAAGCAGCTGGTAGGAGGAAAGGCTTATAGTCTCAAGGGAAAGCTTCTTTTCTGTCTTATACTTACAGGGTACTTCCCGGTTTCACGGGAAATAGCTTAGGCTTTTAAAGACTATCCTATAATGTATATTTTGCTAGTATAGATAGAAATCTTTTTATTTCTTTTCTGTTTTATACTTACAGGGTACTTTCCAGTTTCATGGGAAATAGCTTAGGTTTTGTAAGACTACACATTTCACACATGTATAAGGTACTAGTAAAAAAAAGGATTTGCGGGCTGGAGAGATGGCTTAGCGGTTAAGCACTTGCCTGTGAAGCCTAAGGACCCCGGTTCGAGGCTCGGTTCCCCAGGTCCCACATTTGCCAGATGCACAAGGGGGCACACGCGTGTGGAGTTCGTTTACAGAGGCTGGAAGCCCTGGCACGCCCATTCGCTCTCTCTCCCTCTACCTGTGTCTTTCTCTCTGTGTCTGTCGCTCTCAAATAAATAAATAAAAAATTAAAAAAAAAAAAAAGGATTTGCCTGGCAAGGTGGTGCACACCTTTAATCCCAGCACTCAGGAGGTAAAAGTAGGAGGATCACTGAGAGTTTGAGGCCACCCTGAGACTACATAGTGAATTCCAGGTCAGCATGAGCTAGAGCGAGACCCTACCTCAAAAAACAAAAAAAGAGGGTGGGGGGGATTTATTTTTAGGTATGATACTTTATTTTCATTCTAAAATTCTTTGCTTTTCTCTGTTAGCTGCCCATTGGATTGCTTTTATGGGCACTAGTCTCTTCTCTAATGTCATTTTAACTAATGGTGGCATCATGTTTCCAGCTAGAAGGGGTTGACAATCTCCCATTTGCAGCAGAGAGAGCACCTTTGGGCCTCTCTTACATGATGAAGCACTTTCTGAAGAAAGGGTTAAAACTGGGATGTGTCTTGGAAATAATAGTTGAATTTGTGATAGCTAGTTCAACAGGAGTGTAGCTGCTTGTGGAATCTTCTCATGTGGGTGTTTCTGCATTGAGCTCCTGAGACATGAAATCACTAGCACCACAGCCTCTCACATGGAGATTTGCTGGGCATGCGTGCATACATGCGCTTCTGACTTTTGTGACGTGTAACTGGCACTGCAGCAATGAACTCATTGCTCCATACTGGGCTGAGCTTACTAAAGCAACCCAGTACTGGTTTCTAGTTCTAGTTTAGACTCTGCCAATGATCTGAGTGAGTGCCATAGCTTTTATGGACTTGTCATTGGCATTAGTCAATTAAATAGGCTTAGGTAAGTGAGTAAATTAAGTTTACTCTTAGAGAGCAGGTCAGTATATCCCTAACTACTCTCCTTGCAAATTCAGTTTTTTTGGAGAAAAATAAATTATATTGTACTCTGAAGATTGCATTTTAAATTATTTATCACTATAATGTTGATGCTTCCATCTTGTTGTTTATCAGAGTCTTATGTGAAGCTCCCTGAAGGGCTGCTTCAAGCCCCTGGGGCTTGTTGAGCTCCAGTCTGGGAAGTGTGGGACTGGAACGATCCCATAGGGCTCTTGTAGCTCTAACATGATGTGCTATTCAAATATAGGGTTTATTCCATAATTTAAGAAATTATATATTTTTAAATTTATTTTATTTATTTGAGAGAAAGATAGAGAATGGGCGTGCCAGGGCCTTCAGCCACTGCAAACGAACTCCAGACACAGGCTCCACTTTGTGCATCTGGCTAACGTGGGTTCTGGGGAGTCAAACCTGAGTCCTTTGGCTTTGTAGGCAAGTGCCTTAACCATTAAGTCATATCTCCAGCCCAGGAAATTATTATTATTATTATTTTAAGTATTTTATTTATTTGAGACAGAGAAAGAGAGAATGGGCAAGCCAGGGCATCTAGCCCTTGCAAATGAGCTCCAGATGCATGTGACCCCTTGTGCATTTGGTTTACATGGGTCCTGGAGAATTGAACCAGGATCTTTTGGCTTTGCAGGCAAACGTCTTAACTGCTAAACCATCTCTCCAGCCCTGTTTTTTTTAAGAATTAATTTTATTCATTGGAAAGAGAGTGAGAGAATGGGTGCACCTGGGCCTCTAGCCACTGCAGACAAACTCCAGATGCATGTGCCACCATGTGCATCTGGCTTACATGGGACCTGGAGAATCAAACCTGGGTCCTTAGGCTTCCCAGGCATGTGCTTTAACTACTAAGCCATCTCTCCAGCCTTTTTGTTTTTTTGGTTTTTTGTTTTTTGAGGTAGGGTCTCACTGTAGCTCAGGCTGGCCTCATACTCACGGTGATTCTCTTACCTCTGCCTCCCAATTAAAGGTGTGCGTCACCACACCCAGCAGGAAATTACATTTTTAAGAAAATATAAATTCATGACACAGAAAAATGGGATTGGCTGATTTGCATAATAAAATCTTCTTCCTCTGAAAATTAAAAATTGAAATTCTTTTGTTTGTAAAGCTGCTTCATTAGAAACTGCATGCAATTTAAGAAAAAGATCGCAAACTTAGAAGAACTCTTTGTAGATGACATCTTTGTTGCTTTCAACCTCTCTCTGCTGCATTCTGCTTTTTTCTTTCCTGGCTGCTAATTGGATTAAAGACTGTTTGCTAACCATGGCATCTGGAGATGACAGTCCTATCTTTGAAGATGATGAAAGGTAAATAAAAGTCTTGCTTTGCAATAAAATTAGCCTTTGAAAGTTTCAAGGTTGTTGGGGTCATTCAGTAGAGTCATGCATCTAAGCTACTGTTCAAGGACACGCGTTGCTCATTGCAGAGTACATGGTTTTGCTCTCTGACTTAGAGCAGGGTTGTGCATGCCTGTCTGCAGAAGGCTACCATCAGCATGGCATCCTATTCTCTAGAACCTTAGTGTGAAGTCTCCGGTGTCCTCTTGGCACAAAACTCTTGGCAACCACTTCAAAATGAAGAAAAGCGCACTTACCATTTCTGACCCAGGGGGAAAGTAGATTAGAGTGAGCAAAGAAAAGATGCAGCGAGAAGTCTCTGGAACTCAAGTCCTAGGGTTAAGTTCTCTCTCTTCTGTGTATCTCTTCTGTGACCACGGGCAAAACTGGAGCTGTTTTGAGCCTCATCTGTAAAGTAAGGACTAATCATGCCATCTTTTGGAGAGGACTGTTAGTCAGTATGTGACACTCTAAAGAGAACTGGCATATAGGAAGGACATAACTGCTAATGGCTGTGATTATTACTATAGTAAACGTTACTTCTCTCAAAGTTCAATATCTGTGTCATTATCAAAATGTCAGTTATGTATTGTTGTATATGTCATTCACATAAAACATACTGGGTTTTATACTTAAAATATTAATATAAAACATGTTTTTACTGTATCATCATTTTGACATGCCAGAATCATCTTCTTATATTTGATTTTCTAAAATGACAAAAATTCTGGCCGGGCATGGTGGCTCACACCTTTAATCCCAGCACTTGGGAGACAGAGGTAGGAAGATTGCTATGAGTTTGAGGCCGCCCTGAGATTACATAGTAAATTCCAGGTCATCCTCAGCTAAAGCAAGACCCTACCTTGAAAAACCAAAAATAAATTGTGTTCAACACATTTTTATATTGTTTTTTTATCCTAATAGAGAACATTTATCCATGAATATTTTAGGATAGCAAATTGGATCACTTAAAACTAATTCCTTCCTAATTACTAGTTGAAGTGTGAAAAGTTCAGAGAGTTCTTGTTTGGAACCAATCAGATCTGAAAATGAAAAAAAAAACCACATTAAATTCTGTACTCCTTAAAGGGATATAAGAGTAGAGACTTACTGACCTTGCCATGTATAGGCTACCCTAGAATACTATCCAGGATTAACTGTCAGATTCTTAATCTCATTAGTCTTAAGGTGACTTTGTAATTATTAGATTCTATAACTATGCATAGTAGTTATCTCTTAAGGAAAGAATGAACAAGAGGGAGAGAACAGATAACATGTGCTGTGAGTAGGATATCTCAGGGAATACAACTTTAGTATTTTGTAATTTTAGGACCTTAATAATCACAAAGATTAATCCATTACCCTATTATTGTTTTGGCCCTTTGTAATGGCTTTGTTTTATTCCTTTAGCCCTCTTTATAGCCTGGAAAAAATGACAGATCTTGTGGCTGTTTGGGACGTTGATTTGAGTGATGGAGTTCACAAGATTGAATTTGAGCATGGGACCACATCAGGCAAACGAGTAGTATATGTAGATGGGAAGGTAGGAAAACATGTGATACTTTGTAAAATACGGCTAGAGAAAAGCTTGAGTTTGTTAATGCAGCTTCTTCATATGTCGTCAGGGCTTTTTTTTTTTTTTTTTGACAGTATTATGTTTTTTGCCTGTGTCATTTTGTTGATAAAATGTAATATTTAAGCTTAAAATGACTATTTTCTAAAACTGTAATGTGAATTAACAAAAATATAAATAACAAAATAACAAAAATATAACATTTTGGTCACCTTGAAATTTTACCTTATTTTTTTTGTTAAACTTTTATATTGCTTTATTTAGGAAGAGATAAGAAAAGAATGGATGTTTAAGTTAGTAGGCAAAGAAACCTTCTGTGTTGGAGCTGCAAAGACAAAAGCAACCATAAATATAGATGCTGTAAGTGGCTTTGCTTATGAATATACTCTGGAAATCAATGGGAAAAGCCTCAAGAAGTATATGGAGAGCAGATCAAAAACTACCAATACATGGATATTGAACTTGGATGGTGAAGACTTTAGAGTTGTGTTGGGTAAGTTAGTGCTATTTCTACAGAATTTATTGTCTTTTTTATGATGGCTGTGTAATTAGTTCCTGTATACAGGCTTTGTGGGAGCTTTGAGTAGGAGAGGAAATGCAAGCACAGGTATATTTCTAAGGTGTTGTGTGTGAATAGGTATTGATTTAACTCACAGACTTTTTTTGTTTGTTTGTTTGTTTTTATTTATTTATTTATTGGAGAGTGACTGAGAGAAAGAGGCAGAGAGAAAGAGAGAGAATGCGCACGCCAGGGCCTCCAGCCACTGCAAATAAATTCCAGATGTATGCACCCCCTTGTGCATTTGGCTTACGAGCCTCGAACTGGGGTCCTTAGGCTTTATAGGCAAGCGCTTAACTGCTAAGCCATCTCTGCAGCCCCCCACAGACTTTTAAAAAATAGTTTTACTTATTTGCAAGTGGAAAGAGAAGTGGAGAGAGGAAAGTAAGGAGGGAAAGACAGAAAGGCAGAGAGAGAATGAGTACACTAGGACCTCTTGCCACTGCAAATGAACTGCAGATGCATACACCATCTTATGCATCTGGCTTTACTTGGGTAGTAGGAAATCAAACTCAGCCATCAGGTTTGCAAGCAAGCACCAAACCACTCTGCAGCCTCTAACCCATGGTTTTAGTATATCTTTGAGTCAGCTTTGATAGGGATGGATTTGAAAATTATAATCATGGTTTTAAAATGGTATTATTTTTGTTTTAAAATATTTATTAGAGAACAGAGAGGTGAGGACAGAGAGAATGGGCACACCGGGGCCTCCTGCCACTGCACACAAACTCCAGATGCATGTGCCACTTTGCATCTGGCTTTATAAACACAGATACTGAGGAATTGAATCCAGGCTGTCAGGATTTGCAAGCAGAGACCTTTAACTTCTTAGCCATTTCTCCATCCCTAAAAATCGTATTAATGTAGACAGTTATTATTTTGTATTTCTCTTTGTAAATGTGACTTAAAAGAAGATATTAAGAATCACTAGTAGTATCACAATTTTTCTGAAGAAGCTGGGCATGGTCTTATATGCCTTTATTCCCAGCATTCTCCCCCTACCCTCCCACCCCCCCACCCCCAAGTAGGGTTTCACTCTCTAGGTCAGGCTGACCTGGAATTTACTATGTAATCTCAGGGTGGATTCAAATTCACAGTGATCCTCCTACCCTATGCCTCCTGAGTGCTGGCATTAAAAATGTGCGCCACCACACCCAGTGCAATCCCAGCATTCTTTAATCCCATGCTGAGATAGAAGAATCAGTGTGAGTTCAAGGCCATCCTGGGCTAGAATGAGACCTTGCTTCAGAAACTCAAAACAGGGCTACATAGATGGCTCAGTGGTTAACGTACTTGCCTGCAAAGTCTCTAAGAACCCAGAGTCAGTTCCCCAGTACCCACATAAAGCCAGGTGCACAAGCTGGCACACGTGTTTGAGTTCATTTGCAATGGCCAGAGGTACCTATTCCCTCCCTATCCTGCTTACAGAGAGAGGTAGCTGTTCTTTTCCCCCCTCCCACCATGGTAGGCATGAAGAGGGTGAGTCGTGGAATGGGAGCCCACCACATCCGTAATAAAAAAGAAAAATAAATATAAGAGAAAAAGGATTTTCTGTAGGACCTCATTAGATCAAAATAAGCAAGGTCAAAAACCCTTTTCTTCTGGGCATGGTGGCACATGCCTTTAATTCCAGCACTTGGGGAGGATCTCCATGAGTTTGGGGGCACCCTGAGACTACATAGTGAATTCCATGTCAGCCTGGGCTAGAGCAAGACCCTACCTTAAACCCTACTCCCCACTCACCCCCCCCCCAAAAAAAAAACACAAAAAACTTTTCTCAACTGATTGGAGAGTATGGTGGCACAGGCCTTTCGTCCCAGCACTCAGGCTGATTTAGGATGATCATCATGAGTTCAAGGCTAGCCTCAGCTAGAGTGAGACCCTACCTTGGAAAAATGAAATAAATAACCTTTTCTCTCTCCCAGTTACCCTTACTTCCTCATAACACTGAATGGAAATTGTTTAGATCATTTATTAATACATTTCTTTAAATAATATTAACTACCTCTAAAATAACAAGTATTATACTAACCACCATTGACAGTCTACGGTTAAGATTATTTTTCCAAAGCTGGGTGTGGTGGTGTAAGACTAATTCTAGCAATCGTGAGGCAGAGGTAGGAGGATCTCCGTGAATTTGAGGCCAGGCTGATTCCAGGTCAGCCTGGACTAGAGTGAGATCATACCTTGAAAAACTTAAAAAAAAAAAAAAAAGATTATTTTTCCTAAGGCAGAGTTGCAGAGGGGTGTGTGTGTGTGTGTTTATTTATTTACTTATTTTGGTTTTTCAGGTTAGGGTCTTGCTCTAGCTCAGGCTGATCTGGAATTCACTGTATAATCTCAGGGTGGCCTCAAACTCATGGCAATCCTCCTACCTCTGCCTCTGGAGTGCTGGGATTAAAGGCATGTGCAACCACGCCCAGCAGAGTGGTATATTTTGTGTAGAAAACACAGGATAGCTGTTTATTTTCCCCTATTTCACCAGCTTTCAAAATAGTGAATTATCTCTTATTTTAAATCATTGCTAGTGCATAAATTGGAATAATTTAAATATATTGCAGTAATTGTTCTTACTGATGCTCAAAATGTCCCTTAGGTGATGGTTTGTTTTGAGGCAAGGCCTTGCTATCTAGCCCTGGCTGGTCTGATGCTCACCCTGTAGCCCATGGAGGCCTTGAACTTTGAGCACTTCTCCTGCCTTAGTTTCCCAAATGCCAGAATATAGGTGTGAGCCACCTTTCCTGGCTCAAAATGTCATATTTTTGACCAAGGAAGGGCTCCTTAAGAGTGGCTCCTGAGTCCTTTCGACACAATACCCTTGTTAGAATTTGATGGCTTCATCCTAATTTTATTTATTTATTTATTTGTTTGTTTATTTATTTATTTATTTGAGAGAATAGGCACACCAAGGCCTCTAGCCACTGCACATGAACTCCAGATGCATGTGCTGCTTAGTGCATCCAGCTTTCTGTGGGTCCTGGGGAATCGAACCTGGGTCCTTATGCTTTGCAGGCAAATGCCGTAACCACTAAGCCATTTTACCACACTCAGGGCTTCTTTTCTATCTGGCATGACAAGATAGTCCAGGATTATTTGGAACATTTTCTGCTTGGACTTAACCATTTCTTGGTCTGGAGGGATGGCTTAGCGGTTAAGGCGTTTGCCTGCAAAGCCAAAGGACCCAGGTTCGATTCCCCAGGACCCACGTTAGCCAGATGCACAAGGGGGTGCACACATCTGGAGTTCATTTGCAGTGGCTAGAGGCCCTGGCACGCCCATTCTCTCTCTCTCTCCTCCCTCCCTCCCTCCCTCCTCTCTCTTTCTTTGTCAAATAAATAATAAAATATTTTTTAATGATCCAAAAAGAAATAACCATTTCTTTAAGATGCCCTGGATTCTATTAGAGTAAAATGGTATTTCAGGAGCATAATCTGACCAAGTGCTAAGAATATTCCTTAGTTATTTTTGCCTTTTTGGTGAACAGAAAGAAAATTAGATAATGGATGGATTGGTGGTAGGTGGCAGGAGAGAGGGAAAGAAGAGGAATGACCTTGTAAGTTCATATTGATAATTGCAATTCAGGCTCAGAAGTCCCAGGTTTTGATTTAACCTCATCCAACAGTGATACCTCCTTTTTCACACATTGAGAATCCGCCTTCTCAAGGACACGGATGATGATGCAGTTTTGATATCACAGTTACTCACTTGCTTTGTGCCATATTACAGGCATTCAAAATGATTTTCATTATACTGCCAGTACTACCACCATGAATATGATTATCACACGTTTCTAAACTGTCTTTGAATTTCATCCTGCCATTATTCTATTTACTTTGTCAATGTATAGCTATTATATGCTCTGCCCTTCAATCTATTCTGTCTTCTACAAGTGTTGCAGTCCGGTTCACATTGCTGGTAGAAATCACCCAACCAAGAGCAGCTTGTGGGAAAAAGAAGTTTATTTTGGCTTACAGGCTCAAGGGGAAGCTTCACGATGGCAGGGGAAAACGATGGCATGAGCAGAGGGTGGACATCACCCCCTGGCCAACATAAGATGGACCACAGCAACAGAAGGGTGTGCCAAACACTGGCATGGGGAAACTGGCTATAAAGCCCATAAGCCCACCCCCAACAATACACTCCCTCCAGGAGGCATTAATTCCCAAATCTCCATCAGCTGGGAACCTAGCATTCAGAACACCTAAGTTTATGGGGGGACACCTGAGTCAAACCACAACAAGTAGTAAATACTCATTTATTGCTTTCAGGTCATTATGTTGCCCTTTCTCTCTGATCACTGTAACTGAACCTTTTTTTTTTTCAATTTTCTTTAAGAAGAGCTCCTTAGAATAATATTCTGAATTCTTATATATTGATGGACTTTGTATTTTATGCTTGAAAGTTAGTGTGGCTAGATGTAATAGTCTCAGCTCATATTTTCTTTTGAGAATCTTGCAATCAAGCGGGACATGGTAGCGCACGCCTTAATCCCAGCACTTGAGAGGATCGCTGTGAGTTCAGCCACCTTGAGACTCCATAGTGAATTGTAGATCAGTCTGAGCTAGAGAAAGACGCCACCTGGTCGCGGGGGGGGGGGGCAAAAATTTGCAATCACATCCAACCTATGGCCCACGGGTCACATGTGGCCTCGGGATAGCTATGAATGTGGCCCAGCATATTTGTAGATAACATCATGTCACAGTGCCAAAAGGTTGGACACCACTGGATGTAAAATATCCACAGTAGACTAGTATGTTTGTACACTTGGTGTCTAACTGGCGGTGCTGCATACCAAGCTCCCTGCTTTGGTGGTCCACCAAGTTCAAACAAGCATATTCTGAAAAGCCTTTTAGCAACAAAGGATGATGTATTAAGGCCAAATACTGTGTTAGGCACTTTACGTAAGATATTTGCATCAGAAAAATGATGGCATCTTCATGCACCACTAAGGAAATTGAGGCTAAAAGTGGTGCTAACTTGCCAAAGGATACTGCAGAAAGTAGTAAAACTGGCACCTAATCTCAAAGGTCCTGTGGTTCAGAGCATGGTGGCTCGCATTGCATGGTTAGAAAGTGGCCTGTGAGCACTATCTGAGATGATAAAGGTAGAAGGAATCTTTTTTTTTTTTAATTTGAGAGCGAGACATAGGCAGACAGAGGGAGAGAGAGAGGACATTCCAGGGCCTCCAGCTGCTGCGAACCTACTCCAAATGCGTGCGCCCCCTTGTGCATCTGGCTTACATGGATCCTGGGGCATTGAACCTGGGTCCTTTGGCCTTGCAGGCTAGCACCTTAACCACTAAGCCATTTCTCCAGCCCAGGAATCTTATTAGGAGGAAATTCTTTTTCTGTTTTGAAAACTTGGAAAGCATGTAGCAGCTCAGGGGTCACCTGTGGCATCCCCCAGCCACAGGTCTTGAGGGCTGAGAGAACATGAGGCCCACAGAGGAGAGAGACTTGGGTGAATGTGCTGAGACCTCAACCCAACCCACTTCTGTACAGTAACAGAATTGACGTGTTGCTGGGAAACTTCCTTGGGGAGACATGAACACACACTGAATCACCCCACAGCTCAAATGACAGGCCAAAGTAATGATTGTATTGAGGTTACTTTATGTTTAAGTTCCTTTTGTACTTCTGTTTCCATGGTGCCTGTTCATGACCATGCTCTCATTTTCTTTGAATTCTTATTTTTTTCTTCTTGACTTTTTAGGAATCTTTGTTAGACAGCCCTTTGGTGCTGTTTCAGTTTTTTTTCTAATTTGTTACATGAATTTCCTTGCATATATGTGCATATTTTTTAAAAACTAGTCAAATTCATTCCATTTTTCTTTTGTGACTTCTGGATTAACAATGCTTGTCATGGGCACTTCAGCAAGCCAGTGGAGACAATTTGAATACATCCACATTTGGTAGGTATGCTGAAGTAAATGCCAGTTTTCACCACCAGTGTTGTTTATCGTAACACTGTACTCAGCCATATGTTGAGATCAGCTGTGTTGCCTTGTCTCTGAGACCATCATGCGTTGTGCTCAGACTACCTTTATGGTGATCCCTGGACATCTCAAGGCCCCTGCTGCCTTTCTCTTGTCCCATTTAGCCTATTTTTAAATTTTTGTTGTTTATTTTTATTTATTATTTATTTATTTATTTGAGAATGACAGACAGTGAGAGAAAGAGGCAGATAAAAAGAGAGAAAGAGAATGGGCACACCAAGGCCTCCAGCCACTGCAAACGAGCTCCAGACACATGCGGCCCCTTGTGCATCTGGCTTACGTGGGTCCTGGGGAATCGAGCCTCGAACCAGGGTCCTTAGGCTTCACAGGCAAGTGCTTAACTGCTGAGCCCTGTTTTTATTTATTTGAGAGCGACAGACAGACAGACAGAGGCAGACAGAGAGAGAGAGAATGGGCACTGCTAAGCCATTTCTCCAGCTCCAGCCTATGTTTAAATGAGGTGGCCATCTCAAGGAATGGAGTGAAAGGTCTCTTTAAGCCTGGTGTGATGGTGCACATCTTTAATCCCAGCACTTGGGGACTGAGGTAGGAGGATCACCGTGAGTTTGAGGCCTCCCTGAGACTACAAAGTGAATTCCAGGTCATCCTGAGCTAGAGTCAGACCCTACCTACTTCAAGGAAAAAATAAAAGTCCCTTTAGATCACACAGCTGGAGCAGTTGGCCTGCCAGAGTCAAACCCTTGACTAAAGCCTCAGATATAACCCATGGGCAGGACTTTGCCCCTGGACTCCTAATGCCCCCGCAGATGGTAAACATAAGTTCTGCCTTAGCCTTTCTTCCTGCTTGATGAGCACAGTTCCAGCCACTCTCTAGGACACTAATGTTGGCAAGTGAGTTTGGGACTCCCACACCCTGAAGTGAACTGATGCATGAGGGTGCTGTGGCAGTGTTGTGTTCCATGTAGTTTCACACTACAGAGTCCTCCAAAACACATTTTCCTTATGGTCTAATAATTTTTTTAAAGTGAAGCCATGTACAAGTGAGTGTGATTATTGCCCTGTCCAGTAGAAAGTAAAGACAGTTTCTGGCCAGGCATGGTGGTGCATGCCTTTAATCCTAGCACTTGAGAAGCAGAGGTGGTAGGATCCCTGTGAGCTCGCAAAAGAAAAAAAAAAAGACAGTTTCTGTTGTGTATACTCTGTCAACTCCAAGGCAACTCTTTTTGGTGGTCTTCGTGCCATCATCCAGTTTGATGGGTTTGTGTGGGAGGCAGGAAGGATGAATTATCTGCCCCTGATGTTAAAGGACCTCACATTCACTTGTATGGATCCTTTATGTCCTGATGGACACGGGGACCACGACTTCTCTCCCTCCCTCTCTGTAGGAATTGTTTTTATTGCAGACATAAATAATAGGGGAATTAAGTAAAGATTCCAGACAAAGATCACAAACTGGCACTTCAATATAAGTTGACAAAATGAAACCAGCATTTTAAAGACATGGAAAGTGTTAAGTTTTAGAATGTCAGTGGAGTTTTAGAAATATAGTATATACCAAAAAACCCAGAATACCCAACTTTAATAATAAATAATAAAAAGTTAACTTTAAGTCATAGAACTTTAACTGTTTTTAAATTTTGTATTATTTTTACAGAAAAGGACACTATGGATGTGTGGTGCAATGGTAAAACAATGGAGACAGCAGTAAGTTGACCTGTTAATTATTCCTAGTGTGTGTGTGATACCATTGAAGTGTTGCTATATTGCCTAACTCTGGAGCTGTTTTTCCCTTTGCATTTAAAATATGTATATTTATTTGTTTATTTGCGGGGGGGGGCAGAGAGAGACAATATGAGAGTAGGTGTGCTAGGGTCTCATGACACTGCAAATGAACTCCATATGCATGTGCCGCTTTGTACATGTAGCTTTACATGAGTCTTGGGGAATAGAGCCAGGGCTTTGCAAGCAAGCACCTTTAACGACTGAGCCATTTTTTTGAAACTAGGTTTGCTATGTAGCCCTCAAACTCACAACCTTCCTGCTTCAGCCTCCTAAATGGTAGGGTTTTAGGTGTGCACTACTACAACTGGTTTCTAATTCCAGCCTATTTATAATTAACCACAGTGCTCTTGATAAAACCCAAAAGAGATGAAATTTGATTCTTGCTACTAATTCCAAAATTTTCTCCTAGACAGTTCCTGGGACAGCAAGAGCTTGGAAATGACTTGTGCTCCAAGCTGGCACAACCTCACATTCTACCTTGCCACTCCTGGGCTGGCTCTTACCCTACAGAGTCCTCACATTAAAAAGTTGGTGTCCTCCTGTGTTTATCCATGTGAGATCCCCTGGGGTCTGGTGAAAATGCAGATTTCAACATTTCTCTCACTGTGCCAATACTGCTGACCATAGCTCACACTTGGAGTAGAAGGGCTTTATACACATAGAGCATGTTACTTCAGACTAGTTACATTTGAAGTGCTCAATAGGGCTGTGTCTGGTTTTGTTAGTATGTATATTTTATTGTAAGCTACCTTATACCCCCAAGGAAGCATATTTTGAGCAAGGTTAAGAATACTCCTGTTGGGTGTGGTGACACATGCCTTTAATCTTAACACTTGGGAGGCAGAGGTAGGAGGGTTGCTGTGAGTTCAACTGGCCAGCCTGGGACTACAGAGTGAGCTCTAGGTCAGCCTGGTTTAGAATGAAACCCTATCTTCAAAACAACAACAGAACAACAGCAACAAAAAAGAAGAATAAGCTGGGCGTGATGGCGCAAGCCTTTAATCCCAGCACTTGGGAGGTAGAGGTAGGAGGATCGCTGAGAGCTCGAGGCCACCCTGAGACTACATAGTTAATTCCAGGTCAGCCTGGACCAGCGTGAGACCCTACCTTGAAAAACCAAAAAAAAAAAAAAAAAAGACTATACCTGTCTTTAGCTGGGGAGATGGCTTAGCATTTAAAGGTGTTGGCTTGTAAAGCCTGCTGGCCTGGGTTCAATTCCGTATCACCTGTGTAAAGCCCAGTCCCGAAAGTGGTGTGTGCATCTGGAGTTTGCAGTGGCAGATGGCCCTGGTGCACCCATATCCATATTTTCTCTCTCTCTGTCATCTCAAAATTATTTTTTAACATTTATTTATTTGAGAGAGTATGGGCACACCAGGGTCTTTTGCCACTGCAAGCAAACTTCATATGCTTGTGCCCCTTTGTGTATCAAGTAACCAACTAATGTTTCTATTTTTTCATTTTAAAAAGATATTTATTTGAGAGAGAGAGAATGGGCATGTTAGGGCCTCTAGCCACTGCAAATGAACTTCAAATGCATGTGCCACCTTATGCATTTGGCTTTACATGGGTACTGGACTCAAACCTGGATCCTTTGGCTTTGCTGGCAAGTTCCTTAACCACTAAACCATTTCTCCAGCCCTCATTTATATTTTTTTATTAAGTAGGAACTTTGTTTGGATACATCATGTGTTGGTACCATCATTTCCCTCCTCCCTGCCTCCATTGCACTGAGTGGGATTGCTGGTTTTCACCACAGGGCTTTGGGTTATGAGTGAGTTATGAGAGCAGCAGCCATGGTGGGGGGGGGGGGGAACAATGCCTCTGGATATTCTCTGTCACCCTGTGGCTCTTAAAATCTTTATGCCCCCTCTTCCACAAAACTCCCTGTGCTGTGGTGGGGTGTGTCAAGTCTACTTTAGTGTTGAGCTCTCAGCAGCTTCTGGATTTCTGCTTTGGTGCATTTTGAGTATTCTCAGTGTCTGTCTCCCTCACCCTGACACAGCTTGTCAGGTTCTCATGGAAGCAGCATTCTTGGTCATTTCGCCAATTCCTCTGTGTCTTCATCTGGACTCTAGCTGATGTGCGAGGGTGGTTCATCTCCTGCCAGACAGTCAGCTATCTTTTCTTGTCTTGTTGATAGATTTTGGTTGTCCTCAGTTCTAGCTGCCTTCTGGTCAAAGTGCCAAATGTTTCTTATATATTTGTTTGGACAAAGAGAGCAAATGGGCGCACCAGGGCCTCTAGACACTGCGAACAAACTAAAGATTCCTGCATCACTTAATACATCTGGCTTTATGTGGGTACTGGGGAATCAAACCTAGGCTTTGCAAGCAAGTTGCTTAATAGCTGAGCCATCTCTCCAGCCAGGGTTTTTTTTTTGTTTTGTTTTTTTTGGTGTTTTTTTTTGGGGGGGGGGTTCTCGAGGTAGTGTCTCACTCTAGCCCAAGCTGACCTGGAATTCACTATGTAGTCTCAGGGTGGCCTTGAACTCACAGCAACCCTCTTAACCTCTGCCTTCCAAGTGCTGGGATTAAAGGCATGCACCACCACGCCCAGCTTTTTTCAACATTTAAAAAAAGATTTTATATTTATTTATTTATTTGACAGAGAAAGAGGGAGAGAGAGAATGGCACACCAGGGCCTTTAGCCACTGCAAACAAACTCCAGACACGTGTGCTCCCTTGTGCACCTGGTTAATGTGGTTCCTGGAGAATCAAACCAGGGTCCTTTGGCTTTGCAGGCAAACATCTTAACTGCTAAGCCATCCCTCCAGCCCCTCAGCATTTTTATTTATACATTTTTGGTGTGTATGTATGTGTGTACACACACGTTCATACACCTGACTATGGCTGAGTGTGCACATAGAGGACAACTTCTGGTGTCAGTTCCCTGCCTTCCACCTTGTGTGAGGCAGGGTCTCTTTGGTGCTGCATTCAGCAGTCTAGCTGGCCCATCAGCTTCCAATGATTCTCTTGTCTCCACCTCCCATCTTGCCATAGGCACAATATAGCATCTGGCTTTGTTGCTGGCTCTGGGGATCCAAACTCAAATACACTTGCATGGCAAGCACCTTATCCATTTAGCCATCTCTCTAACTCACCCATATTTTTGTTTTGGTTTGGTTGTCAAGGGCCAAGTGTGGTGGCTCATGCCTTTAATCCCAGCACTTAGGAGGCAGAGGTAGGGAGATTGTTGTGAGTTCAAGGAGAGCCTTATACTACAAAGTGAGTTCCAGGTCAGCTTGGCCTATGTTGAGATCCTACTTCAAAAAAAAAAAAAAAAATAAGTAAATAAATAAATAAAAAATATATATGTATATATAAAAATATGTGTGTGTGTGTGTGTGTGTGTGTGTGTGTGTGTGTGTGTGTTCTATATTATAGACACATGGCTATGAAGTATACATTTTTCTCCTGAAATGTAAGATCCTTAAGAATTGCAGACATCATAAAAAAAGAAACTTAGGCCAGGCCTGGTGACATATGCTTTTCTTCCCAGCACTTGAGAAGTAGAGGTTAAGAAGATGACTGTTCCAGGCCAGCCTGTGCTAGAGTAAGATCCTACCTCAAAAAAAAAAAAAGAA
The DNA here is from genome assembly GCF_020740685.1 of Jaculus jaculus. Lineage (NCBI taxonomy): Eukaryota > Metazoa > Chordata > Mammalia > Rodentia > Dipodidae > Jaculus > Jaculus jaculus. Next base: position 29,733,318 of record NC_059118.1, on the reverse strand, counting down.
AAAAAAACAACTTTAGGGCGGGGGGAGTTGATGACTCAGTGGTTAAAGGCACTTACTTGCAAAGGCTGCCCCCCTGTTTCTGTTCCCCAGCACCCATGCAAAGCTAGATGCAAAAAGTGGCACATGTAACTGGTATTCATTTGCAGCAGCAATTGATTCTGGCATAGACACACACACATATGTACAAATAACTTTTAAATAACAAAAGGGGCTGGAGAGATGGACCAGTGGTTAAAGGTACTTGATTGCAAAGTCTGATGGCCCAGGTTTGATTTCCCAGTATCCACATAAAGCCGGATGTGCCAAGTGGTGCATGTATTTAGGGTTTGTTTGCAGCAGCAAGAGGCCCTGGCATGTTCATTCTCTCTCCCTTTCAAATAAATAAACATTAAAAAAAGCAATAGGAAAATTTCAGTTTATAGCAAATGACAAGTAACTAAGTACAATCTTTGAATCCCAGTTTTGCAAAGTTGAACATTCAACTAGCATTTTATTTCGATATGTGATCAGTACTTTTCAGTAGTGTTAATACTGTGACAGTATTATCTCAGGACTGCTGACCCCTTCTTCCTTTTTTGTCCTAGGGTGAGTTTGTAGATGACGGCACGGAAACACACTTCAATGTTGGGAACCATGACTGTTACATAAAGGCTGTCAGCAGTGGGAAACGAAAAGAAGGAATTATTCATACTCTTATTGTGGATAATAAGGTTATCCCAGAGATTACCAAATGACATCCTGTTTATGAATTTCAAACTGAAGAAGTAAAAGACTTTTAAATTACTTTGGTAATTAATGTGTTTGTTATGTACATATTAGTATATTTAATCTGCATTTTTTTTATTTCCTTTTTGTTCTTGTTACTTGAAACTAATATTCCAATAGTCAAGAAAAACGTGGATTCATAAAAACTACAAATTTATTTTTAAATGATGTATAATGTTTTAAAATTCAAATAGAAAAAAAGATATGGACCAAAATCACTGTCTCATACAGTACCCTTTACTGTAATAAACACTAAAATAAAATTGGTGCTGCTGGACATGTGCTCCTTACAAGTGGATCTGTCTGTCATATATATTTATCTTATTTTAAATTTTGGTTTTTCGAGGTAGGGTCTCTTATCTACTCTAGGCTGACCTGGAGTTCACTATGTAGTCTTAGGGTGGCCTTGAACTCAGCAGTCCTCTTACCTCTGCCTCCCAAGTGCTAGGATTAAAGGTGTGTACCACCATGCCCCACTCCCTTCATGTATTTTCATCTGTGCAGTTAGGTTGCTTGGAGTTTAAAACAGTAGGTTCATGGGCTGGAGAGATGGCTTAGCGGTTAAGCACTTGCCTGTGAAGCCTAAGGACCCCGGTTTGAGGCTTGATTCCCCAGGACCCACGTTAGCCAGCTGCACAAGGGAGTGCACATGTCTGGAGTTCTTTTGCAGTGGCTGGAGGCCCTGGCATGCCCTTTTTCTCCCCCCCCCCCCCCGTGTGTGTGTGTGTGTGTCTGTCTGTCTGTCACTCTCAAATAAATAAAAATAAACACCAACAACATCAAAAAAACAATAGGTTCATGATGATTCAGTTGATTTAATTGGGAGAGACAAGCATCTTTCAATGTGGAAACATGCAAGAAACATCAAATAGAATAAGAATTTATTTAAAATTTGGGTACTTGAATATATTTTGTTTAGCACTGTGTGAACAAAAATATAAACACAAAGCTGGGCGTGGTGGTGCACACCTTTAATCCCAGCACTTGGAAGGCAGAGATAGGAGAATCACTGTGAGTTCAAGGCCATCCTGAGACTACCTAGTGAATTCCAGGTCAACCTGGACTAGAGTGAGACCCTACCTCAACCCCCCCCCCAAAAAAATGTGTGTGTGTGTGTGTGTGTGTGTGTGTGTATAAACAAACACAAAAAGAGATTGCATCAGACGAGAAACATGCCCAGGCAGGGTTTAAAAGTCAGTCACACTCACCTCTCTGGGCACAGCACCCCAGTGTAGGTACTGGTGTTAGAGCGGGGCCCACCTGGGCAGACTTTCCAGGCCAACCCAGGCAGCACATTACTTGCTCACATGTGGTTGCCCTCTCACTTGTCTCTGAAAGCAGCATTTAAGTTAGTAGTAGAGCTTTGCCATTGAGTATTTCAACCATTACCTCAGTCTGATCCTGTGGGAAGGATATTTATTACTCATTGTGGTCATCATTAAGCAACATGGTTATTAAGTTAAATTGCAATTGAAAAGTGTATTGTAGCCAGGTGTGGTGGCTCGCACCTTTAATCCTAGAATTCTGGAGGCAGAGGTATAGGAGGATCACTGAGTTTGAGGCCAACCTGAGACTACATAGTGAATTCCAGATCAGCCTGGGCTAGAATGAGACGCTACCTTGAAAAAACAAAACCAAAAAAAGTATATTGCCGAGGGGATGTGGCTAGGGAGATGGCTTAGCAGTTAAGGCACTTACCTGCAAAGCCTAACTACCCAGGTTCAACATAAAGCCAGGTGCACAAAGTGGTGCATGTGTCCGGAGTTGGCAGTAGGTAAAGGCCTGCTGTGCCCATTCTGTGTGTGTGTGTCTCTCTCTCTGCTTGAAAATAAATACGGGCCTGATGTGGTGGCGCACGCCTTTAATCTTAGCACTCTGAAGGCAGAAGTAGTTGGCTCACTGTGAGTTCGAGTCCCCGAGACTACAGAGCAAATTCCAGATCAGCCTGGGCTAGAGCAAGACCCTACCTCGAAAACCAAAGAAAAAAAGGAAAAGTATGTTTTGATTTTTATTTATCTGAGAGAAAGAATCAGATAGAATGGGAACACCAGGGCCTCCAGCCACTGCAAACAAACTCCAGACACATAGTACACCTTCTGCACCTGTCTTATGTGGGTCCTAGGGAATTGAACCTCTCTCCTTTGGCTTTACCAGCAAGTGCCTTTAACTGCTAAGCCATTTCTGCAGCCCCAAATATTTTTTTTTTCCTAGAAAGAAAGAGAATTGGCACACCAGCCACTGCAATCAAACTCTAGATGTTTGCACCACCTAATGTGCATGTGCGACCTTGTGCTTGACTCAACATTGTGTGTCTAGCTTACGTGGGATCTGGAGAAAGATCAAACACTGGTCCTTAGGCTTCACATGCAAGTGCCTTAACCACTGAGCTGCCTCTCCATTCCCCAACATATTTTTTAAGTGTATTGCTATCTCCTTGCATTAATATTTCCAGGAGATTCGGAGCAGAACCAAATTCTAATAGAAAAGAGGAATTGGCCCAAAAGAGTGAGCCTGGAATGACATACTTGGTGACAAAGGGAACATATAGAAAACTGCAATGTCATGCCATGTCCCGAGTTACAGGTTTTTTTTTTAAGACATGTTGCTTTGAATTGTAATTATTAGAAACCAAAATCTGTAATGTGATACTGAGACTAAAGTACCCAGCAAATACCTGGGGGACAGCTTAGTTCTGCCTTCATGGAGACCATACCTTGGGAAAATAGTTTTGCGTTTAGTATTTCTTTACTGTGTATTTATTTATGTGAAATAGGGAAGGGGAAAAGAGAGTGTGTGTGGGTGCATCGTGGGTGCATCAGGGCCTCCCACCACTGCAGATAACTCCAGGCTAATGCACCACTTTTACATCTGGCTCTATGTGGGCGCTGGGGAATCAAACCTAGGCCATTAATTAGGCTTTGCAAGCAAGAGCCTTTAACTACGAGCTATCTCTCTGGCCCCATGTTTTGTTTATTAATTCAGTGCAGCATAGTTTGGGTCTAATATTGACAGAGCAGGTTAGGTTCTAAGCCATGATGTTATGGTTTGAATGCAAGATGCTCCCCATAATCTCACATGTGTGGACACAGTCCCCAGCTGGTGGTGAGGAATTACAGAAGACACTAGGAAGCCGGGTGTGGTGGCACACGCCTTTAATCCCAGCACTCGGAAGGCAGAGGTAGGAGGATCGCCATGAGTTCGAGGCCACCCTGAGACTGCATAGTGAATCCCAGGTCAGCCTGAGCTAGACACTAGGAAATGGAAAGACATCCCTTGTTCTTGGATTGGAAGAATCAATATTGTGAAAATGGCAATCTTACCAAAGCAATCTACACGTTTACTGCAATCCCCATCAAAATTCCAGTGGCAACTGGAGTACTGAGTAACATTTCAATCACACCTTCCAAGGCTCAGGGTCTAATGCGGAAGAGGTGGTGGAAAGAATGTAAGAGCCAAAGGAAGAGTAGGACTCCTTACAACATGCTCCCCCAGTCATAAAATGGCCTGGATATCCATGACCTCATAGTGCCTGACACTACCTATACAAGACCATCATAAAAGGAGGAAAAGATCATGACATCAAAATAAAAGAGACTGATTGAGATGGGGAGGGGATATAATGGAGAATGGAATTCAAAGGGGAAAGTGGGGGAAGGGAGGGTATTACCATGGGATATTTTTTTATAATCATGGAAAATGTTAAGTGAGAAAAAAATTCCAATGGCCTTCTTCACAGAAACATTAAAAAAAATCCAAAAATTCATTTGGAAGCACACAAATACCTCAAATATCTAAAACAATTTTGACCAATAAAAGTAAGGCTGGTGGTATACCTGATTTGAACTTATATTACAGAACCATACTAACAAACACAGCATGGTATTGGCACTAAAACAGACATGTAGATCAATGGAACAGAATAAAGGACCCAGATGTAAGTTGGGGTGGCTATAGCCACCTGATCTTCGACAAAATGCCAAAAGTACTTATTGGAGAAAAGACAACCTCTTCAGCAAATGGTTCTGGGGAACCTTGATACGATCTGTAGAAGGATGAAAATAGATCCTTATATCTCTCCATGCACAAGAATTAAGTTCAAATGGATCAAAGACCTTAATATCAGACCTGAAACTGAAACTGCTATAGGAAAAGATAGGGGAAACTCTTCAACATACTCATCTTGGCAAAGACTTTCTGAATATAACCCCAATTGCTCAGGAAATAAAAGCACATTAACTGTTGGGACCTCATGGAATTACAAAGCTTTTGTACAGTAAAGGACACTCAATAGAGCAAAGAGGCAACTTAGAACAGAATGGGGGAAAAATCTTTGCCAGCTGTACATCTGACAGAGGATTGATGTCTAGGATATAGAAAGAACTCAAAAAAACTAAACAATAGAACTCAAAAAACTAAACAAAAAAAAATCAAACAACCCAATTAAAAAATGGGCTATGGCCAGGCACGGTGGCACACACCTTTAATCCACAGTGAACTCCACGTCAGCCTGAGCTAGAGTGAGACCCTACCTCGAAAAACCAAAAAAAAAAGGGGGGGAGCTATGAGCCGGGAGTGGTGGCGGACACCTTTAATCCCAGCACTCGGGAGGCAGAGGTAGGAGGATTGCCGTTGAGTTTGAGGCCAGCCTGAGACTCCATAGTGAATTCCAGGTCAGCCTGGGCTAGAGTGTGACCCTACCTCGAAACCCCCCACCAAAAAAGGGGGGGCTATGGAACTAAGTAGAATTCTCAAAAGGAGAAATACAGATGGCATATAAACATCTAAAAAAATATTCTACATCCCTAGTCATCCGGGAAATGCAGATTAAAACTACATTGAGATTCCATCTCCTGTCAGATTGGCTGCCATGATGAAAACAAATGACCATAAATGCTGGCAAGGATGCAGAAAAAGAGAAACCCTTCTACACTGTTGGTGGGAATGCAGTCTCGTTTAGCTGTTGTGGAATGCGGTTTGGAGGTTCCTGAGACAGCTAAAAATAGATGTTTATTGCTGCTCTATTCACAATATCGAGGAAATGGAACCAGCTTTAATGTCCCTCAACTGATGAGTGAATAATGAAGATGTGACACATTTATACAATGGAGTTGTACTCAGCTACCCAATGGAATTCTACTTGTCAATAAAAAAAAATGAAGTTATGAAATTTGCAGGAAAATGGATTGATCTGGAAAGGATTATACTTAGTGAGGTAACCAGGCCCAGAATTCCAAACATCATATGTTGTCTCTCATGTGGATCCTAGCTACAAATGATTGGACTTCTGTGTGAGTAGGAATAAAATTCAGTAGCAGAGGCCAGTAAGCTAGAAAGGAGATATAAAGTGAATAGAAAGGGAAAGGGGGCTGCTTAATAGGATGGTATTGTGTACATGTAAATAGAAGAACAGATTAATGGGGGTGAAAAGACCTAAGTGAGGTTAGGGGAAGAACTTCAGATCCTTATGCCACCATTGTGCATCTGGCTTACATGGGTACTGGGGAATCACACTTGGGTCCTTAGGCTTCTCAGGAAAGCACATTAAGTGCTAAGCCATGTCTCCAGCCTCTTTAAAAAACAAAATCGGGGCTGGAGAGATGGCTTAGCGGTTAAGCGCTTGCCTGTGAAGCCTAAGAATCCCAGTTCGAGGCTTGGTTCCCCAGGTCCCACGTTAGCCAGATGCACGAGGGGGCGCACGCGTCTGGAGTTCGTTTGCAAAGGCTGGAAGCCCTGGCGCCCCCATTCTCTCTCTCTCCCTCTATCTGTCTTTCTCTCTGTATCTGTCGCTCTCAAATAAATAAATAAATAATTTTAAAAAAATCGTTATTTGCAAGCAGAGAGAATGGATGTGCGAGGGCCTCCAGCCACTGCAAATGAACTCCAGATGTATGCACCATTTTGTGCATCTGGGTTTACATGGTGTGGAAGCTTGACTGGATATCCCCCAATAGATTCAGGAGTTTATTTAAGCTTTAGATCTCCAGCTGCCCAGCTGGAGGAAACGTCACGGTATGCACATTCTAGTGTCCAGCCCAAGTATGAGTGTGTTTGGGTGAATCTGAATTCCAGCCCAAAGTATGCTGAATGTTTGAGCTCTACCTGGGACCCCTGGAGTGTGCTTGTTATGGTGCTGGTGGTGATATTTTTCTCTGCGGGGACGTGTGAAAGGGGGCCAGCTTCTTCCACTATTATGGAACTTCCCCTGGATCTACAAGCTTTAATAAATCCCTTCCTCCCATAATTGTGCCTGGTTTAGAAATTCACCCCAGCAACGTGAAGCTGACTGTGACACATGGATACTAAGGAATCAAACGTGAGTTGTCAGACTTTGAAGGCAAGTGCCTTACTGCTGAGCCATCTCTCCAGCCCGGCAAAGCCCTTTCTTCCTCCCATAAGGCAAGCCTGCAAAGTCCATAGTTCTACATTTAGGTCTCTCAAATTCAGACCAGAATGATCCACTAAACTCTGCCAATAACATTACAAGGTTTTTCAGTCCAAAGTTTCAAAATCCTACTAATTCTTTCTGCAAATTAGGTCAAGATTAGTGACCAAGGCCACACAAGTTCCTAGTATCAATGACACTACTTCTCTGGTACCAATGTTCCATTTGAACCACTTCATTTCTGGGATAAAGCACCCAACCAAAAGCAGCTGATGAGGGCTGGAGAGATGGCTTAGCAGTTAACTCATTTGGCTAAGAAACCAAAGGACCTAGTTCAATTCCCTAGGACCCACATAAGCCAGATACACCAGGTAGCCCATGTGTCAAGTGTTCATTTGCAATGGTTGAAGCCCTGGTGTGCCCATTCTATCTACCTCTCTCTCTGTCAACATAAATTTTAAAAAAATGCATTTCTTTTTAAAAAGCAACTGATGGGAGGAAAGTTTTGTCTTTTGGGTTATAATCTTGAGGGGAAGCTCCTTAATGCCAAAAGAAAGCATGGCATGAGCAGTGGCTGGACATCACCTCCTTGACACAGCAGATGGACAACAGCAGCAGGAGAGTAAGCCCTTTAAAAAAATGTTTTTTTTCAAGGTAGGGCCTCACTCTAGCTCAGGCTGACCTAGAATTCACTCTGTAGTCTCAAGGTGTCCTTGAACTCACAGTAATTCTCCTACCTCTGCTTCCAGAGTGCCAGGATTAAAGGCATGCATCACCATGCCTAGCTAAATTCTTGCTTGGCTGTGAGACAGCCTCACCTAGGTCAGAGTGCAGGTTGAGCCACTCAAATGCAAAAATGCCAAATCTGGAAATGCCTTAATAAATAAGATAGAAGCCCGGTGTGGTGGCACACACCTTTAGTTCCAGCACTGGGGAGGCAGAGGGAGGATTGACATGAGTTTGAGGCCACCCTGAGACCATATAGTGAATTCCAGGTCAGTCTGAGCTAGAGTGAAACCCTGCCTCAAAAAAAAAAAAGAGCCGGGCGTGGTGGCGCACACCTGGGAGGCAGAGGTAGGAGTATCACTGTGAGTTCGAGGCCACCCTGAGACTCCATAGTGAATTCCAGGTCAGCCTGGGCTAGAGTGAGACTCTACCTCGAAAAAACAAAAAAGAAAAAGAAAAAGCTAGGCGTGGTGGTGCACGCCTTTAATTCCCAGCACTGGAGAGGTAGGATCACTGTGAGTTTGAAGCCAGCCTGAGACTACATAATGAATTCCAGGTCAGCCTGGGCTAGAGTGAGACCTTACCTCAAACAAATAAAAAATAAGATAAGCTGGGCGTGGTGGCGCACTCCTTTAATCCCAGCACTTGGGAGGCAGAAGTAGGAGGATCGCTGTGAGTTCGAGGCCACCCTGAGACTACATAGTTAATTCCAGGTCAGCCTGGGCTAGAGAAAGACCCTACTTCCAAAAACCAAAATAATAATAATAAGAAGAAGATAGACAGTGACTGAGGAAGGTACATGCTACAGAATCTAACCATACTTGTATACACACACACATGAACACCACACAAACACTTAAATAAAACAAACAATATCCTTCCATGAATCGTCTGCGACTAAAGCAAACGCTTTTAATTCCACTGAGTTGTCTGAGCCATTGTAACAAGTGTAACAAGTGTTGAGGAAAATAACAGGATAGATTTACAGAGAGTGGTAGCTTGAATAATGTCTCCCATAAACTCATGTGCTCTGAGTGCTTAGTACCCAGCTGGTGGCACTTTAGAGGAGGAGCCTTGCTGGAGGAGGTGTGTTGCTGCAGGGGAGGATTTGGGATGTTGTAGCCCAGCTGCCTCTCACAAGAATTCAGGTCACTCTCTGCTTTCCTGGAAACTGTTGTGGCAATAAAATGGTGACCAGCCCCTTCAATACCATTCTCTCCCTGTCATCATGAAACTTCCCTCAGGAGTGGAAGCCAAAATAAACCCTTTCCTCCCAATATCTGTCTTTTTGTTAGTTTGGTTGGTTGGTTTAGTTTTGGGGGGAGGGGGAGGGCCAGGTATTTTATCCTAGCAACACAAAGTTAACTACAACAAAGAATGAATAAATCTATGTTAAATTTGACTTGGAAGAAAACTATAACATTCTTTTTGTTTTTTTGTTTTTCAAGGTAGGATTTCACACTGGCCCAGGCTGACCTGGAATTAACTATGGAGTCTCAGGGTGGCCTTGAACTCACAGTGATCCTCCCACCTCTGCCTCCCCAGTGCTGGGATTAATGGCATGTGCCACCATACCTGGCTATAACATTCTTTTTATTAGTCTCAAAAATTAGCATCCTATAGTTTTTACATCTAATGACCAAAATATCTCTTATTTTGGTCATATAACACTAAATAGTGGTGCTAAGCTCAATCATTATAATTGAAGATATCAAATAACTTAACTTTGACACTTATCATGGGCAGGATAGTTAGAATTAATGTCATCCCAGACTTTATTTCCCCAAGGTTTTTCTGTGGAAACTTCTTGAGTGGAGGGGCCTGAGTTCTTTTCTATATTATCACCGCCACCTCGACCACCAGGCACACTCCCTCTCCAGCACACTGAAGACCTTTGTTTATGCCTTTGTCTGCATCGAGGATGCACTCATTACCAGTTTGCTAAGAAGAGCAGCAGCTGGAGGGACACAGCTGGCTGGTTCTGTAGATGCAAAGCGGTGCTTCAATCATTTGTTCCAGCTCCTTGCCACAGTCCCCGCGCAACAGCGACACCGAGAGCCTGCAGTGAGGCATCTCAGCTTTCCATTTAACTCTAGTTGTCCTTTGTTTGTGGGGGATCAGCTAGATGCCCACAAGGATACCAAAATCCATGGACACCTAAGTCTGTTATGTAAAATGGCTTAACAATTTGCAGACTTAACTCTGTACTTTTTTTTATTATATTTTTTTATTGACAACCTCCATAATTGTAAATAATATCCCATGGTACTTCCCTCACTCCCCCTACTTTCCCCTTTGAAACTCCACTCTCCATCATATGCCCTCCCCCTCTCAATCAGTCTCTCTTTTATTCATTTATTTTTAAATTTATTTATTTTTATTTATTTTTATTTGTGAGAGTGACAGACAGAGAGAGGCAGAGAGAAAGAGAGAATGGCTGTGCCAGGGCTTCCATCCACTGCAAATGAACTCCAGATTCATGCGCCCCCTTGTGCATCTGGCTAACGTGGGTCCTGGGGAATAGAACCTCGAACTAGGGTCCTTAGGCTTCACAGGCAAGCACTTAACCACAAAGCCATCTCTCCAGCCCCAGTCTCTCTTTTATTTTGATGTCATGATCTTCCTATTGTGATGGTCTTGTGTAGGTAGTGTCAGGCACTGTGAAGTCAGGGATATCCAAACCATTTTGTGTCTGGAGGAACACATTGTAAGGAGTCCTACCCTTCCTTTGGCTCTTGCATTCTTTCTGCCACCTCTTCTGCAATGAGCCCTGAGCCTTGGAAAGTGTGATAGAGATATTTCAGTGCTGAGCACTCCTCTGTCACTTCTCAGCACTATGGTGCCTTCTGAGTCATCCCAAGGTACTGCCATCTGAAAAAAGAAGATTCTCTAACCAAAAGTGAGAGTAGCATTAATATATGGGTATGAACATTAAGAGAAATGCTTACTGGACAGTTTGCTGAGCATAGTATATACATTTAGCCAGACAGCAGCAGACATTACACCCCTAGGGCTCATGACTACCCCTGTTCTAGGTTTTCAGTATCAGAGATATATTCCCATCCATGGAGCATGTCTCCAGTCAAAGTAAAGGGCAGCTGGTTTTCCCCATAACAGGCATACCACTATTGCACCCATTGGCTCATTTGGCCTGGTGATTTCTCTCTCTACCATTGAACTGCATGCAGTGTGGCTTTTTCCAGCTTTCTGTCAGCTGGTCTACATAGAGGAGGTTTATAGCTCAGCTCCAGCAGGATTTCTCAGTGGCCTTGCAGCCCAAGTTTGTGGAGTCTTCAGCAATAGGATCTTACCATCTATTCCTAGTAGGAAACCAAGGGCCTTGGCAATGGCCTATAATGTTTTGGGGGCATCAGGGTCCTCCCTGGCCAACAACTCACTGGAAGGTATCCCATCCCTGGCACTGAAAATTTTCAAGTAACAATCTATGCTTTTTTAAAATTTGGGTTACTTAAAGAGATTTTTTTTTAAAAGAGACTATAGTCATATGCGCCATAAGCATAGGTACCTGCATTACCCTGTGTTACATCTGCGGAGCCTTCTGGGTATGGAATCCTCATGTAAATTTAGGATCTTGTCAGGGCCAGGTGCACGGATGTACTCTTGTAGCCTAGCTACTAAGGAGCTGAGGCAGAGGTTGGCATGGGCCCCAGACTTTGAGGCTCATCTGGCCAACACAATGAAATGAAATGAGACAGAGACAGAGAGTGCTGACTGCAACTCTGAACAAATTCTACTTACTCCTGATATGGATTAGGAGCAGGCTAGCCTTTCTGGTGGGTAGATAGCTAGGGACTGGCCACAGAAACATGGATGCCACCTTGCCTCCTCTGACCGGACTCGTGTGATCCAGTCTCCTCCAAGATGGCTGCAAGCAACAATTTCAGCATCACCTTCCTGCTTCTTTCTTAACTGTCCCTGGGCTTAGAACTTGTGGGCTGACCCTTCCTGAGTCAGCCTCTTAAGCCCACCAGCCAATGAGGTTCCTCCCTTACATACATGATCCTGGTGATGGGGCTCATTCTAACTAGATGCCTGATTGATATAATTGGACCTGAGCTCTGTGTGTGTGTGTGTGTGTGTGTGTGTTTGCCTTCCCATGCTTTCCCCTTTATCCCTTAGCCTTTTCTCTTCTTCCCTATGTGAGGGGGGTCATCTCCATCTCTTTCTTTTGGTTCAAGCTTTCTGCTTTGCTTTCTCCCTTAATTCTAACACTCCTGAAAATAAACCTCTTAATTTGCCCTTCCCTTGAGTCTGCATTTTCAGTTATTTGCTAACTGCGTAAGAACCTGAGATTTGATAGTTGCTGTTGTGGGAGTTGTAATCCCACAGAACGCTCTCTCGCATCACTCCCATTTGGACACACTCCTGCTCACTGCTAAGCCCACTCAACGCTCTCTTCCACTGTTCCTTGCCTCCTGACATACCCTTTTTTTTTTGAGGTAGGTTCTCACTCTAGCCCAAGCTGACCTGGAACTCATTCTGTAGTTCCAGGCTGGCCTTGAACTTATAGCGTTCCTCCTACCTCTATCTCTCAAGTGCTGGGATTAAAGGCGTTCGCCACTGCATCCAGCTCTGACATACACTTTCAGCCACCCAGTGGTCCCCTAAAGCCTTATCCAAGAAATCTAAGGACCCCATTCTCTTCTGTTATCTGTGGTCACTAATTATCCATGTCACTCTTACATATGTGTCTTTACAACCCTGAACAGTGGGAGTTCCAGCCCTGCACCACACTTGAGCGGCGGGCACAGTAACGAAGCAACATTTGCCAAGAGAAAGCAGCCATCAGGCACACTCGCCTTTGGCCCACCTCCTTATCACCTGGTCCTGACGACTGCAGCCACTTGGCATCCAGTGGGTCCTGGTCCGTGGGACTGAGGATGAACAAGCAGGGAAGAAAAGCAGCTTCCCTCCCTCTGTTTTTCTCAGTCAGAAGTCATGATGATGAAACTCCAGGTGAAAGAAACCTGGAGTCAGAAGTAGGTGCCTGGCACCAGGCATGCTCTGTCGCTGACAGGTTGGCTCCCAACCGCAGCCAGTCGGGAGACATGAACGCCGAGAAACTAGAGGGTTGGAGTTCTGATGTGTGATGCCAGGTTTTAAGCGATGCCTTCATAAAGGTGGTGTGACTATTAACATTGTCTTATTCTATGCCTTCACTTTAAGAGCACTGGGAACTTACCAATGTTATATAAAACATGTTTGGGAGCTGGGAAGATAGCTCAGTGTTTAAAAGGGCTTGCTTGCAAAGTCTGCTGACCTGCATTCAATTCCTAAGGCACTCACGAATACTGGACATAAGAAGTGACACAAAGGGCTGGAAAGATTTCTCAGTGGTTAAGGCACTTGCCTGCAAAGCCTAAAGACAGGGGTTTGATTTCCCAGTACCCATGTAAAGCCAGATGCACAAGGTGGCACACAGGACTGGAGTTCATTTGCCGTAGACAAAGGCCCTGGCATGTCCATATTCTCTCTTAAAAAAAAAAAAATAGGTAAGTGACAAAAGACTAGAGCTCTTGGGACAGCAAGGGATCACAGCCACTCCTCAGACACACAGCATCCAGCACAGCTGATCTGAGCAGCAGATCCACTGACCGAACCAGCCTAGCTGAATCCATATTGCAACAAAGAGGGAACCAGGTGGGCGCTCAGCATAGTGAGAGCAGAAGCCATCTCAAAAGGTTACAGGGCCTGCTTAAACTGGATCAATACCTGCCCTACAGCCAGGTGTATAGGCCTGCACTGGAAGTGCTAATTGTACCTTCCATGTCAGGGAAGGTTTTGTGTTAGATTTGTTTGATATACTTTTTTTTTTTTTGAGGGGGGGTTTCAACGTAGGGTCTCACTGTAGCCCAGGTTGACCTGGAATTTACTATGGGGTCTCAGGGTGGCCTCAAACTCACGGCGATCCTCCTACCTCTGCCTCCTGAGTTCTGGGATTAAAGGCGTGTGCCACCACACCCAGCAGTTGTGACATTCTTTTTTTTTTTTTAAATTAATTAATTTATTTATTTGAGAGCGACAGACACAGAGAGAAAGACGGATAGAGGGAGAGAGAGAGAATGGGCCAGGGCTTCCAGCCTCTGCAAACGAACTCCAGACGCGTGCGCCCCCTTGTGCATCTGGCTAAAGTGGGACCTGGGGAACCGAGCCTCGAACCAGGGTCCTTAGGCTTCACAGGCAAGCGCTTAACCACTAAGCCATCTCTCCATCCCGTGACATTCTTAAACAAGCTGTATTTTGGGGTTGAGTTTTGTTGCTTGTGATATTTCCTAATTTATAGTGCTTTTGTCTTTTCTGTACTTCTTGGGGGCAGGGTCTTACTTGAGCCCAGGCTGACCTAGAACCCATTACAGACCAGGAATCTCAGTTTCTCAGTAAAGGAAAATCAGCAAGAAGAATGGCAAGAATAAATACACACCTTTTAATAACAACTCAATATCAGTGGCCTCAATGCAAAAGACATGGGCTTGCATGACCAAAAGACATGGCTTGCAGAGTGGATTAAAAGGCAGGATCCACAAACCAGGTGTGATGGTGCATGCCTTGAATCCCAGCACTTGGGAGGCAGACGTAGGAAGATCGCCATCAAGGCCACCCTGAGACTACATAGTGAATTCCAGGTCAGCCTGGGCTACAGTGAAACCCTACCTCAAAAAAGAAAAAAGGCAGGACCTCTCCATAAAAAACACTGTCTTAGGGTGAAAGGGTTTGGAAAATGGTATTTCAAGAAAATGGGCCTAGGAAACAAGCAGGTGTTGCTATCCTAATAAGGATAAACTTCAAACCAACATTAGTGAGGAAAGATAAAGACAGTCACTTTATATGGATTAAAAGAACAATTCAATAGGAGGGCATTACAGTTCTAAACATATATGCAACTGCTCCTAATTTCATTAGACAAACACTACTAAACTTCAGGTCACAGTACGAGCACAATTGTAGTGGGTTACTTCAATACCCCACTCACATCAATTGATAGGCAATCCCAGCAAAAAATAAACAGATAAGTGGCGGGGCGTTGCTCGCGATCCACTCCTCCCGGGGTGGCGTGGGGCGCGGTGTAGCCCTCCTTGTGGGCTGGGGGCGCCGCTGGCTGTGGCGGAGGGGGTGTCGTCCCCTCGCGGGCCTGGCGCTGCCGCCCCGCACCCAGGGCTGACCCCAGGAGGGGCTGGTCCGCCCGCCTCCGCGAACGCCCTCCTCAGGGGCGGGGGTGATCGAGGGGGCCTGGGCCCGCGATCGAGGGGCTCCGAGCGCACCTCCCGCACGCGCCCTTCCCAGCTGCCTGCAGTAGCTCAGCCTCCAAGGCAGGACTGAGTCTGTTGCAGCCCTCGAGTGGCCTGCAAGTCTCCGGGAGAAGCCCACGCAAGGCTCGAGTCCGTGTTCCCAGATGTGGGCGGGTAGGCGTTTGTCCCGTGCCCCACACCAGCTTTACGTGCGTTGCGAGACGAGGGAGGACGGGCTGCCTTGAGGTCCTAACGAAGGAACTGAGCATCCTCGCAAAGGGTTCTGGCGCCCAGCCCACCTGTGTTAACTCTGGTCTTAACTCCCCAGGTTGCCCAAGAAGACTCTTGAGGTGCTAGAAAAAAGGGGGGAGGGATTTACCCAAAGACTGCAGTGCAAACCAGCCTGCTGGGCGGGATGAGCTGCGCTGAAGCCCCACTTCATCCACCGCCGTGGCTAGAGCAGCTCTCTCCAGAGGCCTCCTCAGCTGATTTCTGGCTCCCATGTGAGGGCTCAGGTTACCTGTATCTGAGCACTGACACCACAGTGGCCAGGAACATGGTGGACTTTCTGTCTCCAACTCCGTTTTGAGTTTTTACACTTCCGATCCGAGCGGGTACTGCCACCAGCCTGGCCATCAAGAAGCTTCTCTTGGTTGAGTGATTTCTACCAGCAATGCGAACCGGACTGCAACAGTAAAGTGGTACTGAGGAGTGGGATTGCTGCTAGACAGCTGACTGTATGGCTTCGGCCTTTTGGAGCTGATTTTCAAGAGGAATGTGGGAGGATTTGAAACCTTGGCCTAAGAGATGCCTTGCAGTGCTGTTAAGTACAGCTTGATGGACTATTCAGGTCTGAGCTGCAAGACCTGAATGCAGTAAGAACTATGGACTGTGAGGTTTGGCTTATGAGGGTGAGAAAGAGCTTTGCTTGGACTGGGCTAGCAGTTTGTGTGAGAAGCTTGCTCTTATGCCCATGTCCTGAGAAGTTGTGCAGGGTTGCTTTGCGTAGAAATGAACTGGTGTGTGCAGAGGGCTATGGCACAGAAAGGAAAATCTTTGGGTGAACTGTTGCCTGTTCAGCTGCAACTGAGAGATTACAGCCTTTGAGACTGGGCTAGCTGACCTGCGCTGGGGCAACAAGAAGAATGTCGACTCTTTTGAAGGGGCCTGAGTGCTCAAGGAGTGCCCTGTTCTTCAAAGTCTGCTTTATTCCCCCCTGGATTAACAAATTGGCACCCTACCTGGTATCGTGGAGTATAAGAAATGCTGGAAAGAGGGTCATTGAGTTTGCAACACGGTCTTGTGTTTTGGAAATGGCCATGGGCAGTGTGAAGTGGGTTTGCTGGTTGCCTGCATAGAGACCCCATGGGGCCATGAGGATGAACCGTGGCTTAAACAAAAAATTAATGAAACAAAAAAATTATCAATGAAACAAAGAGCTGGTTCTTTGAAAGGATAAATGAGATCGATAAACCCTTAGCAAATCTGACTAAAAGACAGAAGAGAGAGAGAGCTATTAAAGTCAAAGATGAGGGCCAAGTGTGGTGGCGGTGCACGCCTTTAATCCCAGCACTCAGGAGGCAGAGGTAGGAGGAGTACCATGAGTTTGAAGCCAGTCTAAGACTACATAGTGAATTCCAGGGAGACCCTACCTAAAATAAAATAAAATAAAAATTAGACATGAAAAAGGCACCATTATAACAGATACCAGTGAAATTCAGAAAATCATAAGGACATACTAAAAGAACATAAACTCCACTAGAAAAATCTGAAATGGATGATTTCCTAGATTTATATTACTACCAAAATTAAATCAAGATGAGATAAACCATTTAAATAGACGTATAACAAGCACTGAGGTCAAAGCAGTTATAAAAGAAAAATCTCCCAACTAGGGCTTAGTGGTTAAGGCATTGAACTGCAAAGCCTAAGAACTAAGGGTCAAGTCCCCAATACCCACATAGGCCAGATGCACAAGGTGGCACATGTGTCTGGAGTTCACTTGCAGTGTCTAGAGGCCCTGGCATACCCGTTCTCTGTCTAGGCCTCTAAATAAATAAATAAATAATCTATCAACTAAAAAAAGTCCAGAACCAGATGGGCTTACTGGTTAATTTTATCAGACCTTCATGGAAGAACTAACACCAATACTTCTCAAGCTTTTCCATAAAACAGAAAAGGAAGGAATCTTACCAAAGTCCTTCTACAAACCCAGCATTATCCTGATGCCAGGCATGGTGTCACACGCCTTTAATTCCAGTAATGGGGAGACAGGCAGAAGGATCACCATGAGTTTGAGGCCACCCTGAGAATACATAATGAATTTCCGGTCAGCCTGGGCTAGAGCAAGACTACCTTGAAAAAACAAAAAAGAAAAAGAGAAAAATTTGCAGACACATATCCCTCAAGAACATCGATACAAAATCCTCAACAAAATGCTGGCAAACAGGGCTAGAGAGATGGCTTAGCAGTTAAGGCGCTTGCCTATATAGTCAAAGAACCCAGGTTCAGTTCCCCAGGACCCACGTAAGCCAGATGCACAAGGGGGCCCATGCATCTAGAGTTTTTGTCTGCAGCTGCTGAAGTCCCTGGCTTGCCCATTCTCTCTCTCAAATAAGTAAAAATAAAATATTTTAAGAAATACATATTTAGCCGGGCGTGGTGGCACATGCCTTTAATCCCAGCACTCAGGAGGCAGAGGTAGGAGGATTGCCATGAGTTCAAGGCCACCCTGAGACTCCATAGTGAATTCCAGGTCAGCCTGGGCTAGAGTGAGAGCCTACCTCGAAACACCAAAAAAATAAAATAAAATAAAAAATACATAGAGCTGGGTGTGGTGGCGCATGCCTTTAATCCCAGCACTCGGGAGGCAGAGGTAGGAGTATTGCCGTGGTTCAAGGCCACCCTGACACTACATAGTGAATTCCAGGTCAGCCTGAGCTATAGAGTGAGATGAGAAACCAAAAAAAAAAAAAAAAAAAAAAAACCATCATCAAGCCAGTCATGGTGGTGGTGGTGCATGCCTTTAATCCCAGCACTTGGAAGGCAAAGGTAGGAAGATTGCTGTGAATTCAAGGCTACCCTGAGACTGCATAGTGAATTCCAGGTTAGCCTGGGCTAGAGCAAAACCCTACCTTGAAAAAAAAAAAAAGAAAGAAAGAAAAGAAATACCTCCAAAAGATTATTCACAAATCCTCAGTACTCAGGAGGCAAAGATAGGAGAATGGCCATGAGTTTGAGGCCAATCTGAGACTACATAGTGAATTCCAGGTCAGCCTGAACTAAGCAAGGCCTCAAAAAAACAAAACAAAACAAAAAATCATTCAGAGGTGGGGGTGGTGGCACACACCTTTAGTCCCAGCACTTGGGAGGCAGAGGTAGGAGGAATGCCACGAGTTCGAGGTCACCCTAAGACTACATAGTGAATTCCAGGTCAGTGTGGGCTAGAGTGAGACCCTACCTCAAAAAACCAAAAAGATCACTCATTCTGACTAGGTAACTTTTAACCCAGACATGCAGGAATACACAACATATACAAACTGATAAATGTACTAAACCACATAAATGGACCAAAAGACCAAAATCACATGATCACCGCAATAGATGCAGAAAAGGAATTTGAAAAAAATCCAATATCACTTCATGATAAGAGTCCTAAAGAAACTGAGAATAGAACAGGTGTAGTGGCACACACCTTTAATCCCAGCACTCAGGAGGCAGAAGTAGGAGGATCACTATGAGTTCAAGGCCAGCTTGTGACTGCATAGTGAATTCCAGGACAGCCTGGACTCACATGAGACTCTACTTCAAAAAACAAAGAAAAAAGAAAAGAAACTGAGAAAAAGGCTAGAAAGATTGCTTAGTGGTTAAGATGCTTGCCTACAAAGCCAAAGGACCAAGATTCAATTCCCCAAGACCCATGTAAGCCAGATACACAAGGTGGCACATGCATCTGGAGTTTGTTTGCAGTGGCTGGAGGCCCTGGTGTGCCTAATCTCTCTCTCTCTCTCTCTCTCTCTCTCTCTCTCTCTCTCTCTCTCTCTCTCTCTCTCTCTCTCTGTCTCTGTCTCCCAAATGAATAAATAAAAGTAAAATATTTTTTAAAAGAAGCCAAGTATAGAAGGAACATATTTCAATATAATAAAAGCTATTAATGACAAACCTGTAGCCAACATTATACTAAATGGTGAAAAACTTGGAGCATTTGAACTGAAATCATAAACAAGAGTGTCCACTATCCCCTCATTTATTTAATATAGCACTGGAAGTCTTAGCTATAACAGTAAGGGAAGAGACACAAATAAAAGGGATACAAATTGGAAAGGAAGAGATCAAATCATCATTATTTGTAGATGATATGAATCTATCCATAAAGGACCCTAAAGACTACCAGCAAACTGTGAGAGGTGATAAACACTTTTAGCAATGTAGCAGCATACAAAATAAAGACACAGAAATCAATAGCCTTCTTATATGGTAACAACAAACATGCTGAGGATGAAATCAGGGAAACACTGCCATTCATAATTGCCTAAAAAGAAAAATAAAATACCTTGAAATAACCAAGGAAGTGAAGGATCTCTACAATGAAAACTGTAAATACTCAAAAAAGAAATTGCAGAAGACACAAGGGACTGGAAGGACATCCCATGTTCTTGGAATGGAAGAATCAATATTCTGAAAACGTCAATCTTACCAAAAGCAATCTACACATTTAATGCAATCCCCATCAAGATTCCAATGGCATTCTTCACGGAAATAGAAAAAAAAATCCCAAAATTCATTTGGAAGCATAAAAAACCTTGAATATCAAAACAATTTTGAGCAACAAAAATAAGGCTGGTGATATCACCATACCTGTTTTTAAGCTATATTACAAAGCTATTGTAACAAATAAAAAAAGCATGGCATTGGCACAAAAACAGACATGTAGATCAATGAAAAAGAATAGATGACCCAGATGTAAATCCAGGCAGGTATAGCCATCTTATTTTTGACAAAAATACCTAAAATATTTATTAGAGAAAAGACAGTCTCTTTAACAAATGGTGCTAGGAATACTAGATGTGTATCTGAAGTAGGATGAAAATAGATCCTTCTCTCTCTCCATGCACAAGAATTAAGTCAAAATGGATCAAAGACCTTAATATCAGACTTGAAACTGCCAAATAACAGAGTAGGGGACTGGAGAGATGGCTTAGAAGTTCAGATGTTTGAATGAATGCCCCACAATAGATTCAGGAGCTTTATTAAAGCTTATTATTTGGTGTCACTGTGGGCGGATCCTAGGGTCCAGCCCTAAGGTGTGTTTGGGGTCCGGTCTGGAAGTCCAGCAAAAAGGAATGCAGAGCTTGAGCTCTGCCTGGGGTTCCTGAAGTTTGCTTGCTGGTGGTGATATTCTCTCTGCTTGGGCCTGAAAAAGTGAGTCAGCTTCTTCCACCATTATGGAACTTCCTGTGGATCTGTAAGCTTCAAATAAATTCTGTTCCTCCTACAAATTATGTCTAGCTTGGAGGTCCATTCCAGCAATGTAAATCTGACTATGACACCCAGCTATACAATTCCATGGCATATATTCTAAGGACTCTACTCACTACCTTAGAGATACTTGCTCATTTATGTTCATTGTGACTCTATTCACAATAGCTAGGAAATGGAACCAACCAAATGTCCCTTAATATGGGACAATAGATAATGAAGATGTGGTACCTTTATTCAATGGCATTCTATTCAGTGGTAAAGAAAAACAAAATTGTAAAATTTGCAGGGAACTGGATGGATTTGGAAAGGATTATACTAAGTGAAGTAACCCAGGCCCAGAAAGCCAAACACTGCATGTTCTCTCTCATATGTGGATCCTAGCTACAAATTTGTATGTGAGTTGGGATAAAAGTCAGTAACAGAGGCCAGCAAGCAGAAAGGGGCTATAAGGGAAGGGGAAGAGAGGGTAGAACTTAAAGGGAGGCTACTGTATGTGTGTGTGTGTGTGTGTGTGTGTGTATATATATATATATGTATATATATATATATATATGCTAGAGAGGGTAGGACTTAAAGGGAGGCTATTGTATATATATATATATATATATATATATATATATATGTAGCTGAATAGATTACTAGGGGTTCAATGGCCTTAAGTGAGGTCAGGGGAAGGGATTGAGTAAAGGAAGAGTGGAGGAGGGGTAATTAAAAGTCAGATGTTATCAATAAGCCATATGGAAACCTACTTCTTTGGATAATAGTGCACCAAGAAAACGTAGATTGTCCCTAGAAAAATTTTCGTGCCAGAGATGGGCTACCTTCCAGTGAGTTGTTAGCCAGGAAGGTCTGTAATGCCCCCAAGACATTATAGGCCATTGTCAAGGCACTTGGTTTCTCACCAGAACTAGATGGTGAGACCCTATTGCTGAAGGCTCCAAATGCTTGGGCTGCAGGTCACCGAGAAATCAAGCTGGAGCTTGATTTCCTTCCTGTGGACTGTCTGACAAAAAGCTGGAAATGCATGCAACTGAATGGGAGAGAGAAGTCATCAATGGTAGTAAACAGCAGTAGATGTTGCAATACTCAATCTGGCCAGCCAGGCCAAATGTGGCAACATGTACAATAATGGCATGTCTATTATGGGGGAAGCAAACACTCTCTAATTGGATGGGAGGCTCACTCCATGGGAGGGAATACATGCCTGATACTGAAAACCTAGTCAAAAGCCTATGGCAGGGAGGAAGTCCTGAGCCCTAGGCGAGCAAAACCTGCTATTGTCTGACTAAATGTATATATTATTCCCACCAAACTGTCCAGTAAGCACTTTTCTTAATGTTCATACCCACATATTAATGCTATTTTCACTTTGGGTTAGAGAAAGTTCTCTTTCCAGATGGTGGTGACCACTGGGAAGACTCAAAAGTTATCATAGTGCTGAGAAGGGACAGTAGAGGGCTCAGCACTGAGACATGTCCATCACACTTTCCAAAGCTCAGGGTCCATTGTGGAGGAAGTGGGGGAAATAATGTAAGAACCCAAGGAAGGGTAGAACTGCTTACAATGCAATCTTCTCGACACAAAATGGTCTGGATATCCATGACCTGCAAGTGCCTGGTTCTACCTACACAAGACCTTCATAACAGCAGGGAAAGATGATGACATCAAAATAAGAGAGCCAGGTGCAGTGACACATGCTTTTCATCCCAGCACTTGAGAGGCAGATGTAGGAAGATCTCCATGAGCTCACACCAATTAGGTTTTTTTTTTTTTTTTCTGGTATAGCTTGGATTCTATCTCTTGAAAATTTTTATTTATTTATTTATTTTTATTTTATTTATTTTCACAATTTTTATTAACATTTTCCATAATTTAAAAAAAATCACATGGTAATGCCCCCCCACACTTTCCCCTTTGAAATTCCATTCATCATATTACCTCCCCATCTCAATCATTGTACTTACATATATACAATACCAACCTATTAAGTACTCTCCTCCCTTCCTTTCTCTTCCCTTTATGTCTCCTTTTTAACTTACTGGCCTCTGCTACTAACTATTTTCCTTCTCACGCAGAAGCCTAATCATCTGTAGCTAGGATCCACATATGAGGGAGAACATGTGGCTCTTGGCTTTCTGGGTCTGGGTTACCTTACTTAGTATAATCCTTTCCAGGTCCATCCATTTTTCTGCAAATTTCATAACTTCATTTTTCTTTACCGCTGAGTAGAACTCCATTGTATAAATGTGCCACATCTTCATTATCCACTCATCAGTTGAGGGACATCTAGGCTGGTTCCATTTCCCAGCTATTATAAATTGAGCAGCAATAAACATGGTTGAGCACGTACTTCTAAGGAAATGAGAAGAGTCCTTAGGATATATGCCTAAGAGTGCTATAGCTGGGTCATATGGAAGATTAATCTTTAGCTGTTTTAGGAACCTCCACAATGATTTCCACAATGGCTACACCAGATTGCATTCCCACCAGCAGTGTAGAAGGGTTCCTCTTTTTCCACATCCCCGCCAGCATTTATGATCATTTGTTTTCATGATAGTTGCCAATCTGACAGGAGTGAGATGGAATCTCAATGTAGTTTTAATCTGCATTTCCCTGATGACTAGTGACGTAGAACATCTTTTTAGATGCTTATATGCCATTTGTATTTCTTCCTTTGAGAATGCTCTATTTAGCTCCAAAGCCCATTTTTTGATTGGCTTGTTTGATTCCTTATTATTTAACTTTTTGAGTTCTTTGTATATCCTAGATATTAATCCTCTATCAGATATAGAGATGGCGAAGATTTTTTCCCATTCTGTAGGTTGCCTCTTTGCTTTTTTCGCTGTGTCCTTTGCAATGCAAAATCTTTGTAATTTCATGAGGTGCCAGTGATTAATCTGTGGTTTTATTGCCTGAGCAATTGGGGTTGTATTCAGAAAGTCTTTGCCAAGACCAATATGTTGAAGGGTTTCCCCTACTTTTTCCTCTAGCAGTTTCAGAGTTTCAGGTCTTTAATCCATTTGGACTTAATTCTTGTGCATGGTGGGAGAGAAGAATCTATTTTCATCCTTCTGCAGATATATATCCAGTTTTCCCAACACCATTTGCTGAAGAGGCTATCTTTTCTCCAATGAGTATTTTTGGGATTTTTACTGAATATCAGGTGGCTATAGCTACTTGGGCTTACATCTGGGTCCTCTATTCTGTTCCACTAATCTACATGTCTGTTTTTGTGCCAGTACCATGCTGTTTTTGTTACTATGGCTCTGTAGTACAGGTTAAAATCAGGTATACCACCAGCCTCATTTTTGTTGCTCAGTATTATTTTAGATATTCGAGGTTTTTTTGTGATTCCAAATGAATTTTTGGATTTTTTCTATTTTCATGAAGAATGCTTTTGGAATTTTGATAGGGATTGCATTAAATGTGTAGATTGCTTTTGGTAAGATTGCCATTTTCACAATATTGATTCTTCCAATCCAGGACAAGTGATGTTTCTCCACTTTCTAGTGTCTTCTGTAATTTCTCGCTTGAGTGTTTTAAAGTTCTCACTGTAGAGATTCTTTACTTCCTTGGTTAGGTTTACTCCAAGGTACTTTATTGTTTTTTTGATGCAATTGTGAATGGGAGTGATTCTCTGATTTCATCCTCTGTGTGTTTGTTGTTAGCATATATGAAGGCTACTGATTTCTGTGTATTTATTTTGTATCCTGCTACATGGCTGTAGGTTTTGATCAGCTCTAACAGTTTGCTAGCAGAGTCTTTAGGGTCCTTTATGTATACAATCATGTCATCTGCAAATAATGATAACTTGATCTCTTCCTTTCCAATTTGTATCCCTTTTGTGTGTGTCTCTTGCCTTATTGCTATGGCTAAGACTTCCAGTATTATAATAAATAAAAGTGGGGACAGTAGGGCTGGAGAGATGGCTTAGCGGTTAAGCGCTTGCCTGTGAAGCCCAAGGACCCCGGTTCGAGGCTCGGTTCCCCAGGTCCCACGTTAGCCAGATGCACAAGGGGGCGCACGCGTCTGGAGTTCGTTTGCAGAGGCTGGAAGCCCTGGCACACCCATTCTCTCTCTCTCCCTCTATCTGTCTTTCTCTCTGTGTCTGTCGCTCTCAAATAAATAAATAAAATTTTTTTAAAAAGTGGGGACAGTGAACACCCTTGTCTTATTCCTGATGTTAGTGTAAAAGCTTCGAGTTTTTCCCCATTTAGTAATATGTTGGCTGTAGGATTGTCATAAATAGCTTTTATTTTATTGAGATATGTTCCTTCTATTCCCAGTCTCTGTAGGACTTTTATCATAAAGAGTTGTTGGATTGTGTCAAATGCTTTCTCTGTGTCTAATGAGATGATCATATAATTTTTGTCCTTCAACCCATTTATATAATGTATTACATTTATAGGTTTGCATATATTGAACCATCCCTGCATCTCTGGGATAAAGCCTACTTGGTCAGGGTGAATGATCTTTTTGATATATTCTTGTATTCTGTTTGCCAATATTTTGTTGAGAATTTTTGCATCTATATGAGGGAGATTGGTCTGTAATTTTCTTTTTTTGTTCTATCTTTGCCTGGTTTGGGCATCAGGGTTATGCTGGCTTCATAGAAGGAGTTTGGTAGAATTCCTTCTTTTTCTATTTCCTGGAAAAGCTTAAGAAACAAAGGTGTTAGCTCTTCCTTGAAGGTTTGGTAAAATTCAGCCGTGAATCCATCTGGGCTTGGGCTTTTTTTAGTTGGGAGATTATTGATAACTGTTCAGATCTCCATGCTTGTTATAGGTCTATTTAAGTGATTAATCTCATTTTGATTTAATTTAGGTAGGTCATATAAATCAAGGAAATCATCCATTTCTTTCAGATTCATACTTTGTGGAGTATACGCTTTTATACTATGTTCCTAGATTTTTTGAATTTCTCTGGAATCTGTTGTCATATTACTTTTTTCATCTTTGATTTTATTAATTTGTGTCTCTTCTCTCTTTCTTTTGGTAAGATTTGCTAAGGGTTTATCAAGCTTGTTTATCCTTTCAAAGAACTAACTCTTTGTTTCATTAGTTTTTGGATTGTTTTTTTCTTTTGTTTCTATTTCATTAATTTCTTCCCTAATCTTTATTATTTCTTCCCATCTACTGATTTTTGGTTTGCCTTGTTCTTCTTTTCTCAAGGCTTTAAGGTGAAGTATTAGGTCGTTTACTTGCAACCTTTCTAGTTTCTTAATATAGGCACTTAAGGCTATAAATTTACCTCTTAGAACAGCCTTCATTGTGTCCCAGAGATTTTGGTATGTTGTGTTCTCATTATCGTTTGACTCTATAAATTTTTTGATTTCCTTCTTGATTTCTTCATTGACCCATTCATCAGTTAGTGGTGTATTGTTTAGTTTCCATGATTTTGTGTATGCTCTATAGCCTTTCTTGCTACTGATTTGTAGTTTAATTCCATTGTGGTCAGATAGAATGCAAGGAATAATTTCAAATTTCCTATATTTTTTAAGATTTGCTTTGTGTCCTAATATATGGTCTATTTTAGAGAATGTTCCATGTACTGCTGAAAAGAATGTATATTCTGCAGCTTTTGGATGAAATGTCCTGTATATATCTGTTAGGTCCATTCCTTCTATGACCTCATTTAGTCCACATGCCTCTCTGTTTATTTTTTCCCAGGATGACCTGTCAATTGATGAGAGTGGGGTGTTAAAGTCACCCACCACCACTGTGTTTGTTGTTATCTGTGTCCTTAGTTCTAATAGTGTTTGTTTGATGAATTTGGGAGCACCCATGTTAGGTGCATATATGTTTAGGATTGTAATGTCCTCCTGTTGGAGTGTGCCCTTAATCAATATAAAGTGACCTTCCTTATCTTTTTTGACTTACGTTGGACTGAAGTCTACCTTGTCAGATATTAGGATAGCAACCCCTGCTTGTTTTCTAGGCCCATTTGCTTGAAATACCGTTTTGCAACCTTTCACCATATGATAATGTCAATCCTTTGTAGAAAGGTGAGTTTCTTGGAGACAACAAATTGCAGGATCCTGCTTTTTAACCCAGTCTGCAAACCTATATCTTTTGGTTGGGGCATTGAGGCCGTTGATATTAAGAGATATTATTGAAAGTTGTGTATTTATGTTTGCCTTTTTTTTTTTTTTTTTTTTTGTGGTTCCGGTTCTACCTTTGCTCTCTTGTGTTAACTAGTATTTGAGTATTGCTTCTTTTTTCCAGGTTCCTTGTATGTGTGCTTTCCCTTTTCTTCAGCATGGAGGATTCTATCAAGTATTTTCTGTAGAGCTGGTTTTGTCTTAAAATATTCCTTTTACCTGCTTTTGTCATGGAATGTCCTTATTTCTCCGTCTATTTGAATGGATAGCTTTGCAGGATAAAGTAACCTTGGTTAACAGTTGTTATCTTTCAGAACTTGGAATACATCACTCCAAGCCCTTCTGGCTTTTAAAGTATGTGTTGAATAATTTGCTGTAATCCTGATGGGCTTGCTTTTGTTGGTAACTTGATTTTTCTCTCCAACTGCTTTCAATATTTTTTCTTTGGTTTGTGTGTTTGGTAGTTTGATTATAATATGGCGAGGAGAGGTTCTTTCCAGGTTTTGTCTGGCTGGGGTTCTAAAGGCTTCCTGTATCTGCATTGGCACCTCTTTCCCAATTTGGGGGAAGTTTTCTTCTATGATTTTGTTGAAGATGCCTACTATGCCTTTTGAGTGGAATTCTTCTCCTTCTACTATGCCCTGAATTCTTATATTTGATCTTTTCATAGTGTCCCAAATATCATGAAATTCCCACTCATACATTTTTATAAGTTTGTCTTTCTCTTTGCTGGCGTGTATTAGATCTGCCACCTGGTCTTTTAACTTAGATATTCTGTCCTCTTCTTCATCCATTCTACTGGTGAGATTTCCTACAGAGTTTTTTATTTCATTAACTGTGTTCTTCATTGCAAGTAATTCTGACTAGTTTTTCTTTATTATTTATATTTCCTTATATATGTCTTGTATTGTCTTCTTTAGTTCATTAAATTGGTGTTCTGCGTCTTTTTTGATTCTTTTGATTTCCTCTTTGAGTTCCTCTTTGACTCCTTTGATTTGTTCTCTGACTTCTTTGAACATATTTATAATCATTCTTTTGAAATCTTTCTCAGGCATTTCCTCTAACTCGTTCTCACTGGAGGTCATTTCTGATGCATTAATACTGTTAGCTGGATTTATATTGTCTTGCTTTTTAGTGTTTCTTGTGTTACAATGTACATATTTTTGAATCGTGGATTAAGTTAATGCTTGTATTTTCTAGGTAGCTAGGTATTCTTTGCTGTATCAATTGATTTGATGTTATATATCTTCAGGATAGGAGCTTAAGGAGTTAGGTGTGGCTCTTAAGGCTCTCAGGGTATCTACAAAGGTGTTCCTAGGGGTTGAGTTTCCCTGCTATGGGAGTATTCAAGTAGGCTGAGTGGAATAAGATACAGGTAGATTCTAAAATTGAACTAAACACTGTACACATTCAATCACAAACAGCCCCAAATATTTATGCAAGAGTAGTTATTATAACAACCAGATCCTCTATCAACAAAGAGGTTAAGATTTCTGGTTTGTTGAGGGATCCAAGTCAGCTTGTGACCAAGTGAGACCCTTCCCTGGTGCAATCAATCCCAGTTACCTTTTTGGATGATTTTGGTCTCAGTCAAGTTGCTGGCTGGGTCGTTGGGCTGCTGTCCTTATTTTTGGAGCTGGGCACTGGCTTTTCCTGCAGGGCAAACTGAGGCTGGCAATTGTGGCCCTGCAGATCAGCACCCCCACTGCTGGAACCACTACTGCTGCTGCTGAAGCCGTCGCTGCTGGGTCTGTCGCCACTGCTGCTGAAGCTGCTGATGCTGATGCTTTAGCTGCCACTGCTGGTTCCGCCACTGCTGCCTCTGAAGCTGCTGCTACTGCATCTGCCACTGCTGGGGCCGCTATTGCCGGTGCAGGAGCCGCTGATGTTGCTGCAGAACCCTGCTCTTGCTTGGGTCTCCTGCTGTTGGCTCAAGTTGGCGTGGCTGGGTCCCGGACGCTGCTCTGTTTGCCGGAGCTGGGCTCAGGCGGTGGGGGAGGGGAGGGAGCCGCGGCTGCTCTGGTTCTCGCTGCTCCACGTGTTCTTCTACCTCGCGGTCTTCTCCTCCGCTGCTCACTGCCGCTCTCCCCTCACGTTTCCCGAGTTGCGGAGAGCGCGGTGTGAGGGGAAAATCCCGCACCTGGCTTTTCCTGCGGCTGGAGCCGAGCCTGGCGGCTTTCGTGTGCGCTGCCGCTACCATGATTGGTGGATCTGCCGGGGCCACTTTTGCCAGCCTGTGCGGGCTCTGGATGCTCTGGATCTCTTCTACTTCTCCACTGCCGTTTCAATTTCCCATACACCTCCCTTTTTAGTAAAAGTGTGTATTGTGCTGAGTTTTTTTGGTCCTTTTCCCCCCTAGGCTGCTTTGGTGTGGTACCTACGCCGCCATCTTAACCAGAAGTCCCAATTAGCTTTCATAAATATTTTATTTATTATTTGCAAAAAGAGAGAGGATAGAGAGAATGTGGCAGGAACTCTTGGCACTACTGATGAACTCAAGTTGCATGTGCCACTTTGTGCAACTGGCTTTACATGGGTGCTGGGGAGTTGAACCCAGGCCATCAGGCTTGCATGCTAAACCATCTTTCAAGCACCACACACCAATTATTTATGAGAACTGATACTTTAAGGAAGATGATTCCCAGTTCTACTCTATTGTGAGATATAAAGTGTTTAAGAACTTTTAAATGGCTTTTAGAATTGCTTTTTTTTTTTTAAAAAAAAAAAGGCTTAAAACATTAAGGTATGCTTCACTGTGTTGAATTATAAATTTATTAAAATCTCAAAAATGTAGGGGACATTGTATATTGGGTTTCCCAGTAACAGTGAAGGACATCTTACAGAGATGTCGGTAGCTCTGCCAATGTTATGCACCAGCCACAAACTGTACAAAATGGGCTGAGGAGATGGCTTGGTTACTAAAAGTGTTTGCTTATAAAGCCTACTGGCATAGGTTCAATTCCCCAGCATCCACATAAAGCACAAAGTGGCACATGCATTTGGAGTTTGTTTGCAGGGGCAAGAGGCCCTGGTGTGCCCTGGTG
Organism: Jaculus jaculus; assembly: GCF_020740685.1. Taxonomy (NCBI): domain Eukaryota; kingdom Metazoa; phylum Chordata; class Mammalia; order Rodentia; family Dipodidae; genus Jaculus; species Jaculus jaculus. The sequence goes on along the minus strand of NC_059118.1, from coordinate 29,703,573 downwards.
ATTTGGTCTGTATGTCTCTTTCTCACTCTCTCTTGCAAATAAATAAATAAAAATATTAAAAAGATTTGTTTAAATGTAAAAAACAGAAGACAGATGCTTGGCCCTCATACAATGTGGGTGAGGATTCTTTTCTAATACAACATTGTTTATGTAGCAAAGCTGAGTGACAATTTAACTCACAAATGGCTTACAAAATTTTGGGGGGGAGTGCGGGGTTCGAAGTAGTGTCTTGCCCTAGTCCAAGCTGACCTAGAATTCACTATGGAGTCTCATGGTGGCCTCAAACTCACAGCAATCCTCCTACCTCTGCCCCCCAGTGCTGGGATTACAGGTGTGCACCACCACACCTTGAGCTTACATATTTAAACATAGCTCAAAACCTAAATGAGGGCATGGATAGACGGCTCAGTGATTAATGGTGCTTTCTTGCAAAGTCTGCCAGCCGAGGTTCAATTCCCCATAAAGCCAGACACAAATTTGCTGTGTCTGGAGACCCTGGTGCACCCATACACACAGAAACAGGTACAAATAAATAAACAAAATTCAAAGATAAATGAAACATCAGTCTACTTATTTTATTCCAGTAATTTACGTCCAGAGTGTGGTGGGATGTGTAGCACATTGTCAAACTCAGTTTGGGGAGTCCAGTTGGTGCTCAGCACTGAGATTATATAAATAAACAAACGCAATCCTGTCCCATACTGGCAGCGACTGAAATAACAGCTCTGATTGTCGGCTTCCTTTTCATCTCCCATTTCCACACAGCTTGGATCTGTAGAGCTTCTCTCCTGGTCGGGTCTGTCTCACATTTGAGCATCAAAGTGACATGAGTTCATCAAGGACTGTGTGGCAGCCCTTGATGTCACCTCCTGCTGAGACCCAGCAGCCCTGAGAAGGGAGCTCAACTGGAGATAAGTAGAGTGCTATCTCTCTTTTGGGGAGGGGAGGGGGACACAAGGCTTTGAAGTGAGGAAGTGACCTAATTTCTTTAATTAATGTTTCAAGTTTAAACTATTTGTTGGCCTGAATGGTCTTCAAGGACCTTTCCCCTTCAGGTAACCCCAAAACTATAGGAAGTTAGATAATGCTCAAGAAACTTTGGTGCTGGTATTTTTTTTAAACAGTAAACATGGGCTGGAGAGATGGCTTAGAGGTTAAGCACTTGCCTGTGAAGCCTAACGACCCCGGTTCAAGGCTCAATTCCCCAGGACCCAAGTTAGCCAGATGCACAAGGGGGCGCACCCGTCTGGAGTTCTTTTGCAGTGGCTGGAAGCCCTGGCGCGCCCATTCTCTCTCTCTCTCTCTACCTCTTTCTCTGCCTCACTTTCAAATAAATAAATAAAAATAAACCAAAAAGGGCTGGAGAGATGGCTTAGCGGTTAAGCGCTTGCCTGTGAAGCCTAAGGACCCGGGTTCGAGGCTCGGTTCCCCAGGTCCCACGTTAGCCAGATGCACAAGGGGGCGCACGCGTCTGGAGTTCGTTTGCAGAGGCTGGAAGCCCTGGCGCGCCCATTCTCTCTCTCTCCCTCTATCTGTCTTTCTCTCTGTGTCTGTCACTCTCAAATAAATAAATAAATAATTTAAAAAAAAATAAAAAATAAACCAAAAAAATTAAAAAAACAGTAAACATAAAAAGTTTTAACGTCTTATATATATATTTATTTACTTATTCCTGAGGAACACTGGGTGCACCAGGGTCTCCTGCTGCTACAGAACTCCAGACACATGTGCCTCTTTGTGTATCTGGCTTTATGTGGGTGCTGGGGAATCAAACCCAGGTCAGCAAGCCCTTTAAGCTAAGTGCCTTTAACTGCTGAGTCATCTCTGCAGCCTCTTCAGGACTTTTATCATAAAGGGATGTTAAATTTTGTCAAATGCTTTTCTGTATCTAATGAGATGATCATGTGATTTCTGTCCTTCAGTTCATTTATATGGTGTATTTATTACATTTACGGATTTGCATATATTAAACCATCCCTTCATCTCTGGAATAAAACCCACTTGATTATGGTGAATGGTCTTTTGATGTGTTCCTGTATTTGGTTTATAAGTATTTAGTTTTGCATCTACGTGCATGAGTCATGAGAGAGACCGGTCTGTGTCTTCTCCCTTTTTTTTTTTTTTTGCTTGTCTTTGGCTGGTTTTGATATCAAAGTAATTTTGGCTTCATCAAAGGAGTTTGGTAGTCTCTCTTTCCATTTGTAATGGGGTGCTTGGGGTCCAGGAAAATCCTTGAACCCCAAAGCCTAGGCTTGTTTCCAATTTTAATCAACAAGTTGGACTTAAAAAAAAAAGACTGGGCTGGAGAGATGGCTTAGCGGTTAAGCGCTTGCCTGTGAAGCCTAAGGATCCCGGTTCGAGGCTCGGTTCCCAGGTCCCACATTAGCCAGATGCACAAGGGGGCGCACGCGTCTGGAGTTTGTTTACAGAGGCTGGAAGCCCTGGCGCACCCATTCTCTCTCTCTCCCTCTATCTGTCTTTCTCTCTGTGTCTGTCGCTCTCAAATAAATTTAAAAAAAAAATTAAAAAAAAAAAAGACTAAGACAGGGAGGGTATTACCATGGGATATTTTTTTATAAGCATGGAAGTTGTTAAAGAAAAAAAAAGGACTAAGAAGAAAGTTACTAAATTATTATATTTATTGAGGGAAGTACTGAGCCAAGGGAAGACACCCACATAGCTAGAGAGTCCACATGGAGGGTCTGGGAAAACTGTAGAAAGAAAAGCAAGTTCAAGGAGCTCCTGCCTTGTGGGGAGCTGAAGAGGATAGAGAACCCACGTGGAGAGTAAGGACTAGGGGGCCCTCCCCTTCGCTCAGCCAGGCCCAGGCAGGGAAAACTTACCTACAGCTGGAAGATCCTAAGTGGTTGGAGAGCCTGCCCTCCCCTTGCAAAGTGTGTATGATGTTACAGCGGTGGCACGTGTGTCCGGAGTTTGTTTGCAGTGACTACAGGCCCTGGCGAGCCCCTTCTCTCTCCGCCTCTTTTCTCTCTCTCAGATAAATAAGTAAATAAATAAATAAATAAATAATTTTAAAAGTTCACTGGTGAATCCATCTGGGCCTGGACTTCTCTGTTTGATGGCTTGTTTTTTTGAGGTACGGTTTTACTCTTGCCCAGCCTGGTGTGGATTTACTATTTGTCTCAGGGCGGCCTAGAACTCATAGCAATCCTTGTACCTCTGCCTCCTGAGTGCTGGGATTAAAGGCATGTGCCACCAAGCCTAGCAAATCTGCCTTTTGATTGGAGGTGAGTTTCTATCTTGCCTATGCTGGCTTCTGAAGCTGGTTTCCTCTTTGGTCCCTTTCCTCTCTTTCTAATAACACACTTCATTTACTCGGTTTCTGTTGCTATCTGTCTCTCTTTGGCCTTCATTTCCCTCCTCCCTCCTGCTCCCTCCCTTTTCACTTCTCCTTTGAATATTGTGACTTTTGGTTGAATGCTAGGCATGGTGGTAACACAGCCAGAATCTTTGAGAGGCAGGCAGAAGAATCAGGAGTTCAAGGCTGTCTTTGGCTACATGGCCAGTTTGAGACCAGCCTGGGCTACATGAGTACCTGTTTCAAAAAAAAAAAAAAAAAGAAAGAAAGAAAGAAAAGAAAAACTGGGCTAGAGACATGGTTCAGTAGTTAAAGGTGCTTTCTTGCAAAGCCGGGCAGCCCAAGTTTGATTCCTCAGTCCCCACATAAAGCCAGAATACACAAAGTGGTGCATTCATCTGGAGTTCATCTGCAGCAACAAGAGGCCCAGGGATGACTGTTCTCTCTTTGGCTCTCTCCTTGCAAATTAAAAAACAAACAAGGGCTAGAGAGATGGCTTAGCAGTTAAGGCACTTGCCTGTGAAATCTAAAAATTCATGTTCAAATCTCCAGGTCCCACACAGCTAGACGTACCATGACACAAGCTCACAATGTCACATGTGCACAAGGAGGCGCATGCGTCTGGAGTTCACGTGTAGCAGGCTGAAAGTCTTGGCTCTCTCTCTCAAAATTAAAAAAAACAAACAAACAAAAACCAGAGTTGAGAAGATGGTTCAGCACCCAAAGGTGCTTGCTTGTAAGGCCTGCTGGCTAGAGTTCAATTCTCAAACAACTCACACAAGCTGGACACAAAAAGTAGTGCAAGTGTCTGGTGTTCATTTGCAGCAGCACAAGGCCCTTGTGCCTTCCCCTTCATGCGCAAATTAAGGCACACTCCCACACACAGAAATAAATAAGCTTTGATTTTTGGCTTCTCTTCTCTGCCCCCAGGTTCCTGTTGTAGTTGTCAGAGTTACAGTTGCCATTGTTAGGACTTGGTCTTTATTTATATACCTGGATCATTGCTTTTTGACAATATGTTTCCCCTTTGTATGCAGTGCTAGGATTGAAAATACTTCCAATGTGATGTATAGATGCTATGGTAGTTTGGATGTGTGTCCCTCATAGGCTCAGGTGTTTTATAAAAGCTTTTAAGTTGGATCTCGAACTGCCTGGCTGGTGGAGGTGTCCTGAGGGTTGATCCTGGGCTCCAGCCCAAAGGTGTGTTGCGGGGGGGGGGGGGGGGAATCTGAATTCTAGCCCAGTGTTATGCAGAGAAGTGTGAGCTCTGGCTGGGGCCCTGCTTACTGCTTTTTCGTGCTTGCTGGCTACTGGTGGTGTCTCTATGCTTGGATTTATGAGTGGCAGCCAGCTTCTCCCACCACCAGTGGAACTTCCTCTGGATTCTGCAAGCTTGAAATAAATTCACCCCCCTCCCATGAAACTGTTTGGGTGTGGCAACACACACCTTTACTCCCAGCACTCTGGAGGCAGAGGATCACTGTGAGTTCAAGGCCAGCCTGGGACTACAGAGTGAGTTTCAGGTCAGCCTGGGCTGGAGTGAGACCCTACCTTGAAAAGAAAATAAAAAGGAACTTCCGGTTAAGATGGCAGCTTAGGTACCACGCCAAGGCAGCCTAGGGGGGAAAAAGACCGAAAAAAACTCACCAAAATACACACTTTTACTAAAAAGTGAGGTGTACAGGAAATCAAAATGGCAGTGGAGAAGTAGAAGAGATCCAGAGCATCCAAGGCCGGCACAGGCCAGCAAAAGCGACCCCCGCAGGTCTGCCGACCACGGCGGCAGCAGTGCACCAGAAAGCTGCCAGACTCGGCTCAAGCTGCAGGAAAAGCCAGGTGCGGGCGCTTCCCCTCAAACCACGCTCTCCGCAACTCAGGAAACGTGAAGGGAGAGTGGCAGTGAGCATCAAAGGAGCAGACCGCGAGGTAGAAAAACACGTGGAGCAAGGAGAACCAGAGCAGCTGCGGCTCCCTCCCCTCCCCCACCGCCTGAGCCCAGCTCCAGCGAATAGAGCAGCGTCCTGGGATCAGCCACACCAACTTAAGCCGACAGCGGGACCCAAGCAGCAACATCAGCGGCTCCGGCCCCAGCAGCAGTGGCCCCAGCAGCGGCAGATCCAGTAGCAGCAGCAACAGCAGATCCAGCAGCAACAGCTTCAGAGGCAGCACTCGCAGATCCATCAGTAGCAGTGGAGGATCCAGCAGTGGCAGCGAAAGCAGCAGCAGCAGGGACAGCAGCAGCAGTGGACCCAGCAGAGGCGACAGACGCAGCAGTGGCAGCTTTAGCAGCAGCGGTGACAGATCCAGCAGCGACAGCTTCAGGAGCAGCAGTGGCAGTTCCAGCAGCGGGCATGCCGATCTGCAGGGCCACAGTTGCCAGCCTCAGTTTGCCCTGCAGGAAAAGCCAGTACCCAGCTCCAGAAATAAGAACAGCAGCCCAACGACCCAGCCAGCAACTTGACTGAGACCAAAATCATCCAAAAAGGTAACTGGGATTGATTGCACCAGGGAAGGGTCTCACTTGGTCACAAGCTGACTTGGATCCCTCAACAGACCAGAAATCTTAACCTCTTTGTTGATAGAGGATCTGGTTGTTATAATAACTACTCTTGCATAAATATTCGGGGCTGTATGTGATTGAATGTGTACAGTGTTTAGTTCAATTTTAGAATCTACTTGTATCTTATTCCACTCAGCCTACTTGAATACTCCTATAGCAGGGAAACTCAACCCCTAGGAACACCTTTGTAGATATCCTGAGAGCCTTAAGAGCCACTCCTAACTCCTTAAGCTCCTATCCTGAAGATATATAACATCAAATCAATTGATACAGCAAAGAATACCTAGCTACCTAGAAAATCCAAGCATTAACTTAATCCAAGATTCAAAACTATGTACATTGTAACACAAGAAACACTAAAAAGCAAGACGATATAAATCCAGCTAACAGTATTAATGCATCAGAAATGACCTCCAGTGAGAACGAGTTAGAGGAAATGCCTGAGAAAGATTTCAAAAGAATGATTGTAAATATGTTCAAAGAAGTCAGAGAACATCTCAAAGGAAGAAATACAAATGGCATATAAGCATCTAAAAAAATTTTCTACGTCACTAGTCATCAGGGAAATGCAGATTAAAACTACATTGAGATTTCATCTCACTCCTGTCAGATTGGCCACCATCATGAAAACAAATGATCATAAATGTTGGCGGGGATGTGGAAAAAAAAGAACCCTTCTCCACTGCTGGTGGGAATGCAATCTGGTACAGCCATGGTGGAAAACAGTGTGGAGGTTCCTAAAACAGCTAAAGATTGATCTACCATATGACCCAGCTATAGCACTCTTAGGCATATATCCTAAGGACTCATCTCATTTCCTTAGAAGTACATGCTCAACCATGTTTATTGCTGCTCAATTTATAATAGCTGGGAAATGGAACCAGCCTAGATGTCCCTCAACAGATGAGTGGATAATGAAGATGTGGCACATTTATACAATGGAGTTCTACTCAGCGGTAAAGAAAAATGAAGTTACGAAATTTGCAGAAAAATGGATGGACCTGGAAAGGATTATACTAAGTGAGGTAACCCAGACCCAGAAAGCCAAGCGCCACATGTTCTCTCTCATATGTGGATCCTAGCTACAGATGATTAGGCTTCTGCGTGAGAATGAAAATAGTTAGTAGCAGAGGCCAGTAAGTTAAAAAGGAGACATAAAGGGAAGAGAAAGGAAGGGAGGAGAGTACTTAATAGGTTGGTATTGTATATATGTAAGTACAATGATTGAGATGGGGAGGTAATATGATGGAGAATGGAATTTCAAATGGGAAAGTGTGGGGGTGGGGACGGAGGGAATTACCATGGGATATATTTTATAATCATGGAAAATGTTAATAAAAATTAAAAAAAAAAAGAAGTCAGAGAACAAATCAAAGGAGTCAAAGAGGAACTCAAAGAGGAAATCAAAGGAATCAAAGAAGACACAGGACACCAACTTCATGAAATAAAGAAGGCAATACAAGACATAAATAAGGAAATAGAAATAATAAAGTAAAACCAGTCAGAATTACTAGCAATGAAGAACACAGTTAATGAAATAAAAAACTCTGTAGAAAATCTCACCAGTAGAATGGATGAAGGAGAGGACAGAATATATAAGCTAGAAGACAAGGTGGCAGATCTAACACAGTCCAGCAAAGAGAAAGACAAACTTATAAAAAAGTATGAGTGGGAATTTCATGATATTCGGGCCACTATAAAAAGATCAAATATAAGAATTCAGGGCATAGTAGAAGGAGACTTCCACTCAAAAGGCATAGTAGGCATCTTCAACAAAATCATAGAAGAAAACTTCCCCCAAATTGGGAAAGAGGTGCCAATGCAGATACAGGAAGCCTTTAGAACCCCAGCCAGACAAAACCCAGAAAGAACCTCTCCTCGCCATATTATAATCAAACTACCAAACACACAAACCAAAGAAAAAATATTGAAAGCAGTTGGAGAGAAAAATCAAGTTACCAACAAAATCAAGCCCATCAGGATTACAGCAAATTATTCAACACATACTTTAAAAGCCAGAAGGGCTTAGAGTGATGTATTCCAAGTTCTGAAAGATAACAACTGTCAACCAAAGTTACTTTATCCTGCAAAGCTATCCATTCAAATAGACGGAGAAATAAGGACATTCCATGACAAAAGCAGGTAAAAGGAATATTTTAAGACAAAACCAGCTCTACAGAAAATACTTGATAGAATCCTCCATGCTGAAGAAAAGGGAAAGCACACATAAAAGGAACCTGGAAAAAACAAGAATACTCAAATACTAGTTAACACAAGAAAGCAAAGGTAGAACCAGAACCACAAAAAAAAAAAAAAAAAAAAAAGGCAAACATAAATACACACCTTTCAATAATCTCTCTTTTTTTTTAAGTTTTATTTATTTATTTATTTATTTGAGAGCGACAGACACAGAGAGAAAGACAGATAGAGGGAGAGAGAGAGAATGGGCGCGCCAGGGCTTCCAGCCTCTGCAAACGAACTCCAGACGCGTGCGCCCCCTTGTGCATCTGGCTAACGTGAGGCCTGGGGAACCGAGCCTCGAACCGGGGTCCTTAGGCTTCACAGGCAAGCGCTTAACCGCTAAGCCATCTCTCCAGCCCTACTGTCCCCACTTTTATTTATTATTTATTTAATATCTCTTAATATCAACAGCCTCAATGCCCCAACCAAAAGATATAGGTTTGTAGACTGGGTTAAAAACCAGGATCCTACAATTTGTTGTCTCCAAGAAACTCACCTTTCTACAAAGGATGGACATTATCACATGGTGAAAGGTTGCAAAACGGTGTTTCAAGCAAATGGGCCTAGAAAACAAGCAGGGGTTGCTATCCTAATATCTGACAAGGTAGATCAGTCCAACGTAAGTCAAAAAAGATAAGGAAGGTCACTTTATATTGATTAAGGGCACACTCCAACAGGAGGACATTACAATCCTAACATATATGCACCTAACATGGGTGCTCCCAAATTCATCAAACAAACACTATTAGAACTAAGGACACAGATAACACCAAACACAGTGGTGGTGGGTGAGTTTAACACCCCACTCTCATCAATTGACAGGTCATCCTGGGAAAAAATAAACAGAGAGGCATCTGGACTAAATGAGGTCATAGAAGGAATGGACCTAACAGATATATACAGGACATTTCATCCAAAAGCTGCAGAATATACATTCTTTTCAGCAGTACATGGAACATTCTCTAAAATAGACCATATACTAGGACATAAAGCAAATCTTAACAAATACAGGAAAATTGAAATAATTCCTTGCATTCTATCTGACCACAATGGAATTAAACTACAAATCAGTAGCAAGAAAGGCTATAGAGCATACACAAAATCATGGAAACTAAACAATACACTACTAACTGGTGAATGGGTCAATGAAGAAATCAAGAAGGAAATCAAAAAATTTATAGAGTCAAACGATAATGAGAACACAACATACCAAAATCTCTGGGACACAATGAAGGCTGTTCTAAGAGGTAAATTTATAGCCTTAAGTGCCTATATTAAGAAACTAGAAAGGTCGCAAGTAAACGACCTAATGCATCACCTTAAAGCCTTGGAAAAAGAAGAACAAGGCAAACCAAAAATCAGTAGGCTGGAAGAAATAACAAAGATTAGGGAAGAAATTAATGAAATAGAAACAAACAAACAAAAATCCAAAAATTAATGAAACAAAGAGTTGGTTCTTTGAAAGGATAAACAAGATTGATAAACCCTTAGCAAATCTGACCAAAAGAAAGAGAGAACAGACACAAATTAATAAAATCAGAGATGAACAAGGTAACATCACAACAGATTCCAGAGAAATTCAAAAAATCTAGGGACATAGTATAAAAGCATATACTCCACAAAGTATGAATCTGAAAGAAATGGATGATTTCCTTGATTTATATGACCTACCTAATTTAAATCAAGATGAGATTAATCACTTAAATAGACCTATAACAAGCATGGAGAGCCAAACAGTTATCAATAATCTCCAAACTAAAAAAAGCCCAGGCCCAGATGGATTCACTGCTGAATTTTACTAGACCTTTAAGGAAGAGCTAACACCATTGCTTCTTAAGCTTTTCCAGGAAATAGAAAGAGAAGGATTTCTACCAAACTCCTTCTATGAGGCCAGCATCACCCTGATACCAAAACCAGGCAAAGATAGAACAAAAAAAGAAAATTACAGACCAAGCTCCCTCATGAACATAGATGCAAAAATTCTCAACAAAATATTGGCAAGCAGAATACAAGAGTATATCAAAAAGATCATTCACCCTGACAAAGTAGTCTTTATCCCAGAGATGCAGGGATGGTTCAATATACGCAAATCTATAAATGTAATACATTATATAAATGGGTTGAAAGACAAAAATCATATAATCATCTCATTGGACGCAGAGAAAGCATTTGACAAAATCCAACATCCGTTCATGATAAAAGTCCTACAGAGACTGGGAATAGAAGGAACATATCTCAATAAAATAAAAGCTATTTATGACAATCCTACAGCCAACATATTACTAAATGGGGAAAACTGGAAACTTTTCCACTAAAATCAGGAAAAAAAAACAAGGATGTCCACTGTCCCCACTTTCATTTAACAAACATAGTTTTGGAAGTCTTAGCCATAGCAATAAGGCAAGAGACACACATAGAAGGGATTCAAATTGGAAAGGAAGAGATCAAGTTATCATTATTTGTAGATGACATGATTGTATACATAACGGACCCTAAAGGCTCTCCTAGGAAACTGTTAGAGCTGATCAAAACCTACAGCCAGGTAGCAGGATACAAAATAAATACACAGAAATCAGTAGCCTTCATATATGCTAACAACAAACACACAGAGGGTGAAATCAGAGAATCACTCCCATTCACAATTGTATCAAAAAAAAAAAAAAAAAGTAACTTGGAATAAAACTAACCAAGGAAGTAAAGAATCTCTACAATGAGAACTTTAAAACAGTCAAGCAAGAAATTGCAGAAGACACTAGAAAGTGGAGAAACATCTCTTGTTCCTGAATTGGAAGAATCAATATTGTGAAAATGGCAATCTTACCCAAAGCAATCTACACATTTAATGCAATCCCTATCAAAATTCCAAAGGCTTTCTTCATGGAAATAGAAAAAACAATCCAAAAATTTATTTGGAATCACAAAAATCTCGAATATCTAAAATAATGCTGAGCAACAGAAATAAGGCTGGAGGTATCACCATACCTGATTTTAACCTATACTACAGAGCCATAATAACAAAAACAGCATGGTACCGACTCAAAAACAGACATGTAGATCAGTGGAACAGAATAGAGGACCCAGATGTAAGTCCAAGTAGCTATAGCCACCTGATATTCGATAAAAATGCCAAAAATACTCATTGGAGAAAAGACAGCCTCTTCAGCAAATGGTGTTGGGAAAACTGGATATATATCTGCAGAAGGATGAAAATAGATTCTTCTCTCCCGCCATGCACAAGAATTAAGTCCAAATGGATTAAAGACCTTAACATCAGACCTGAAACTCTGAAACTGCTAGAGGAAAAAGTAGGGGAAACCCTTCAACATATTGGTCTTGGCAAAGACTTTCTGATTACAACCCCAATTGCTCAGGCAATAAAACCACAGATTAATCACTGGCACCTCATGAAATTACAAAGATTTTGCACTGCAAAGGACACAGTGAAAAAAGCAAAGAGGTAACCTACAGAATGGGAAAAAATCTTCGCCAGCTATATATCTGATAGAGGATTAATATCTAGGATATACAAAGAACTCAAAAAGTTAAATAATAAGAAATCAAACATCCAATCAAAAATGGGCTTTGGAGCTAAATAGAGCATTCTCAAAGGAAGAAATACGAATGGCATATAAGCATCTAAAAAGATGTTCTACGTCATCAGGGATGATTGGGCTTCTGCGTGAAAAGGAAAATAATTAGTAGCAGAGCCCAGTAAGTTAAAAAGGAGACATAAAGGGAAGAGAAAGGAAGGGAGGAGGGTACTTAATAGGTTGGTATTGTATATATGTAAGTACAATGATTGAGATGGGGAGATAATATGATGTAGAATGGAATTTCAATGGGGAAAGTGTGGGGGGGGCAGGGAGGATATTACCATGGGATATTTTTTTATAATCATGTAAAATGTTAATAAAAATTAAATTAAAAAAAAGAAAGGAAAAAAAGCAAGACTAGGAAGGTGATTAAAGGTGTTGGGTGGGATGTGGGTTGGGAGGTCTGAGGCATCAATATTTTGAAAGTCAGTTTAAAGCCGGGCGTGGTGGCGCACGCCTTTAATCCCAGTACTTGGGAGGGAGAGGTAGGAGGATCGCCATGAGTTCAAGGCCACCCTGAGACTACAGAGCTAATTCCAGGCCAGCCTGGGCCAGAGTGAGACCCTACCTCGAAAAACAAACAAACAAAAAAAAAGGAAGAAAAGAAAGTCAGTTTAATCTTGCAATGTTTCTGTCTCCCTATACCTGCCACCTGTTCTTGTCATTTTACTGCATGTTCTGAACTGCACAACAGTTTCATAGCAGGAGTTAACGAAAAGCAGCAGTGCAGTGCAGTCTGTAAGAACATGGCCCTGGGAGTGGAGCACCAACTGGGAGAGTTACTTAGAAATGGCCTCGACTCAGAGGATTTGCAATGAATTTTAGATGACAATGCAACATACAAACATACACACATGCAGGGCTTCTGCCTGGTAAGCCTGCAGTAAAGGGAAGCTAACCAATATAATGCAGTATTAGAAAAAGCTTTTTAGGGATGGAGAGATGGCTTAATGGTTAAGGCACTTGCCTGCAAAGCCAAAGGACCTAGGTTCAATTCCCCAGGACCTACATAAGCCAGATACACAATGAAGTGCACACATCTGGAGTTCGTTTGCAGTGGCTGGAGGCCCTGGCACGCCCATTCTCTCTCTGTATCTCTGCCTACTTTTCTCTCTCTCTCTCTCAAATAAATAAAAATAAAATATTTAAAAAAGAAAAGAAAGGGCTGGAGAGATGGTATAGCAGTTAAGGCACTTGCCTGCAAAACCAAAGGATCCCAGTTTGGCTCTCCAGGACCCATTTAAGCCAGATGCACAAAGGGATGCATGCATCTAGAGTTTATTTTCAGTGGTTGGAGGTCCTGGTGTGCCTATTCTCTCTCTCTCTGCCTCTTTCTCTCAAATAAATAAATAAATAAAATATACTTAAGGGCTGGAGAGATGGCTTAGCGGTTAAGCACTTGCCTGTAAAGCCTAAGGACCCTGGTTCGAGGCTCGATTCCCCAGGACCCACGTTAGCCAGATGCACAAGGGGGCGTATGCGTCTGGAATTTATTTGCAGTGGCTGGAGGCCGTGGCGCGTCCATTCTCTCTCTCTTTCTCTCTGCCTCTTTCTCTCTCTGTTGCTCTCAAATAAATAAGAATAAACAAAAAAGTTAAAAATATATATATATATATTTTAAAATTTTCATCTTAAAAAAAAGAAAGGAAAAAGCTTTATATTGGGTCAGAAAAGAGAAAGGAGAAAAACATAATCAGGAAGACCAAAACCGCCTAGCTGCAATTATGCCTGGAAGATTGAGATACTGGACGTATAGTAAAATTCTATGGAGAATTTTTATTATTTCTTTATTTGTTTGCAAGAGACACAGAGAGAAAGGCAGACGGGGTGGGGGAGTTGATATGCCAGGGCTTCCTGCCACTGTAAATGAACTCTAGATCTGTGTGTTCTTTTGTGCATCTGGCTTTATGTGAGAACTGGGTAATCAAACCTGACCGTCAGACTTTGCAAGCAAGCACCCACTGCTGAGCCATCTTCTCGGCCCCTTAGATATTTAAATGACCTTTAAAATTTTTTTAAATTTATTTTCAAGGTGAGGTGTCACTTTAGCTCAGGCTGACCAGAAACTCATTCCATAGTTATAGGACTGGCCTTGAACTCACTGAAATCTTCCTACCTCAGGGAGGGAGGGTATTACCATGGGATATTTTTTATAATCATGGAAGATGTTAATAAAAATTGAGAAAAAAAATCCTAAAATCTCCTAAGTACTCCACAGACAGCTATTAGAAAAAAAATATGAAATACCAAAAAAAAAAAAAAAAAAAATCTTCCTACCTCGGCCTCCCAAGTGCTGGATTGAAAGTGTGTGCCACCACAACACCTGGCCTTAATTAATTTTATTAACTTTGTTTTCTTTCTTTTAGTTTTTCTGGGTAGGGTCTTGGTTTTAGCTCAGGCTGACCTGAAATTCACTATGTAGTCTCAGGGTGGCTTCAAACTCATAGTGATCCTCTACCTCTGCCTCCTGAGTGCTGGGATTAAAGGTGTGTGCCACCATACCCGGCTTATTGACTTTTAAAAATTATTTTTATTTATTTACTCATTTAAGAGAGTGAGCGAGGGAAAGAGGCAGACACAGAGAGAGATAGATAGGGGGAGAGAGAAAGAGAGGGGATGGGCATGCCAGGGCCTCCAGCCACTTGCAAATGAACTCCAGATGCATGTACCACCATGTGCATCTGGCTTACGTGGGTCCTGGGAAATCAAACCGAGGTTCTTTGCCCTTGCAGGCAAATGCCTTAACTGCTAAACCATTTCTCTAGCCCAACAATTTTTTTTGGGGGGGGGGCATGGTCTTGATGTAGCCCAGGCTAACTAGGGAATCACTATGTAGTCTCAGGCTGGTCTTGAACTCACACCAATCCTCTTACCTCTGCCTCCCAAGTACTGGGATTAAAAGCATTTGCCACCATGCCTGTTGACAATTTTTAAAAAATATTTTATTTTTATTTATCTATTTATTAGAGAGAATGGGTGTGCCACGGCCTCCAACCTCTGCAAATGAACTCCAGACAGATGTACATCTGGCTTACATAGGTACCAGGGAATCGAACCTGGGTCCTTAGGCTTTGCAGCAAATGCCTTAACTGCTAAGCCATCTCTCCAGCTCCCTGGTGATAATTTTTATATATGTATTTTCATCACAATCATCTCTTATCACTCTTTCTTATCCCCTCCCCCATATCCTTCTACTGAACCCCTTCCTCCCTCCAACCAGTCCATCTATTTTGATTTTCTCTTTCTGCCCTTTGCCTTTTGCTTTCTTTTGTGTCATCTATACACCTACCAACTACTTCTCTAATTCTGTAAACTTCTAGAGAGCTGAAAGTGCATATTGTACAGCTTTGTTAACATGAAAAGCACAGCACATGACAGATTCTCAAGGATTTATTTAATTGAATATTTTCAATGTCCAAGTTAATAAAACTTTATATATATATATATATATATATTTATATATATTTAATTTATTTATTTGAGAGTGACAGACACAGAGAGAAAGACAGATAGAGGGAAGAGAGAGAGCGTGGGCACGCCAGGGCTTCCAGCCACTGCAAACGAACTCCAGACGCGTGCGCCCCCTTGTGCATCTGGCTAACGTAGAACCTGGGGAACCAAGCCATTTATTTATTAGAGAAAGACAGAGAAAGAATAGATGTGCCAGGGCCTCTAGCCACTGCAAATGAACTCCAGACTCACGTGCCACCATGTGCATCTGGCTTATGTGAGTTCTGAGGAATTGAACCTGAGACCTTAGGGTTTGCAGACAAGTGCCTTAACCACTAGCCATCTTTCTAGCCCCTTAATAAAACTTTAAATACCCATGCATTAACAAATCATTACACCTTAAGGATTTTGTTGTTGTTGTTACTTTTTTTTTTTTTTTTTTTTTTTTTTTGTTTTCGAGGTAAGGTCTCACTCTAGCTCAGGCTGACCTGGAATTCATTATGGAGTCTCAGGGTGGCCTCGAACTCATGGCGATCCTCCTACCTCTGCCTCCCAAGTGCTGGGATTAAAGGCATGCACCACCATGCCCGGCTTGTTTTTGCTTTTTGAGACAGGGTCTCACTGTAACTCAGACTGACCCGGAACTCCGTCTATAGACCAGGTTACCCTTGAACTTCTGGTGCTTCTCCTTCCTCAGCCTCACAAGTGCTGGATGAAAGTCGTGCTAAGAATGCTAGCCATTTCTCTAGCAAGATCTGGGGTGTAACTATACAGTCTGTCATTCAGATCTCACAATACTTTCTTCCAAAAGACTATCAACCATTGATAATTCCCTAGCTGGGCCTATTTACCTTCCAGTGTGCTAAGACAAGGTAAAATATAAAAATTATAACTCCCAGGCTGGAGAGATGGCTTAGCAGTTAAAGGCACTTGTTTATAAAGTCTGATGGCCCAGGTTCGATTCCCCAGTATCTAAGTAATGATGTAATGCCAGATGCACTAAGTGATGCATCTGGAGTTTGTTTTCAGTGGCGAGACCCTGGCACACTCATTCTCTCTCTTTCTCCCCTTACAAATAAAAATGTTTTTGCTTTTTTTTTAATCATACCTCCCTAAATTCTTTACAACTTCAGTTGGAGATCGAATGTAAAGTCAAGCATACATGTAATTATTTTTCCCCCTAGAGAGAACCCAAACTTTAATCAGATTCTCTAAGTGATTAGTAACTACCAACAGAGGTGCTGGAGTGTAGCTTTGTGGTAGTGCATTCTTGGTATGTGTAAGGGCCCGGGTTTAGTCCTCAGAGGAAACAATAAAAATGAATGCACTAGGTCATTGGCTCTCAGCAGTTACTGTCCCCCTATTTCCTTAGGGTAAGCAACAGTGACTGGCTGCATGAGGACTTCCTGCGGCTGCACAGGAAACCAGACCTCTGAGAAACAGGGAATGCTTGGAGGTCACTGGCACCTGGCACATTCTTCAACTACTGGCGCATGGAAGTCAGTGAACGAGCACTATAGCTCCTCACCACTCAGAGAGCACAGTGTTGAGATCCACGCCACACAATCTCCCAGTGCCCAGTGACATACTGTGCTGCAGCTGGGATCGTAGTGTTCCCCATGGGCCTGCTCCTGTGCTGGAGGCTTGGTCTCCAGCCTGAGGCGTTACTAGGAGCCAGATACACAAGGTGGGCTGCGTGTCTGAGATTGTATGTAGCAGCTGAAGACCCTGGTCCACCATTCTGTCTCTCCTCAATAAATAAATAAAAATAAATCAGACACGCTGGGCACGGTGGCACACACCTTTAATCCCAGCACTCGGGAGGCAGAGGTAGGAGGATCGCTGTAAGTTCGAGGCCACCCTGAGACTACATTGTGAATTCTACATCAGCCTGAGCTTGAATGAGACTCTACCTTGGAAAAAAAAAAAAAAAAAAAAAAAACCAGGAAGAAAGAAAACAGAAGTCAGACATATGCAGGCTAGAAATGCAACTCAGTGTAAAGTCCTTTCCGGCCATGCTCCAGGCCTGGTTCAGGTCCTAGCTCTCCAAATAACAGAACACGCCTTTAGTCCCAGCGCTCAGGAGGCTTGGGTTGAGGATCAGTGTGAGTTGGAGGCCAGCCTGGGCTAGAGTGGGATTATGCCTTGAAAAAAATGTATATTAAAGCATGCATTTGTCTCTACTCTTCCAACACATTAAAATTGCAACAAATGGAGGCTAAAGAGATGGCTTAGCACATAAAATCAGATGCACTAAGTGGCACACGCATCTGGAGTTCATTTGCAGTGGCAAGAGGCCCTGGTGTGCCCATTTTCTCACTGTCTCCCTTTCCTCTCCTTTCAAATAAATAAATATTAAAAATTAAATAAAGAAGCCAGGCATGGTGGCACACACCTTTAATCCCAGCACTCCAGAGGAGAGGTAGGAGGGTCACAGTGAGTTCGAGGCCACCCTGAGACTATATAGTGAATTCCAGGTCAGCCTGAGCTAGAGTGAGAACCTACCTCGGAAAACAAACAGAAAAATAAATGAATAAATAAAAAATTGCAGCAAATAGATTTCTTAGGCCTTAGATACAGATTATCACAATTTGAGCATCTGCAAAGCAGACAAGCATATTTGCTGACTATACACATGCCCAACAGCTAAATTATGCTCACAAGTAAAAGTGCACCTTCCAAGAATGTCAAGATTTGGTGTTACCAGGACCTTTGAGAATGGGATAGAGATGACACTAAAAATGAGGATTTGGGGCTGAAAATGTGGCTTAATGATTAAGAGGGCTAACCACTTCTGCGTGAAGGGCTCTCAGCTGGTTGGAAATGCCCAAGTTCAACTCTTCAGAATGCACATAAAAAGCTGCACTTACATGTAAAACATGATCCTATTTATTCAAAAGTATATGCATATCCATATATACATCTGTACTTTGTTAGGTCAAAGCGATGTATTAAAAGAGCTACTAAATGTTAAAAAATAAAAAAATTGTGACCTCAGACCCCAGTGGTTGGTACAGACCAGAGAATCACCCATGGACAGCAGCTCTGAGTTGAAGGACATATTTTGTAATCTCAAGGAAATTCACAGAGGAGTGATAAGAGTTCCCAAAATTTTCATCCAGCCTCTGCATGCATGTGCACGGAACACACACATCTGTACATACCATGTCCATACACCACACACCCTAGACACACACAACAAAAACATACATGGGGATTGTTGAAGTTACTTTCTGTTGCTAGGACAAACACCGAAGTATGTATTTCAGCTTACAGAATCCAGGGGAGGCTCCATCAGAGGAAGCTGGCTTCCTTCCACATACCCAAGCAGTCTCACTCCTTACCAGTCAGCACACACCAACAGTCAGAGCTCCAAATGGTCTCTGAACACACCTGAGGGCTGGGCTACAAGATTTGCCCCAGTAACACTTCCTTCAGCAGGCTGTTGGAGACTTAAGTAGGAAGCTTAACTTTAATCAATAATCCCTGAGGCTACTGACCTCTGTGTGTTCATTTTGCATCCTGCCACATGGCTATAGGTATTTATCAGCTCTAAAAGTTTGCTGGTAGAGTCTTTAGGGTCCTTTATGTATAGAATCATATCATCTACAAATAATGATAATCTGATCTTTTCCTTTCCAACACATGGAATCAGTAGTCTTCCTATATGGTAACAACAAACACATAGAGGATGAAATCAGAGAATCACTACCATTCACAATTGCATCAAAAAATAAAGTACCTTGGAATAAACTTAACCAAGGATGTGAAGGATCTCTACAATGAAAACTTTAAAACACTCAAGCAAGAAATTGCAGAAGACACTAGGAAATTGAAAGACATCCCTTGTCCTTGGATTGGAAGAATCAGTATTGTGAAAATGGCAATCTTACCAAAAGCAATCTACACATTTAGTGCAATCTCCATGAAAATTCCAATGGCATTATTTACGGAAATAGAAAAAAAAACTCAAAAATTCATTTGGAAGCACAAAAACCCCTCAAATATCTAAAACAATTTTGAGCAACGAAAATAAGGCTGGTGACAAAAATGCCAAGAATACTCATTGGAATAAAGACAGCCTCTTCAGCAAATGGTGCTGGGAAAACTAGTGAGGTCAGGGGAAGAGATTGAGTAAAAGAAAGGTGGAGGGAGGGCTAATCAATATCAAAGAGGATATAAATAAGACATATGGAAACATGCTTTTTTGGACAATAGAACATTCAGAAGCCATAGATTGTTACTAGAAAAATTTCAGTGCCAGGGATGGGATACTGTCCAGTGAGTTGTTGGCCAGGGAGGGTCCCTGATAACCCCCAAACATTACAGGCGATTGCTGAGGTTCTTGGAACAGATGGTAAGACCCTATTGCTGAAGACTCCATATACTTGGGCTGCGAGGTCATTGAGAAATCCTGCTGGAGCTGAGCTGAAATCCTCCATGAAGACCAGCTGACCAAAACCTAGAAAAGCCACACTGCATACAGTTCAATGGGAGAGAGAAATCATCAGTGAAGATACTCAACAGTGGACATTGCAAGCCTTCTATTTGGCCAGTCAGGTCAAAGGAGCCAATGGCTGCAATAGTGGCATGTCTGTTATGGGGGAAACCAACTGCCCTCTTAAGTGGACTGGAGGCCCGCTCCATGGAAGGGAATACATACCTGATACTAAAACCAGGGGTAGTCATGAGTGCTAAGGGTGTAACGTCTGCTAGTGCCTGGCTAAATGTCTATATTATGCTCACCAAATTGCCCAGTAAACACTTCACTTAATATTCATGCCCATATACTCTCATTTTGGTTAGAGAAGTTTCTCTTTACAAATAGCAATGACCTTGGGATGACTCAGAAGGCACATAGTGCTGAGAAGTGACAGTGGAGTGCTCAGCACTGAAATATCTCTATCACATCTTCCATGGCCCAGGGTCCATTACAAAAGAGGTGGTGGAAAGAATGTAAGAGCCAAAGGAAGGGGTAGGACTCCTTACAACGTGCTCCAGACACAAAGTAGCCTGGATATCCATGACCTCACAGTGCCTGACACTACCTACACAAGACCATCATAATAGGAAGAAAAGATCATGACATCAAAATAAAAGAGAGACTGATTGAGAGGGGGAGGAGATATGATGGAGAGCAGAGTTTCAAAGGGAAAAGTGGGGGAAGAGAGAGGGAATTACCACTGGTTATTGTCCATAATTATGGAAACTGTCAATAAAAAATAAATTAAATTTAAAAAATAAGGTTGTATGAAAGAAATGAGAGCGCAATGCACTTTGGGACAAGACGCACTATTGGTGTGAGAGCACAGTCAAGGCACTGGCTAACCCCTTCGTATACAAGCTGAGTCCTGATCCATTCTGCTAGGGGGAGGCTTTCCTTCAGTCTGCTTTCCACCCTCCCTTCTCAGCCAGAGACATGCAGTTCACCAAGTACGGAGGGAGTGCCTGCTAGCAATGTTTATCAGGTATTGACCCTAATGGCTTTCTATGTGCAAGTGCACATGCATGCAGTATATAGCAAAGGTAGGGGGAAAGAGGTTAAGAGCATCCTGGGCTAAAGCCCAGCACTGCCGGGGACATATACTGGTTTACTTCCCTTTCTTTTCTGGGAGACTTTCCCAGTCAATGCTCTGACAAGGATCCCCTCCATGCTAAGGAGATCCTGCCAGAAACAGTTGTGCCCAGTTTTTCTGGAAGCTTGTCCTACAGTGCCATTTGTAGAACTCTCACTTGGTCTAGACCAGCTCTGGGGACAGGAAGTTCAGAGGCTAACCCTTATCCTCAGCTTAGTTTTGTCCAGGAAAAAGGTCTGGGCTGCAGAGATGGCTTAATGGTTAGGACACTTGCCAACAAAGCCAAAGAACCCAGGTTCGATTCTCTAGTACCCATGTGAAGTCAGATGCACAAGGTGTCACATGCATTTGTTAACAGTGGCTAGAGGCCCTGGTGCACCCATTTTTTCTATCTGCCTCTTTCTCCCTCTCTCTCTCTTTCAAGCAAACAAATATATTTTTTAAAAGTCTGCTCTTTTATAAAACATTTTTAAAAATTTATTTGACAGAGAAAGGGGGGAGGGAGGGAGGAAGGTAGGGAGGGAGGATGAATGGGCATGCCAGGGCCTCCAGCCACTGCAAATGAACTCCACATCTGTGCGCCCCCTTGTGCATCTGGCTAACATGGGTCCTGGGGAATTGAACCTGGGTCCTTTGGCTTTACAGGCAAATGCCTTAACTGCTAAGCCATCCCTCCAGCCCCCAAAAGTCTGCTCTTGGCTCCAGTACCAAGTAACTAAAGAAGCGTTCATTCTCCCAGGGTGCTTCCTTATCTCAGACTCCCATCAGTCCAAGAGGCCTTTCACAGTATGCTTGATGGGGCTGGGGAGTGTGGAAGAGAGGCCAGGGAACAGGCACAGGAGTAGGAGATGCTGGGTGAGTAGTGACGGGACTACTTTTGGGGAATCCCAGCAGCAAATTCCTAAGGCTTTATCTTATGTATAAAGAAGAGGGCCACATATCCCAAAGCAGCCAAAACCAGCTCACCCATTTATTTGATTGAGAACATTAAGGAGGAAAACAAAATTAAACAATTTTTAATAAAATTCCTATATAAAACTCAAGTCACAGGGCAAGTACTTGGCTGTCTTTCCCATGTCATTGAGGATTTTGGAGAATCAGCAGTAGTTTTCCTGGATCTTGCCAGTACTCAGTCCATGTGCTGCCAAAGCAAGCACCTTGCCAGTACTCAGAAAAACCAATCCTTTACACAGTCAAACCAGTAGTTCCTATTGCACATATTAACATTACTTGTCACCTAGCACCCTAGCTACATGGTACCTCAACAAATAAATTAAAGATTTCCACATGGCATGAAACCATTTCAATCTGAATA
The DNA here is from genome assembly GCF_020740685.1 of Jaculus jaculus. Taxonomy (NCBI): domain Eukaryota; kingdom Metazoa; phylum Chordata; class Mammalia; order Rodentia; family Dipodidae; genus Jaculus; species Jaculus jaculus. The sequence continues at coordinate 29,681,519 of NC_059118.1, read as the reverse complement.
CCATTGAAAAAAATCACATTATTACAAGTTTTAATAAATACAGTAAGAACAGATGGCATATTACTAAAATAATGAAATTTAGGTTTGGAGTTTATTCCATAAATAGGTTCCTTTTCATTTGCTCTCTTGGATATATCTGCTCAAGTATTATGTTCTATGAAATGAACTCTTTCATAGCTACATATAAAAATTGTATTCATGTGCCTCATTACAGAAGCAGCTGGAAGAACTGGATCACACACTTAACTGAAAAGTAACTTAAGAAAAAGTTCTGCTTTTTGTAAAACTTTAAAACACAGGAGAGAGAATACCAAAGAAACATCTTTTTACATAAATCTCCCACTAGAAATTTTATAAATATATGTGCAGCACATTTTATATATATATATAGATAGATGTATGTATATATATTATATTTGCCTCACCAATAGATTTTCAGCAAGTTGGGCTGGAATGATGCTATCATGGTTCATAAATATTAACAAAATTAATGAGTTCTCAAAGATCTAAAAGATTTCTTTTGAAAAATAAGTTCAAATTATATTGCAATTTGTAGTTTACACAATTTAAAAAGGGAAGGTATCTTTCTCTGAAGACTCATTTGGAAAGTAGAATAGCTCCAGCCCTCCAAATGTGGGTAAGTGGGGAGCGGGGGTTCCTGCCTGAATGGAAACACTTGGTCACAACACTGAAAAGAAGTATTTACACCTATCTGGTAAAGTACCAAACACTTAAAAAAAAAAAAAAAGACATGAAACAATCCCCAGTAGCATTCCTTGGCGTGCAAAGTCAGCAGGAAATGATTATCCGTGCTGGTGACAGTATTCATGATGAGTCCTGGAAGCATTCAAAGAGCTGAGGGTGGGCATCAGTGACGGGTCAGAGCAGGTTCTGTGGGATGCCTTGTTCTTCACTGAACTCCAGGTTTCAGGATTTCATTCCCTTTACAACATCTCTGGCAGGGTCATGTTCAATTTAGTGCAAATGCAAAATGACAATGAAACAGACTAACGAGCACATGAGGAGAAAAGGCTGGTCGTTAGGACCTGTAGTCTTTCCGAACGGTGTGAGCCATCCAGTTCACTTTTGTTGTCCAACTTTCCCTGAGTGCCTCATCAAATTTCTGCTTGAATTGTTTCAGTGCTTCCTCTTCACTCTTTCCTAAGGCGAGAGAGTCCTAGCATGGGGGAGATGTGCAAGCATTATTATCTACAAGAGACCTCCCCATCTTCCATCAGGCAAAATACCGCATGATCTCATTTAATGTCAGTTACTTGCAGGACAGAGAACTAACTCTGAGGCAGTATGACACTATGGCAAAGAGGTTTTGAGGATGAAATTAACTTGTAATTACTGGGAGAGCAAGCTATTTGTCTAGTAAGACAACTGAAGGCCCACTACAGACAAGTACAAGGCAGGACTCCCTGGTCGTCCAGGGGATACCCATCTTTGTCAGGCTCCTTCTACTGAGGGTTACAAGCTCCTCTTCCAAAACTGCTCCGTCATGCGAACTTTCCACATTCATTTTCTTTTTGCTGAAAGCCATCTCAAAGGAAATGACTGTCCCACTCCTTTTGGAAAATTTGAATGCCCACAAAGAAAAGGGGTTTATACCTTAAGATACTGTATATCCTTGACTGATGTGAGCTCAGGAAGCCCAGCGGTCAACATCAGTGCAAAGAGAGTGATGAAGAGATTCCCGTGCCGGCGTAAAATCAGATATGCATCTTCACAGCACTGGCGAAACCTTTGGTTGATGCAGCAGGCCGTATAAGTACAGGGTTAGAAGGAGACAGGATGGTTCACGAAAGAAAAAAAGACATTTTTAGACTTCCCATTCAAACTAGAACATCTTCACTGAACTAAAAGGTTCATTTATGATTTGTACTTTGAAGATTGTTTCAGGACTAAAATTGACATGAAGTAATCAAAAGTAAAATCACAAGTTTCTTTTAAAATTCTATGATAAAAGGCAATGTAACATTGTAGGGTTTTCTTTTGATAAGGCATGAATGGCTAAACAACTTATGATCCCTGGCTATTTCTAAACATACTTATAGGTTCTAAATTGAGTTCTGTCTCCAATGTCCCCATAAAGTCAAACTGATGCTTTTGCACTCCTCTGGCCAATTCTAGCTCACTTATTTTGCCAAAGAAAAATATCAGGCAAAAAGTGTACATGAAAATAGCAATCATTTATTAAGCTTATAGTTCATTCTAATCATGTGGCACACATCTGTAAATATCACCATAGCCCTGCAATTTCATTTTGTTTGCCATATTTTGAGAGAAAGAAACAAAGGCAAGGGGAGAAATACTGCACCTGGGAGCAAGCGTCTACGTAAGGAGGGGTGTTACGCTGTCTGTCCCAGGGCCTTGGTTCCCTCCCTAACTTTCTCTCCACTCTCCCAGCATCTTATTGCCAAGCAGGCAGAGGTGCAACAAAGTACAGTGACTTCTTTCAGGTTTCTAGCATTCTCTGTCTCTCCCTCCTTCACATTTATGAACTGGCCAAGGACCTGGCAGGAAAATTTTCTTCAAAGCCTCTGTTATCTCTATCTCCAAGATTCAAATACACCTCAGTTAGGAAATCGTCTCTAGCCCAGCTGCTCCGATGAGAAAGCATTAGGTAAGTTTTTCCATGACAAGAGGGCAATACTTACCGGCCAAATTTTTCTGTGTTTCCTGTTTTTCCTTGTTGTATGACGTGAATAAAGTCATAAGTAAGAATAAAAGGCACTCGCTCCCTCTTAATGCCAAATTTAGATTTGAAATTCCCAAGAATATGTCCAAAGTCTATGTGGAAGAGCTAGAAAACAAATGAGATTATATATATATTTTGTTTTGAGGTAGGGTCTCACTCCAGCTCAGGCTGACCTGGAATTCACTATGGAGTCTCAGGCTGGGCTTGAACTCCCAGCAATCCTCCCACCTCTGCCTCCCAAGTGCGAGGATTAAAGGCATGTGCCACCATGCCTGGCTGGGTTCCACTTTTTGTTTGTCATTTTGGAGGTAGGGTCTTGCTCTAGCCCAGGCTGACTTGGAATTCACTATGGAGTCTCAGGGTGACCGCGAACTCTCAGCAATCCTCCCACCTCTGCCTCCCAAGTGCTGGGATTAAAGGCGTGCACTGCCACACCTGGCTTAATTTTTTTTTTTTTAATGAGTTTCATGTATTTCTATTTGCTAAGGCAGGAGAGTAAAGATTGAGGCCAATAGGCATGCCTGGCTCACATTCTTCTATTATCTAAAAAATATTTTGACAGGGCATGGTGGTGCACACCTTTAATCCCAGCATTAAGGAGGCAGAGGCAGAAGGATTGCCATGAGTTGGAGGCCAGTCTGAGACTACATAATGACTTCTAGGCCAGCGTGAGACCCTAACTTGAAAAACCAAAAAAAAGGGGGCTAGAGAGACAGCTTAGCTGTTAAGGTGCTTGCCTGCAAAGCCTAAGGATTCAGGTACAATTCCCAAGGACTCATGTAAAGCCAGATGCACAAAGTGGTACATGCATCTGGAGTTTGTTTGCAGTGGCTGGAGGCCCTGTTGTGCCCATTATCTCTCTGGCTCTATCTCTCAAATAAATAAAAGAAAAACAAAAAAATTATTCATTTATTTAACTTGAGAGACAGAGAGAGAGGGAGGGATGGAAGGAGGGAAGGAGGGAGGGAGGGAGGGCGGAAGGAAGGGAGGGGAAGATAGGAGAGGAGAGGAAGGGAAGGAAGAAAAAAAGGAAGGAGAAAGGAAAGAAAAGAGGGGAAAGGGAAGATAAGTGCATGAGGGCCAATTACTGCTGAAAATGATCTCTATACCACTTTGTGTGTCTGGCTTTAGGTGTGTACTAGGGAATGGAAGCTGGGATGACATACTTTGCAAGCAAGTGGCTTTAAGCCATCTCCCTAGCCCCAACCTAACACTTTTTCTTTGTTTTTAGTTTTTCAAGGTACTGTCTTGATCAAGTCCAGGCTGACCTGGAATTCACTATGCAGTCTCAGGGTAGCCTCACAGCAATCCTCCTACTTCTACCTCCCAAGTGCTGGGATTAAAGGCATGTACCACCATGCCCGATTAAACTGTAAGTTTTAAACATTTAAATAAATGACTGCCATCAAACTTAAAAAAAAAAAAACAACTTAAATGTAAAACAAAAGTGAATGTTAAATGAAAACTGGTAAGAAATAGAAGGAAAAGAAAAACATGACTTAACAATCACTGAAGTCCCATAAGCCCTGTGGTGCAGGTTACCTGGCCAGTTTTTTTCACCATGATGTTGTCACTGTGTCTGTCTCCAATCCCAAGGACATAAGAAGCTACACAGTAGCCAGCACAGGACAGGGTAAACTCCTCAATCGCTCGGTCCAAGTCATCCCTAGACAAGATAGACATGGGTACAACACAGGTTGGTTCAGCTTCGAAATGTCTGTGCCTAATAGAAACGAGGAGTAAATTAGCCCCATTTTGTGCAGTGAGTCAGAGATACAGGCCCCAAAAGAATCTCACTAATGATCCATGACTCATCCAGATGTCAGCTGAATGCCAGCCCTTGTGCCTTTGTTCCTTTTTATCAAGAGTCCTCATGTACCTTCCAAGAAGTAACCAATCCAATCCACTCCAACTTGATGTCTGATTTACATCCCTAGGGGTCTAAGGACCTTTGTTCTAAGTTACCAAGTGGATAACATGCACAAGGTCCCTCCCAGCTTGGGAGCTTTCTGCTTTACTTTCTTTTCTAAATTAAAATTCGACTTAGATTACTTACTGCCATGCATACACTTGCCATTTCTTTGTGAGTTCCAAAACAATGTACTCAAGAGCTGCTAGCTCAGGGTGCTAGTGACCATTTTGTGTCTGGTACTCTATGCCCAAAGCTAAGCCCAGCTAGAGCTGAGAAAGGCTCCACTGCTCTCAAAACCTACAACAGGATAAAACTTAAACCACACTTGTTCCTTGTTTAATAATGAGGAGAATTTACTTAGGCCAACCTTCCAAAGCTTGTATGAGTAGATCACGCTGGATCAGGCAAGTGGCAGGTGAATGTGGCTGGCTCCCAAGATGAGCTGAGTCTCAGTCAGTTAAATTCTGTCCCGGGAATCATGTTTCAGTGGGACTGAGAGCAAGCTTACATGCAGAGAAGAGATTACCATGGGCTTTGCTCAATCATGCTGAGGCCTGGGAACATTCTCATGAGCTTGTCTGGTTTTTTCAACTTTTATTTGTTTTATTTATTTATTGTTTTTTATATTTATTCATTTGCAAGCAGAGGGCAGACAGCCAGAGGGTACAGGCACACCAGGGGCTCTAGCTGCTGCAAACCAATTCCAAATGCATGCTCTACTTTATGCATCTGGCTTTAAATGGGTACTTGGGTATCAAACTCAGGTCACTAGGGTTTATAGGCAAGCACCTTAACTGCTGAACCATCTCTCCACCCCTTGGGCTGTTTTTGAGGCAAAGTTAGGTTGGCATGGAACTCACTATGTAGCCTTGAACTCATGCCAATCTTCCTGCCTTACCCTTTCAAGTGCTAGGATTGCAGGCATGAACTACCACGCCTAGCCATTTTTGTCAGTTTGACCTCAAATTAGAATTATAGGCTCAAGGGGCCAGAGAGATGGTTGTGGTTAAGGTGCTTGCCTGCAAAGCCAAAGGACCCAGGTTCCATTCCCAAGTACCCATGTAAAGCCTGATGCACAAGGTGGCATATGCATCTGAAGTTTGTTTGCAGTGGTTTTTCAAGGTAGGGTCTCACTCTAGCCCAGGCTGACCTGGACTTCACCATGTAGTCTCAGGATGGCCTTGAACTCACAGCGATTCTCCTACCTCTGTCTCCCAAGTGCTGAGATTAAAGGCATGTGCCACCACACCCAGCTCATATTTTCTCTCTCTCTCTCTCTGAAATTAGTAAATAGAAATATCAATAAAAAGAGGATTGAAGGGATGGCCTAGTGGTTAAGATGTTTGCCAGCAAAGCCGAAGGGGCCAGGTTCAATTCCCCAGTTCCCACATAAAGCACAAGGTGGAGCATGCATGCATTTGGAGTTTTGTGTGCATTGGCTGCAGGCCCTGACACAACCATTCTTTCTATCTACCTCTCTCTGTCAAATAAATATATTAATTCTTTTCTAAAAAGAATCACAGATTTAAGTAGTGAAGTTTTAACCATTTAAGTCACTTTAACCAAAAGTAAATAATATAGAATCTTTGAAGGCTACCAGATCAAAATTTGGAAACATTCTCACATGTCAGTCCTTGGATAATGTCAATAATGAAATTGAAATCTGACTGTGTTGTATTTAGCTAAAAACACCTAACAAAACACTTCACTGTGAAATTCCTTTATGTCTTATGTATTACTGTTGCCAGCACCTTAACCATAAATAAAGCTGGTGTCAAACCTGATCTTTTTCTTTTTTTTTTTGGTTTTTCGAGGTAGGGTCTCACTCTGGCTCAGGCTGACCTGGAATTCACTATGTAGTCTCAGGATGGCCTTGAACTCATGGCAATCAACCTACTTCTGCCTCCCGAGTGCTGGGATTAAAGGCGTGCACCATGCCTAGCTCAAACTTGAACTTCTGATACTGCTGCCTACTTTCTTTTCTTTTCTTTTTTTTTCCTATACAACTAAGAATGACTTTATTTGCAGAGTACAGACTGATTTGCAATGAAGGTTTTGCTAGCCTTGGTTAAGTTCATTGACTGTTTACATGACTTCTTACATCTATGTACTTTTATTTTACAGTTGCAAGTATTATGTTACCAAACAATTTAACTTGCATAAATAATAAGATTAAAGAAAAATGCATTGAAGGACTTAGGAGAGTGAAAAAAATTGAGGTTTTTCCTAACCCATTCAAACTACAATAAAAAATAGTTTTCTTGTAGAATTCATATTTTGTGCCTTTGAGATCAACTCCTTAGCATAACTATGACAAAATCATGATCAGAAACCGATTACTTTAAATATGAAATCAGGTAAAAATAATAAAAGCTGAAGTAGAATTATCAACTAAATGGTCTACTTTTTAATAAGCCAAACAAATAACATTCCTGTTACTTCATACTTAAAAGTCCTGAAATGTCATCTGTATAATTTGCATGTTACCCAGTCTGTAACTTAGGCAGGTGGGATAGTCCATGCAGGCGACGGTACTGGGACTGCAGGAAATAGTGTGTGGGTGCAGAACAAACTGCTGCTGCCTACTTTCTGAAGTGCTGGGGTTAAAACATGTAACATCACTCCTGCTTTAAGGTGCTAGGTAATGGAGTTGGGGCCTTGTGCATGCTAGGCAAGCACTCTACCATCTGAGCTACATCCTGAGCCCAGTAACACAATGTTAAACAGTTTTTTTAGTTTGAAGAAATCAGAGACTCATTTTACTTCAGCCAGGTGTGGTGGTGAATACTTTAACTCTAGCACTTGGGAGGAAAAGGTAAGAGGATAGCTATGAGCTCATTTGCAGTGGCTAGAATCCTTGGCATGCCCATTCTCTCTGGCTGTCTCTCTTCTATCTCTCTCTGCTTGCAAATAAATAAGTAAATAAAGCAATATTTTTTAAAAAGTAAAAAAAAGAAAACACTTAAAGTGTTTAGGCTGTAACATATTTCAAGGCTTCTAAAATTTGACAAAAAACAGGGCTGGATAGGCAGTTAAGGTGCTTGCCCATGAAGCCTAAGGACCTAGGTTTGATTTATCTCCAGATACCATGTAAAGATGCACAAAGGGGAGGAAGTGCAAGGTGGCACATGTGCACTATATGGCACAAACATCTGGAGTTCGATTGCAGTGCTGAGGCCATGGCGCACCACTATTCTCTCTCTCTCTCAAGAGAAAAAAAAAACTATTTCCTCTGGAACATAGATATAACTTCTACTTGGTGAACAGGTATTTGTTGGGTTGTTTGTACAAAAGATGATCAAACAGAACAAACTAACCCAGAATTGTATTCTTTAAGCCAGTTCAGAAGGGCATCTTTGTTGAAGGCTGCGGCTGCAGCCACATTGCTACTGTTCAGCTGAATGTCAGCAATTGTTTCTGAGGTGCTTACGACTTCAATGAGACCTGAGCGATCTCCTGTTGCTAAGCATCCATAGGGCAGCATCCTGAAAGACAAAAAAAAGGGCATAAGGAGCAATGTTTTTCTAAAGAGAAGTGTTGCAGTCCGGTTTGCATTGCTGGTAGAAATCACCCAACCAAGAGCAGCTTCTGGGAAAAAGAGATTTATTTTGGCTTACAGTCCCGAGGGGAAGCTCCACGATGGCAGGGGAAAACGATGGCATGAGCAGAGGGTGGACATCACCCCCTGGCCAACATAAGATGGACCACAGCAACAGGAGGGTGTGCCAAACACTGGCATGGGGAAACTGGCTATAAAGACCATAAGCCCGCCCCCAACAATACACTCCCTCCAGGAGGCATTAATTCCCAAATATCCATCAGCTGGGAACCTAGCATTCAGAACACCTAAGTTTATGGGGGACACCTGAATCAAACCACCACAAGAAGAAATATTAATTTGGTAAGTTTTTCTTTTAATTTTTTATTTTTACTTATTTATTTTCAAAGGTGGTGGTGGGGGGATGGGCTTGCCAGGGCTTCCAAGCTGCTGCAAATAAACTCCAGATGCATGTGCCACTTTGTGTATCTGGCTTTACATGGATACTGGGGAATTGAACCTGAGGCATTAGGCTTTGCAGGTAGGCACCTGAACCGCTGAGCCAACTCTCCAGTTCCTTAAATAATAACAATTATTATTATTATTTGTTAAATATTTCTATTTATTTATCTGCAAGCAGAGAGGGAGAATTGGTGCACCAGAGCCTCTAGCCACTGCAAGCAAACTATAGATGCATGTGACACTTTGTGAATTTGGCTTTACATGGGTACTGGTTATTGAACCTTGGCCATCAGGCATTGCAAGAAAGTGCCTTTAGCCACTGAGGCAATCTCCCCATCTTTTTTTTTTTTGAGGTAGGATCTTACTCTAGCCCAGGCTGACTGGGAATTCACTATGTAGTCTTGGGTTCACCTCAAACTTACAGCAATCCTCCTATTTTGGCCTCCCAAATTCTAGGATTAAAGGATTCTGCCACCATACCCAACCAAAAGTTATTTATCTTTAAAAATATTTTTATTTTATGAGAGAGAGAGAACTGGCTTATGTGAATTCTTGAGGGCAGGGGTCGAACCTGTGTCCTTATGCTTCATAGGCAAGCACTTTAACCTTATGTAAGCCATTTCTCCAGCTCTTAAAAATATTTTTATTGGGCTGAGTATGGTGGCATGTCTTTAATCCCAGCACTTGGAAAGCTGAGGTAGGAGGATTGCTATGAGTTTGAGGTCAGCCTGACATATCTAGTGAATTCCAATTCAGCCTGGATTAGAATGAGACCCTACCTCAAAAAACCAAAAGAAAAAAAAAATTATTGAGCTGGGGAGATGGTTCAGTGGTTAAAGACAATGCTTAGAAACCCTGCCAGACTGGGTTCAATTCCCCAGTACCCATGTAAAGTCAGATGCACAAAGTTGTACATCTGTCTGGAATTCATTTGCAGCAGCAAGAGTCCATGATGTGCTCATTCTCTTTCTACTTGCAAGCAAATTTTTAAAAATATTGTTTAAAAATTTCTATTTAAAATGGGAAAGTGTGGGGCTGGGGAGGGAGGGAATTACCATGGGATATATTTTATAATCATGGAAAATGTTAATAAAAATAAAAAAAAATTCTATTTATCTAAGAAAGAGAGACAGTGTATGAGCATGGGTGAACCAGGCCCTCTTGCTGCTGCAATGCACTCTGTTAGGGAATAAAACTCTTGGCCAACATATGGAATAATTTAGAAGAGTTCCATTGTTGCAGCTGTATAATTATTCTCATGAACTACTCTTATTTGTTTGTATTGATGGGCAAAATCATATCAGATAGAAGAAAAGCTCCTTATTTTCACGCCCACAGCTTCAGTAATCTTTGGCTCTTCTCATAACTAATATTTGATTTATTTGCTATAAACTTTACCCTGGGGCTGGAGAGATGGCTTAGTGGTTACAGCGCTTGCCTACAAAACCTAAGGACCCAGGTTCAACTCCCCAGGACCCACGTTAGCCAGATGCACAAGGTGGCGTATGCGTCTGGAGTTCGTTTGCAGCAGCTGGAGGCCCTGACGTGCCCATTTTCTCTCTCTCTTCTTCTCACAACTACATAAATAAAAATAAAATACTTTAAACTTTATCCTGGTCTGGAGAGAGGTCTCAGTGAGTAAAGTACCTGCTGTGTAAGCACGAGGACCTGAGCTCAGATTCCTAGCATCTATGTAAAATGCTGGGCACAGCATGTGCCTAAAATACCAATGCGGGAAGGCAGAGAGAGGAGGATCCCCTTTGGCTTGGTCTAGTTTGTGTAGCCAAATACATGAACTCTAGGCTAACCAAGAGACCCATCTCCAACAACAGGATAGAGAGCAACTGGAGAAATTAGCTAATATCGATCTCTGTCCTAACGCAGGATAAGGTTGCGCATGCACGCGCACACACGGGGGGGGGGGGAGCAGAAAGCATTTTCTTTCTTATTTTGGTGTGCAAATACTTTTCTCTCATATTCTAAGAACTGTGTTAACTTATTTCTTTCTTTTTATTTTTATTTTTCTCTTTCTCTCTCTCTCTTTTTTTTTTTTAAAGGGAGGGTCTCATTCTAGTCCAAGCTGACCTGGAATTTTTACTCTTGTAGTCTGGCCTACACAATGATCCTCCTCCCTCTGCCTCAGAGTGCTGGGATTAAAAAGGAGTGCCAAAATCCCTGGCCTGTTTGTTTATTTCAAGGCAGAGTCTCATTCTAGCCCAGGCTGAGCCATAACTCACTCTGTAGCCCCAGGCTGGCCTTGAACATATATGCACAGGGCATGGTGATGCCTTTAATCCCAGCATTAGGGAGGCAGAGGGAGGAGGATCGCTGTGAGTTTGAGGCCAGCCTGAGATGACATAGTGAATTACAGGTCAGCCTGGGCTACAGTGAGACCCTATCTTGAAAAACAAACAAACAAGGTATGCACCACCATGCCTGGCAGAACAGTATTTTTTTGAAAAAACATTTTTTTTTAAATTATTTACTGGAAAGAGAGAAAGAGGTAGATATATGTAGAGAGAGACTGGGTACACCAGGGCCTCCAGCCACTGCAAATAGACTCCAGATGCACATGGCTTACATGGGTCCTAGAGAATTGAACCTAGGTACTTTGGCTTTCCAGCCAAGTGTCTTAAGAGCTAAACCATCTCTCCAGGCCTTTGTTGTTGTTGTTTTGAGGTAGGGCCTTGCTCTAGCCCAGACTGACTTGGAAGGCACTATGTAGTCTCAAGGTAGCCTTGAACTCACAGTGATCCTCTTGCCCCTGCCTCCGAAGTGCTGGGATTAAAGGTATGCACTACCACACCTGGCTTAAAAAAATTATTTGTGGAGCAGGAGAGATGGCTTAGCAGTTAAGCGCTTGCCTGTGAAGCCTAAGAACCCCAGTTTGAGGCTTGATTTCCCAGGACCTACGTTAGCCAGATGCACAAGGGGCGCACACGTCTGGAGTTCATTTGCAGTGGCTGGAAGCCCTGGTGTGCCATTCTCTCTCTCTGCCTCTTTCTCTCTCTGTCACTCTCAAATAAATTAAAAAAAAAAAAAAAAGAACAAAAAAATTATTTGCACATGTATGGGTGGGGAAGGCAGCATGCCATGGCAGAGTTGTCTGTGTTCCCTCTTCTTTGAGATAGGGTCTCTTGCTGCTGCAAAGGAGTCTGGCTTAAGATCTTAGGTTCTCCAGGCTTCACCTCCCACTGTTATAGGCCTTACTGAAATGATGTGGTTGTTGGGGAATTGAACCTCGGCTGGCAGGCTTTGCAATCCAGCACCTTTAGCTGCTGATCCATCTTCCTAGCCCCAAAAACAGTATTATAAAATAGAGCAACTTGAGCATGGCAGGGTGTTACATGCCTATAATGATAGCACATGGGGGCAGGAGGATCAGGAGTTCAAGGTCAGCCTTGCTTACACAGCAAGTTCAAGGTCAGCTTGTGCTACATGAAATAATACCCCCAAATAATTAATAAGTAAATAAAATTTAAGGGCAGACGAGAGGATCAATGATAAAGGCACTTGCTTGTAAAGATTTCCTCCTGAGTTCATTTCCCCAGTATCCATGTAAAGCCAGATGCACAAAATGATGCATGCATCTAGAGTTCTTTTTTTTTTCCCTTGGTTTTTCGAGGTAGGGTCTCACTGTAGCCCAGGCTGACCGGGAATTCACTACGGAGTCTCAGGGTGGCCTTGAACTCATGGCAATCCTCCTTCCTCTGCCTCCCGAGTGCTGGGATTAAAGGCATGCACCATCATGCTCAGCTGGAGTTCTTTTATAGCAGCAGGAGGTCCTGGTGCATCCAAATGTTCTCGTAAATAAATAAAATACTTGGAGCAGTAACTTAGTAATGAAATGAAATATCTTGGAAGTTTCAAATAAACATCAGGTTAACTATAGAAAAAGCAAGAACTATGAAGGAAGCTGGGAGTGATGACATGTACCCATAATCCCAGCACTTGGGAGCTGCTGGTTAGAGTGTTAGGAGTACGAGTTCACACTCAGCTGCACAATAAGTTCTCGGAGGGCTGGAGAGATGCTTTAGCAGTTGAAGCACTTGCCTGAGAAGCCTAAGGACCCAGGTTTGATTCCCCAGTACCCACATAAGCCAGATGCACAAGGTAGCATATGCATCTCAAGTCCCTTTGCAGTGGCCAGAGGCCATGGAGTACCCATTCCCTTCCACTCTCCCTCCTTCCCTGTCCCCCCCTCTTTCTGCCTCTTTCTTTCCTGAATAATTAGCTTTAATTTAATTTAAGTTTAAAAATAGGGCTGGAGAGATGGCTTAGAGGTTAAAGCACTTGCCTGCAAAGCCACAAAGACCCAGGTTCAATTCCCCAGTACCCATGTAAGCCAGATCCACAAGGTGGTGCATGTGTCTGGAGTTTGTAGTGGCTAGAGGCTCTGGTATGCCCATTCTCTCTATGTGCCTCTCTTTCAAAATAAACTAATAAATAAAATATTGAAAAAAATATTACAATTTTTAAAATAAATCCATTTGAGGCCAGCCTGGGCTACATGAAATCTTACCTCAAAAAAAGTGAAGGACAAGAGCTCCATAAATATCTGGGTGCAGTTATGCAGCAAACACTCTGTCAGGTATCAGATAGTGATTCAGAAATGACAGGGCTCACAAAGTACAAAAGTGCAGTATGTAGCTGGGTGTGGTGGCGCACACCTTTAATCCCAGCACTTGCGAGGCAGAGGTAGGTGGATTCAAGGCCATTCATCCTGGACTAGACTGAGATCCTACATTGAACCCCCCCCCCCCCACAAGTGCAATATGTATGTTACTTATATGAGGAATGGCCACAGCTGAAAGAGCAAATGTGGAGCTTAAGAGTAAATGAAAAGATGGAGTCCATACTGCAAAGACCATGCAGGGTCCTGTGACTTCAACAGATAAGAGGAAAGGAGTGGGGAGAAGAAAGGGAGTGACTGTGTTGGCATGTGTAACAGTCAGATAACAGAGTATTTTATAAGTTTCTAAAATTTCTTCCAAAGATGAATGTAACTGTTTTATGTACTCTTAAACAGAACCATCAAATTACATTCTGGCAGATTGATAACCATCTACATTATTCATTTATTTCCTTTTCTAAGTTTACCTCTTAATAAGAAAGGCAACTGTAGAGCATTAATGTTTTCACCGATGCCCCTTCTTCTTATCATTACTCAACATGCGTGAAGCAAGCACCTTCGGGTTAAAGTGCACTCTCTTGCTTTCCTGCATCTCCTTGCCCCCACTTACAGCCCAACTAGGCACCAGTCCAACAACTTCCTCTTTAAAAGCAAGCAACGATGAAAGCATTCAGTAACTTAAGGAGGAACATTCACAATGGGAAGGAAAAAACATCCTTGTCAGCAAGACAGTTTGACAGAAGTCAAGCTGGGGACAAACTTTTGGAGCCCTGACCACTTTATACTTTATCTGGCCTCTTTTGCACAGACCTTCTATACTCTTTATAAAGGACATAAGGACATGATGACACTTTAGTAAGGTTTACCCTCCTTCCTCATACTTTCTGACATAAGAAGTAAGGTTACCTTGCATACTAAAGCAAGAATGTAGAATGAGATGCATTCTTACTGGAGGGGAGTTGGTGGCCTCATATTCTTACTCTGCCATTTGAATCTACGTCTGAGAGGACCTCAGACGAGGACAAAGTGTAAATTCTCCTGGTACCTCATGCTTTCATTATTTTCATTCTCCCTTCACCTGAATCTGCCTAGTAGCAGGATCACTAAATACCTTCTAACTTCTGCATAAATCTCTAAGAGGGAAGTAAATGCATCGGTGAAACTCAGATGTTAAACTGAATGAAGAAAACTACCTCAAAATGTATTTCAGATTTATTCATCAGGGCAAGAGTGTGAAGGGGACTGTCAAGTCTACCAAATGCCAGAGTGATTTACATGTAAATGACAGGCAAAGCTGACTACTACTATATGCGAAGCAAAAGATGTCAAGGCATGTCAACATTGTGATGGTATATAAATGCTCTAATTTGCCTCGAAAAGCAGAGTATTATAAGAGATCAGTGAAAAATTTAAATGAACAATATGAATGTTCATTTATGTAACAAAGGCAGTGTTACAAATATCAAAATGGTAAAGTATAGAGGGTACCTAAATATTTGAGTTTGAACTTTAAACAATGTGTGCTTCATGACCCAATTTAACCTAAACAGCTGTCCAAAAGAAAAACAAACAACAGGAACACTACAGTGTAGATATTTATAGAAACAATATAAAAAGGATTGGTGAGAAAAAGACAGGAGTTTGAAAGAACTTAAAAAGAACTCCTTCACTTAAAAAAAAAAAAAAAAAACACAAGAGGTCAGAGGACAAAAAGTCAGCAAAAATCTTACTGGACATCTAAGTTCCTTTTTGTTGTCAGACACACAATGTTTCCCATCAGTAAGCCACGTTTATTTCTAGCACTCCTATAAATGGCCACTTCCCTTTACCTGAACTTCATTTGAGGCTAAATGTGTTTTAACTTTGGCTGGGATGGATAAAAATCAAAATTAAGTGAAAGTGGCTTGGTTGGGATTTTCAATTAAGTCAGTATGACTAAAAAAGGTAACACCAAGCCTTCAGCTCATGCTCATAAGTCAACAAGGCTCATCTATGTGCCAAATTTGCTATCAGCAAAGGAGATCACTGTGCAAGCTAGCCAATAACTAGAAAGAACAAATGAGTTACTGAACCTTAGCTTGAAGCTTTTCTCCTTCTCCTGTTGTCATAAGATCACACTGCTAAAAACATTTCCCTGTAGTTTCCTTTATACAGGAAAGATGAGAAAACATTTAAGAGGGGTCAGATTTTTTAAGCACTGTAGACTAACTCTGCTATTGGAGTACAAAAGAAGCCACTGATAGTAATGATAATAAAGAAGGTTGGAGAGATGTCTGAGTGGTTAAGGCAGTTGCCTGCAAAGCAAAAGGATCCCAATTCGATTCTCTAGGACCCAACTAAGCCAGATGCACCAGGGAGCACCTGCATCTGGAGTTCGTTTGCAGTAGCTGCAGGCAATGGTGCATCTATTCTCTTTCTCACTTTCTACTCTCTCAAATAAATCAATAAAATATATTTTTAAAATGATGATAAAAAATGGTTGTGTGTCAATAAGGTATATTTACCAGGAGTTGGGGAGATGGTTTGGGAGAAAAGTGCTTGCCACACATGAGGAAGGACCTAATCCCAGATCCTGGGGGAAGCTGCTTCTGGTGTTTCACTAAAAGGATATGTTGTGTCTACCAAATTGGTCCTAAAAATTTGTATTATGTTTATGCCCACAAATTAGCACTGCTCTCACTGCCAGCCAAAGAAGCTTCTTTTTGCAGATGGTAGCCTATAACAGAAACTCAAAACTTGTCAAAGTTCTGAGAATAAGTGGTTGTTGAGTGCTCAGAGCTAAGGGAGACAGCTCTATCGTGCACTCCAAGACTTAGTGCACACTGCAGAAGAGGGGTCGGAAAATGTAAAGCCACAGGGTAAGGAGAAGCACTTTGCAACTCTGTTCTCCAGATGTAGGTGACTGCTGCCTCCATGACCTCATAGTGGATGTCATAACTTCCACGAGACTTGCATGACAAACTGGGCCCATCAACATTTTGACATGAATGATGGAGAAGGGGGGAAAAAATCAAAACAGAAGAGGAACTTGTTAGAAAAAAATGGGGGATTAGAGGGGTAAGGTGAAAAATAAGTAATAGGAGATTGTGATCAAATTAAGTTATGTTCAGGGATAAAAATTCTGAATAAAAAAGGGTAAGTCTGGATCCCAGTGGCCACATAACAGCTGAGTGTGGTAGTTCCCAGCACTGGGGACTCAGATAGGACAGTACTTGCAGCTCACTGGCCAGCTAGTCTAGCTAAAATTGTTCAGTTCCAGACTCAGTGAGAGACTGTCTCAAAAAAATACAATGGAAGCTGGACATGGTGGCACACACCTTTAATCCCGACACTCGGGAGGCAGAGGTAGGAGGATTGCTGTGAGTTCGAGGCCACCCTGAGGCTACATAGTTAATTCCAGGTCAGTCTGAGCTACAGTGAAACCCTACCTCAAAAAAACAAAACACACACACACACACACACAAACTACAATGGAAAGTGATGAAGAAGGATACTCAACATTGACCCTTGACCTTCACACATGTGTGCATATACACAGGCACAAAATGAATATACAGCATGCATGCATGTAACCACATAAACACACACACACAAAATGAAACCCTTCCTTTATAAAAAAGGGAGTGGGACTTCTGTGTAAGATGGCATAGGAGCCATGCCAAACCAGCCTAGCAAGGGATTTAAGCAAAACCACAGCAATTTTAGCCAGGCGTGGTGGCGCACGCCTTTAATCCCAGCACTCAGGAGGCAGAGGTAGGAGGATCACCGTGAGTTCAAGGCCACCCTGAGACTACAGAGTTAATTCCAGGTCAGCCTGGAACAGAGTGAGACCCTACCTCGAAAAACCAAAAAAAAAAAAAAAAAAAAAAAAACACCAAAAAACAAAAAAAACCACAGCAAAATATACTCTTCTTCTGAAAAGTGAAGGTGTATAGGTTTTTATTGGACAAGCAGAGAAACAGGAGAGACCAAGATTCACTAGAAAGGAGGAAAATAGCCAGAATGCCACTGAGGCAATTGTGGCCCCGTTCTGTGCTATTGGTGAGATTGCACACCTGCCTGGTGCCAAGCTGCAGGAGCAGAGACCAAGCAAGGGGATTCTCCAACCTCATCAGCCTCCTTGCAAAGTCAAGAAACCTGACGGGGAGACAGCAGACATCTGCTAAGAAGCTACTAAAAAAAATACTTGTGAACAAGCTAAGCAGTTCCAGTACAACTCCACGCTTCCTGCGCTCTTCCATTCCCAACCATTAGGAACTGTGAACCTTCCAGGAATCATTTAGTCCCCAGGGGCAGGGCAGCCAGCAAAGCTGATCAGAGCACTAGCTCCACAGCATAGCACGGAGGGATCGAGGTGGGCACTCAGCATTGGTGAGACTGGAAGCCACCCCAAAAGGTAACAAGGCTGACACAAAAAAGCAGGTACATAGGCCTGCACTGGAAGTGCTAATCTCTCTTTCCATGTCAGGGCAGGTTATAGGTTATATATTTATTCTTCATTGGCTTTACCATTCTCAATTAAGCTATATTTGGGGGTTGATGATTGTTGCCTTTGATGTTTTCAGATTCACAGGGCCTCTGTCTTTTGCTTCTGTCATTATTGGAGGCAGGGTCTGATTTTCCAGGCTGACCTGGAACCCAATTCAGGACAGACATCTCAACCTCCCAACTGACAGTATTAAGGGTGTGAAGCAACATACCCCCTTAGGGATTGTGGCTTTATAAGGTTATCTGTTTGTTTCAACCCCCACACTCACATACTCCTTGCTGGTTTTTATTGAATGTGTATATTGCTCAGTTGAATTTTAGAATTTGCCAGTAAATTACTCCACCCAGCTCACTAGAATTCTTGAATAGCAGGCAAACTCAACATTCTCTTTCTCAGTTTCCACATTTGGACTGGAGTGTAGGAGCTACACTGGGCACCTTAAACTTCTACTCTGAAGGTACATAAAGTCAGATTTCCAAATCTAAAAGCACCACAGATTATTAGGAAACTGAAGCATCAAATCAACACAGGATGCAAAAATCGCAACATTATAATACAAGAAACAAACAAGAAAAAATCAAGACAAGATAATCCCACCAAAAATTATAAATCCACCAGAAATGGCTCCCAATGAGATTGTTTTAGATGAAATGCCTGACAAAGATTAAAAAAAAAATGATTTTATCTATACTCAAATCAAAGGAATCAAAAAAGAAAACAAACTTGTGAAGGAATTCCAAGAGAACATAGGAAACCAGCTTAATGAAATAAGGAGGTCATTACAAGATAGGAGTAAGAAAATAGAAATGCAAAAGAAAAACCAGGCAGAAATTCTAGCTCTGAAAAGCATAGTCAGTCAAATAAAAAACTCTGTGGAGCCAGGTGTGGTGGCTCATGCCTTTAATCCCAGCACTCAGGAGGCAGAAGCAGGAGGATCGCCGTGAGTTCAAGGCTACCCTGAAACTACATAGTGAACTCCAGGTCCTGAGCTAGAGTGAGACCTTACCTAGAAAAACCAACCAACCAAACAAAAGCTCTGTGGAAAGTCTCACCAGTAGAATGGATGAAGGAGAAAGCACAGTATCTAAACTGGAAGACCAGGTAGCAGATCTAATAAGGTCCAACAAAGAGAAAGACAAGCTAACAGGAAGGTATGAATGGGAATTTCAAGACATCTGGGGAAATATGAAAAGATCAAACATAAGAATTCAGGGTATAATAGAAGAATTTCAATCCAGAGGCTTAGTAGGCATTTTCAACAAAATGACAGAAGAAAAATTTCCCCAAATTGGGAAAGACATGACAATGCAGATATAGGAAGCTTTTAGAACAACAAACAGAAAAGAAAAATTGCATGAAAAAAACTAAGGGCCTAAAAAGATGGTACAATGGTTAAAGGCACTTGCTTGCAAAGCCTGCCAGCTGGTGTTCAATTCCCCACACCCAAGTAAAGCCAGATGCACAAAATGACACTTTTGTTTGGAGTTTGCAGTAGCAAGAGGCACAGCCATGCCCATTCTCTCTCTCTGATGGCAAATAAATGAATAAAAATATTTTAAAAGAGAGAAGTATTAGGACTGGAGAGATGGGTTAGTGGCTAAGGTGCTTGCCTGCAAAGCAAACCACATGCACAAAGTAGTGCATGCATTTGGAGATCATATACGCTGGAGGCCCTGGTACACCCATTCCCTCCTCTCTCTTTTCTTGACAATTAATAAATACAATTATTTTTTTAAAGAGGAGTTTTAGAAATTTTACTATGGAGGAATGTAACACAAAATAGAAAACAAATTTGCCAGAAATCTCACCGAAGATCCAGACCAGCTTCTTTCCAGAGTAAATCCATCAAGCGCAGCATTTGGAGTGTTAGCATATCTTGTCGTAAATCTAAGGGACAAAAGTCTATTCAATTATATGTACTTTCTGTATTGTGCTGCTATTCATTAATTCATTATTAGGCAGATTTAATAAAACCTTTAACAAACGTGCTTGTTTTTCTACAAAAATGTTAAGCGTTGAACATATCACTATGTTGAATAGGCTCAATGATTAGCATGTCCCTGTAACATTTTGAAATTAAGTAAAAATTCTCTTTTTATTTTTTATTTATTTATTTATTTTGGTTTTTCGAGGTAGGGTCTCACTCTGGTCCAGGCTGACCTGGAATTAACTGTCATCTCAGGGAGGCCTTGAACTCATGGTGATCCTCCTACCTCTGCCTCCCGAGTGCTGGGATTAAAGGCGTGTGCCACCACGCCCAGCCTTCTTAATATTTTTATTTATTATTTGAGAGAGAGAAGAAGAGGCAAAGAGAATAGGCATGCCAGGGCTACAAACAAACCCCAGCCACTGCAAAAGAACACCAAATGCATGCACCACCTTGTGCATCTGGCTTATGTGTATACAGGGGAATGGAATCTGAGTCCTTAGGCTTCACAAGGCAAGCACCTTAATTGCTAAGCCATCTTTCTAGCCCAAAACTGCCTTAAAAATATATTTTTTCAGAAAGAGAGAGAATGGAGGAGAGGACAGAGTGAGTGAGTATGAGTGTATCAGGGCATCCTGTCACTGAGAATAAACTCCAGATGCATGTGTTACTTTGTGCATCTAGCTTTATATGGGTACTGGTGACTTAAACCTGGATTATCAGGTTTTCCAAGTGCCTTAAACCACCTGAGCCATCTGTCCAGACTGTATAAACTATCTTTAACTATTTACCATGTAGAAACTACTGTGTTAATTGCTGGGATACTGTAAAACTGTTGGTATCACACTGTATTTGTACTTCATATATTACATTAATGTTCTTTTTTTACTTTTAAGGCTGTATAGGAATTCCTTATTAAACATACAAATAAGGGGTATTATGTGTCCAGATCCCACTACTCGGGCGGCTGAAGCAAGAAGATTGACAGTTTGATGGCAGCCTGGACTACACAGTCAGACCCTGTGTCAAGTTACTTCTCAGTATAATCAAACAGGTTAGAATGTCTAGCACAACATCATAAGAGCAGGGTATGTTGGCACAATCCTGTAGCCCCAGCACGGGGAGGCTAAGGTACAACTGCTACTTGAAGACAAGCCTGGACTACAGAGCAAGGCCCAGGCTGGCATGGGCTGCACAGCAAGACACTGTCTTAAACACTAAAGATATAAACTGCCGTGAGTTCACTATAAAAAAGTTTAAGTATATTTTAGAAGAAACACATTTACTTTCTCAATTCCCTTAATAACCAGCAAACAGATGTGTAATCTTCATGGAAACAAAGAACCAACAAGGTATAGGGCATGCTTACCGTCACACAGCCAGTAATGACTGCCTCTCAGTTGGTGTGATTACTTCAGAGGCATTTCTTTTATAAAGTGTGAGTCATGAAATATTTTAATTAAACATAAAAACTATGGCAGTGACCTCAATAATGCTATCAGTGAAACAAGACTAGAGATACAGTATTGAAGTATTCTTGTCTTTTGCAAGCCTTTTTAAAACATTTATTCAAATGTTTTATAATATTACATGTAGGGATAAAATCTGTTAGTAATATATGAATATCTTCAATATATTGTCCATCATTTACAAAAGAATCACCAATTTACTTTACATATTCCTTCTTCTCCTCTCAGAATATTTGTATCTTAAGCAGCTATTGTTACTGTTTTAAGATAGGGTTTCCTTTTATAACTCAGACTGGCCTTTAACTCAAAACCTTCTAGCCAAAGACAGTTTTTAGTATGTATGTATGTATGTATGTGTGTATGTATGTATAATTTGCAAGAAGAGAGAAAAAGAAAATATGAGGATATATACAGGCATGCCAGGGCTTCCAGCCACTGCAAACTCTAGATAAATGTGCTACTTTTGTGCATCTGGCTTTATGTAGGTAATGGGGAATTAAATCCAGCTGTTAGGCTTTGCAGGCAAGTGTCGTAACCACTGATCCATCTCTCCAGTCCAGTTTTTACTTTTCCAAATGTTAACAGTGACATGCTAATCAGTGAACCTATTCAAACTCATGACCTTCCTAGGATTACAGCCATACACCACCACACTCTGTTTTAAGTCTGTCAAGGTGGTTCCTGGAACCTTCAGAACAGAATGAAAAAGTGTAGACACATAAACATTCCAAAGCAGAGCCCCGAGCTGGGGTTAGAGATTAACAGAGAAAGTGAAGAGACAGGAGGAGCTGGTGGAAATGGCTGCTCGTGAAGCATCCTCGGGTCCAGAAATGGGTTATGCAGGACATCCCAGGCTTTTCCACAAAACATTTTACCAAAAGAGTAGATCAACTTTGTGTTCTATAGGGAAAATTGGGAAAGTTTATTAGAAAACTAAATGTAAGTGATCTACAGAAGCCATTCATTTTCCAAGAAGAAAGAAGCGATTTGAGGAGATGCTAAACTTGACCTCTACCAGTGACAGCTGTTTCTTGGTTGCTTCACGTTGCACAAACCTTTCTGATGTGAACTGTAAAAAACCTCAGTACTTACCATCACCATTTTTAAAAATCACTCCAACTGAATCTTCACCAAACACCTTGTTATTGTATACCAGCCACAAAGGCTTCATTTTGGAATCCATGTATTTGCACTTTTCAACACTGCAAACAACACACAGGAAAATCAGTCTATGTCAATGTGACAATATAGCAAGATTAAAATTCCCTGATATGTCAATGTAGAAACTCACGCACCTACTTCTGTTAAAATCTGCGGAAGTTGCCAGGTGTGATGGCACACACCTTTAATCGCAGCACTCCAGAGGCAGAGGTAGGAGGATCACTGTTGAGTTCAAGGCCACCCTGAGACTACATAGTGAATTCCAAGTTAGCCAGGGCTAGAGTGAGACCCTTCCTCAGGGACAAACAAACTGCAGAAGTCAGAGTTTCACCACTTTCTCTGGGTAGAACCTTGAGGAGAACTCTGGTTGGCATACAGCTGGACTCAAAACTCATGAACTGCCCTTTCCAGTACCTCCACTTCTTGTTGTCTTATACTTACCTTCATTAAATTTAATTATTTGCTGGGTGTGGTGGCACACACCTTTAATCCCAGCACTCAGGAGGCAGGGGTAGGAGGATCATCATGAGCTTGAAGCCACCCTGAGACTACATGGTAAATTCCAAGTCAGCCTGAACTAGAATGAGAACCTACCTTAAAACAAACAAATAAACATTTAATTATTTGTTTGTTTTTAAATTTTTATTTACTTTTATTTGACCTGGAATTCATTATGTAGTCTCAGGGTGGCCATGAACTCACAGTGATCCTCCTACCTCTGCCTCCGAAGGGATTAAAAGCATATACCACCACACCTGGCTTTTTTTTTTTTTTTTTTTTTTGGTTAAGAGAAAAACAGGGAGGGAGGGAGGGAGGGAGAACGGGTATGCCAGGGCCTTTCAGCCACTGTGAACAAACTCCAGATGTGTGAGCCCCTCGTTTGCATGTGTGACATTGCATGCCTGTGTCACTATGCATCTGGCTACATGGGACCTGGAGATTCGAACATGCATTCTTAGGCTTCGCAGGCAAGCATCTTAACCACTAAGCCATCTCTCCAGCCCTTTTTTTTTTTTTTTTTGAGTTAGGGTTTCACTCAAATCCAGGCTCACCTGGAATGCACTATGTAGTCTTGGGGTGACCTTGAACTCAGTGATCCATTTACCTCTGCCTCCCTAGTGCTGGGACTAAAGGCATGTGCCACCACACCTAGTTTTATCTTTATTAAATTTATGAGTAAAATCTTACCACATATAAAAAAAATTCCAGTGGCTGAAGGGCTTAGCAGTTAAGGCACTTGCCTGTGAAGACTAAAGACCCAGGTTTCGATTCCACAGGACCCATGTAAGCCAGATACACAAGACGGCTCATGAGTATGGAGTCTGTCGGCAGTAGCTGGAGGTCTTGACACACCCGCTCATTCTCTCTCTCTCATAAATAAATAAATTAATACTTTAAAGCCCTGCCATACCCACTTTCTTCCTGCCTCTCTAATAAATAAAAAATAAAACATAAAAATACTCCATATGGACTATAAGGAATATAAAAATACTTTTTAAATTTTTTTCTTTTCCAAGGTAGGGTCTTGCTCTAGCCCAGGCTGACCTGGAATTCATTATGCAGTCTCATGGTGACCTTGAACCCTTGGTAATCCTCCTATCTCTGCCTCCTGAATATGGGTATTAAAGGCGTGCACCACCATGTCCGGCAAAAATACTTTATTTTTTAAAGGAGAGATTAATTTGAATACTTCTACTAATAAACATTACTATTTTCTATATCTGTATGAATGAGAAAGTTAGTTTCTAAAATAATTTTTTAAATCTCATTTCAAAGTAGGAAGTTTGTCATTAAAGAATTGATCATGGTTTCTAATACTGTTCCTATAGATTTTCAATTCTTCAAAATTTATAATAAAGCCAGATATGGTAACTGTGGTGGTTTGAATAGATGGCCCCCAATATATTCACTTCTTTATTGTTTGTAGTTTGCATCTGCTGGCTACCTGGCTGGAGGCAATGCCACTGGGTGATTTAAAGGTGTGGTGGTAGTTTTCAGATTTCAATCTAAAGATATGCAAAGTGTGCCTAGCTGTAGTTCCTGCAGTGTGCTGTGTGGCTTTTGGCTTTAGGCTTGTACTTCTCTGTCTCTGCTTGGTCCTGTGAAGCAGGCCAGCTTCTTCTGCCATTATGGAACTTCCCCTGGACCTGTAAGCTTCAATAAATCCCTTCCTCCATAACTGTGCCCGGTCTGGAAGTTCATCTCAGTAACCTGAATCTGCCTGCTACAGTAACACATATCTGTAATCTCAGTGCTCAGCAGGCAGGAAGATCATGAGTCCAAGACCAGCCTGAGCTACATGAGGTCTGCCTCACAAAACAAAACAAAACAAAACAATTTTTCTTTTGAGGTAGGGTTTCATTCTAGCCCACCCATGCTGACCTGGAGCTCCTTTCATAGTCTCGGGCTGGCCTCAAACTCGTGGTGATTCTCCTACCTCTGCTTCCCCAGTGTTGGGATTAAAGGCATGAGCCACCATGCCCAGCTAACTAAACAAAGTTAATTGCATGTAATTAAAAGGGAAATGAACTTGTAATAACTTTTACCAACTTGACAGATACATTTAGCTGAAAAGTGCATGTACTATTGAATATAAGTAACTGTCCTGATTATTATTTCTATATTTACTTATTAGGGCTGAAAACTGAACCCAGGTTCCCTAATGCAGTGATTCAGAAATCTTTTCTGCACTGCCATTTTCACAAGAGGCTCATTGTGCAAAGCAAATGCGGTTACTTACTAGAGTTCGGAGAGGATGACACACGGATTCAGGGGTGACTGCAGATCAGAAAGGGCTTCCCGATAAGCATTCTGTTTTAAACAAGTATGCATGGCCTCCTTCCCTTTAGCTCTGTTTAGCTTCATTGCATTTAATTTGATTAAGCTATTTAAAGTTTTTAACTTATTGAGTGCTTCAACCTGAAAAATAAGATTCCCCACCCCAAAACTTTATGGTTGAAAATAATATGTGATCATAACAGTCAATCAATCAATCAATACTCCCCCCCAAATTCACACAATCATCTTAAATAAAAACACTGCCTTGCGTGGTTAAGCGTGAAGCCTAAGGACCCCGGTTCGAGGCTCGATTCCCTAGGACCCACATTAGCCAGATGCACAAGGGGCGCACACCTCTGGAGTTCGTTTGCAGTGGCTGGAGGCCCTGCCATGCCCATTCTCTCTCGCTCTCTATATCTGCCTCTTTCTCTCTCTGTCTGTCACTCTCAAATAAATAAATAAAAATAAACAAAAAATTAAAAAAAATGCCTTATGCAAATTGAGGACTAGGGAAATGACTCAGCACTTAAAAGTAACTTCCTTGCAAAGCCTATGGCCAGGGTCTGATTTCCAGTACCCATGTACAGCCAGATGCACACAGTGGCACATGCATCGGGAGTTCATTTGTAGGCAAGATGACCTGGTGTACCAATCCATTCTCTCTCATGCAAATAAATCAATAATTTATTTAAAATTATTTTTCAAACTTGTTACTACCCAAGTGCTGGGATTTTAAAGGTATGCACCACCACACCCAGCTTCTTTCTTTTTTAAAAAATATATTTACTTCTTTGAGTGAGAGAGATAGAGGAAAAGAGAGAAAGAAGCAGATATATATATAGAGAGAATGGGCACACCAGGGCCTCCAGCCACTGCAAATGAAATCCAGATGCAAGAGCCACTTTGTGCATCTGGCTTCATGCAGATACTGGGGAATATGAACCTGGGTCCTTTGGCTTTGCAGGCAAGCACCGTAACTGCTAACCCATTTCTCTAACCCATGCACCACCTTTCTGAGTATCTGGCTATATGGGTCCTGGGGATTTGAAACTGGCCTGGAAGGCTTTGCAAGCACCTTCAACTGCTGAGCCATCTCCCCAGATCATAATTTTGTTTAAATTTGCAAAACTTTATTTGAAAGAGACTTCATTACAAATTTAAAATTCAGGGGAACCCCTTGATACCATCCAAAACCTTCATCATTCATACATATGCACAGCATAGCAAATTTTTAATATAAAACAATCCCATTATAAAATAGTGAAAGACAATTTCCATAAGCCTTAGTCCCACTCTTGAGCTGCAGTGAGATCCTTGAACAGCCAGGACATGGTGATGTAGTGTCCATAAACCATCTAAAATGTACTGAGTAATCTCTACAGCAAACAGGCTACAGAATCAGGCTTTGAGGGTCTAACTAGGAAACTGTAACACTCCTGGCTAGATTCCCACGTGTTCAAGTTCAGATGACAAAAAGCATCTGTCCCAGTGGCCTTTATATTCACACTACTTCCCTCTTTCCTCACCACTATTAACTGGAAGCCATTGTTGAATGTACCATGACACTGGGATGTGGCTAGTGTAATCTAACTACACTGGATCATATGTGAATGTACTTTCAATGAAAACAGCTAATATGTATATGTGCACCTTGATGCCACAGCAAGTTAGGACATGAAAGAACTAAAAGATGTTTTCTTCGGTAAAGAAGACAAGGCAGCCATATTTCAGAAAAAATTCATTAGGCTGTGGATTAGGTTACCCACTGTAGATGCTCATCTCACTTTGACCTTTGAGGCCAAGCTGCAGACAGGATATGGAGACATCTTAGACGATGAATTGTCACAGAAAGCATGAAGACCCTTCTGAGCACACCAGGGATCTTCACCATGGCTACACATCTCTGCCCAACGGCTCACAAGAAGCAGTACATGAAGGATAAAGGGGTCTCTGCTCATGTCAATAAAACTCTTCTCTTCTCAGCTGTGAGTTCTGTGGAAGGTACTAAAGCCCTGCATAGTTTTGATTTTTTCCTCAGCACAGCTGATGTTATAAATCAGAAAACCAGGGCTGGATAGATGGCTTAGTGGTTAAGTGCTTGCCTGTGAAGCCGAAGGACCCTGGTTCGAGGCTCAATTCCCCAGGACCCATGTAAGCCGGGTGCAAAAGGTGGTGCATGCATCTGGAGTTCATTTGCAATGGCTGGAGGTCCTGGTGTACCCCTTCTCTCTCTGTCTGCCTCTTCCTCTCTCTGTTTGCTGCTCTCAAATTAAAAAAGATACATAAATAAAAATCAGGAAACCAGGGAAGAGAATGTGAAAAGGGGTCCTAGACTCTGCCCTGTGTCATGGTATCTTCCAGAAAAACGTAGAGTTGGACATTGTGCCCTGCATAATCTCTTAAATTCTTTTTTGTTGTTGTTGCTATTGTGTGTGTGTGTATGTGTGTGTGTGTGTGTGTGTGTGTGTGTGTGTGATTTTTTATTTTATTTTATTTTATTTCGTTTTTGGAGGAAGGGTCTCATTCTAAGCCAGGGTGATCTTGATCTCACTCTGTAGTTCCAGACTAGCCTTGAACTCAGTGATCCTCATACCTCTGCCTCCCACGTGCTGGGATTAAAGGTGCATATCAACATGCCACCACCTTAAATTCTATCAAATGAATTTTTATAAATTAGGAAAATTGAACAGGCATAGATAGTACATATGTAAGAAGATAGGCATGAAACTAAACTACTTAACTATGCAGTTCAGAGAGTTAACAGGATCTGAAGCACCTCAGTTCTAAAGCACTTTTATCTGGTCTACACCATAGGACAAGAAGAGCATTCGTAAGAAGTACTCCTGTTGTTCCTGGATACTGAGACTAAATTAGCACCTATCTACCTTTTTTGGTTTGTTTATACACAGCCAATTCCCAGTACCCACATAAAGTCAGATGCACAAAGTTGCATATGCATCTGGAGTTTGTTTGCAGTGGTAGAGGCCCTCACATGCCCACTCATATTCATTCATTCTCTCTCTTCCTCTGCTTGCATATAAATAAACATAATAATGCTGTCACTTTAGAGTTACGGATCTTTAACAAGATCCTTATCTCTTGGAACCTGTTTCTTTCTAAGTCAAATGATGATAGTATTGGTAATTACTATGGTGCATTACCCAAAGAATAAAATACGATAACATGCTTTAGGGCTAGAGAGATTGCTTAGCAGTTAAGGTGCTTCCCTATGAAGCCTAAGGACCCAGGCTCAACTCCCCAGAACCCACATAAGCCAGATGCACATGATGGTGTGTATGCATCTGGAGTTCATTTGCAGTAGCCAGAGGCCCTGGTGCACCCATTCTCTCTCTCTCTCATAAATAAATAAACAAATGAATAAGTTTTTTTAAAAAGATGATATACTTAAAACACTTGGTATGAGTCCTGGCATGGGGTAGGTACTTAATAAATTATAGTAACATCAGTATTATCATAGGACTGCAAGAGATTATCATAATTTCAGGCATGTATGAGTTGTTTGAAAAAGCAATTTGAGGTTTCTGAACTACATAAACTATACCTGTGGGCTTACATCTCAATATATCTTAGTCTGAAAGATTTGAAAAATTATATGAACCATAAATACTAAAGAAAACTTGGGGCCTACAAAATGTCTCAGTGGTTAAAGGCACTTGCTTGCAAGGCCATCCAAACTGGGTTCAATTTTCCAGTCACATGTAACCAGACCCCAAAAGTATATGGTGGCACACACCTATAATCCCAGCACTCAGGAGGTAGGAGGGTCGCTGTGATTTCGAAGCTACTCTGAGACTACATAATGAATTCCAGGTCAGTCTGGGCTACAACAAGGCCCTATGTCCAAACCCCCCCCCAAAAAAAAAACCAAAAGAAGTGGTACAAGCATCCTATGTTCCATTTGCAGTGACAAAAAGGCCTTTGCATGAACCCCACCCACGAAGTTAAATAAAATTAAATAATTTTTTTTTAAAGAAAGAATAAAAACTGCCAGGTGTGGTGGTGCACATCTTTAATCCAAGCACTCCAGAGGCAGAGGTAGGAGGATTGCCGTGAGTTCAAGGCCACCCTGAGACTATATAGTGAATTCCAGGTCAGCCTGAGCTAGAGTGAGACCCTAAATCAGGGGAGAGGGAGGAGAAGGAGGGGGAGGAAAAGAAGAAAACTTGAAATTAATATCAATCATTCCAGCTGGAAAGAGTAATTTTTTGTTGTTGTTTTCAGAGGCAGGATCTCACTCTAGCTCAAGCTGACCTGGAACTCACTATGTATAGTCTCAGGGTAGCCTCGAACTCATGGCTATTCTCCTACCTCTGCCTCCTAAATGCTGGGATTAAAAGCATGCACCACCATGCCCAGCAGGAGTAACTTTTAAGATTACAAAAAACTGGGTCAAAAGAGCAGACCACATCACTATATCCATCATTAATGTCTAAATGGGTATACTCTATTGAAATTTAAGGAATCCTTTTAATACAGAAAATAGGAGGAAACCTCTCTCATGTGGCATTTTGTTAATGTTTTTCTGTTAAGTTTGTTGAAACTGTATCTTGACTAAAATTTTCATAAAGAATATATTGAGCAGATTCAGTCACTGAAGTATCTGTGGGAAAACATGGTGGGAAAAACCTGAAGATTAAAACTTAAATTGATACCTGCTTGGAAAGTACTTTCATGTGTCCTACACTTCCTCGACAGTACGCTTCAAGGATGACACCAAACTGGACAGACACAGCAGGAATATGCACCTCTGACCTGCAGGAAGTCAATATTCATCTGGTTTGTTGACCAATCGTTTCAAATCACCAAATTATATTATACTATGAAATATACCTCCATGGCATGTCTATTATGGGGGAAACCAACTGCCCTCTAATTGGACTGGAGGCCCACTCCATGGGAGGGAATACATCCCTGATACTGAAAGCCTACAACAGGGGTAGTCATGAGCCCTAGGGGTGTTAACTTCTGCTGATGTCTGGCTAAATGTATATACTATGTTCATGAAACTGCCCAGTGAGCACCTCTCTTAATGTTCATATCCATATATTAATGCTACTCTCACTTTTGGCTACAGAACCTTCTCTTTTCAGATGGCAATGACCTTGGGATGAGTCAGAAGGCACCATAGTACTGAGAAGAAGTGACAGAGGAGTGCTCAGCACTTAAATATCTCTATCACACCTTCCAAGGCTCAGGGGCCATTGCGGAAGAGGTGGCGTAAAGACTCTAAGAGCCAAAGGAAGGATAGGACTCCTTACAATGTGCTCCTCCAAATACAAAATGGCCTGTATATCCATGACCACAGTGCCTGACTACCTACACAAGACCATCATAATAGGAGGAAAAGATCATGATCAGTGGTTAAAGCAATTGCTTGTAAAGACTAATTAATGGCCTGGGTTTGATTCCCTAGTACCCACGTAAAGTCAGATGCACAAAATAGTGCATGCATCTGGAGTCTGTTTGCATGGGCCAGAGGCCCCGGCAAGCCCATTCTCTCTCCCTCCTTGTAAATAAATAAATAAATAGATTTTTGTTTTGTTTTCTGAGGTAGGGTCTCACACTAGCTCAGGCTGACCTGCAATTCACTATGTAGTATCAGGGTGGCCTCAAATTCTCAGCAATCCTCCTACCTCTGCCTCCCAAGTGCTGGAACTAAAGGCATGTGCTACCATGACTGGCTCAATCTACTGTCTTAATGCACAGAAAGTTATGAGATTTTAATTAGTTTCACTTAATTTTTTATTTCAAGAAAAGTAACATTTTCACATTTTACCTGATTTGCTTTTTGGAGGGGAGAGTTAACTTAGCTATTTAGGGACTATTAGGTTAAAACAGAGATCTACTTGACTTAAGCACTTGCCTGTGAAGCCTAAGGACCCAAGTTTGATTCCCCAGTATCCACATAAGCCAGATGCACAAAGTGGTACATGCATTAGGATTCATTTGCAGTGGCTAGAAGTCCTGGTGTGCCAATTCTCTCTGCCCCCCCCTTCAGATAAATAAGTAAATAAATGATTTTTTTTTTTTTTTTAATCTTGAGCTCTCTGTAGGTCACAAGCTGGGATCTCTTAATGTTAAAATTAAAAAAAAAAAAGTCAGAGCCGGGTATGATGGCACATGCCTTTAATGCCAGCACTTGGGAGGCAAAGGTAGTAGGATCACCATGAGTTCAAGGCCACCCTGAGACTACATAGTGACTTCCAAGTCAGCCTGGGCTAGAGCGAGACACTATCTCAAAATATAAAAAAAAAAAAAAAAAAAAAAATCAGGCTCAGGGTATGGAGGAAAACTACTGCTCTCTGATTGGATTTGAGGCCCACTCCACAGAAGGGACTTCAGCCTGCTTTTGAAAACCTAACCAAAAGCCCATGCTTACTGAGGTTATAAGCTTTAGGAGAAAAACTACTACTGTTATCTAGCTAAATGGATATATTATGCCCACCATCTCTAAATAGTTATGTTCATTAATGCTACTGTCACTTTTGGTTAGAGAAGCCTTTTTTTAAAAATATTATTTATGTGCTAGAGAGATGGCTTAGCAGTTAAGGCATATACCTGCAAAGCCTAAGGACCAAAGTTCAATTCCCCAGAACCCATGTAAGCCAGATATTCAAGGTGACACATGTGCTTGGAGTTTATTTGCAGCACCTGGAGGCCTTGGCATGCCCATTCACTCTTTCTCTATCTGCCTATCTGTCTCAAATAAATAAAAATAAAATATTTAACAATATATATCCATATTATTTATGCCAGGCTTGGTAATGCATGCCTTTAATTCCAGTACTCAGAAGGCTGAAGTAGGAGGATCACTGTAAGTTCAAGGCCAACCTGAGACTACATAGTGAATCATAGGTCAGCCTGGGCTACAGCAAGACCCTGCCACAAAAAAAAAAAAAAAATTATTTGGCCAGGCGTGGTGGCGCATTCCTTCAATCCCAGCAGTTGGGAGGCAGAGATAGAAAGACCGCCAAGAGTTTGAGGCCACCCTGATACTACATAGTGAATTCCAGGTCAGCCTAAGCTAGTGTGAGACCCTAACTCAGGAAAAAAAAAAACAAAACTACTTATCTACAAGGACAGAGAGAATAGGTATGCCAGGGCCTCTGGCCAATGCAAACAAACTCCAGACGCATGCACCACTTTGTGCATCTGACTTTATGTGGCATTGGGGAATCAAACCCAGGCCATCAGGCTTTATAAGCAACTGCCTTAACCACTGAACCATCTCTCCAGCCCAAGAAGCCCCTTAAAAATACTTTTATTTATTTGAGAAAGAGAAGAAAGAATATGAATGAGAATAAATATGGGTGTACCAGGGTCTTATGTCACTGCATATGAAATCCAGACACATGTCATTTTGTGTACCTGGCTTTATGTACATACTAGGGATCAAACCTGGACCAACAGACTGTACAAGAAAGTGCTTTTGGCTGGGCATACTGGCACACCCCTTTAATACTAGCACTTAACTCTGAGACTACATAGTGAATTCCAGGTCAGCCTGAGCTATAGCAAGACCTTATCTTGAAAGACCAAAAAAAAAGTTCTTTTAACCACTGACCCATCTCCCTGGCCCTAGAGAAGCTTCTCAAAACTCATCAAAGTGCTAAAAAGAAGTGACAGATCTCCATCATACCCTCGAAGGCTCAAGGATCATTGTGGAAAAGTTGGTAGAAAGTTTGTAAGAACCAAAGGAAAGGGAGAAGTACTTTGCAATACTGTCTTTCAGATATAAAGTGGCAGTGACAGTTACAACCTGATAGTGAGAAATAATGACAACATCAATACAGAAGAGAGACTAGTTGAGAAGAATAGACTCAGTGGAGGGAAACACAGGAAGGAGGAAACAATAAGGTTAGTGCTTCTTCCTGAGTTTACTTTACATGAATACTGATGCTGATTCCTGATTTCTGTTTGTTTATTTTGTGTTTTATTTTATTTATTAATTATTATTATTATTTGTTTGTTTTTTGAGATAGGGTCTTGCTCTTGCCCAGGCTGACCTGGAATTCACTATGGAGTCTCAGGGGGGCCTCGAACTCATGACAATCCTCCTACCTCTGCCTCCCATGTGCTAGAATTGAAGGTGTGTGCCACCACGCCAAGCTTATTTTGGGTTTTATTAAGATAGTCTTATTTCAGTCAAAGCTGACCTTGAACCCTCTCTGTAGTCCCAGGATGGCCTTGAACTCCCAGCAATTCTCCTTTCTTGCCTCCTGAGTATGGGGATTTAAAAGCATGCACCACCCATGTGCTGTTTTTTTCATTCCTGATTTTAATGCTATGTAAACTTGGTGAAATACATGTAGCTCACATGTTTCTAAAAATGACTTAATGAATATCATAGACTAAAGATTAGCTCAGTGGTAGAGCACTGGCCTAGCATGAGTCAGGCCTTGGCTTCAATCTCTAGCATTGCAAAAGAAATTAATAAACATATGTATGTAAGTAAGTAAAAAAAAAAAACACTATTGTTATAGTAAAATTTTGTTTTCACTCAGTAACAGTAGTGCTAATAGGACCATACACAAAGGTCTAAAAGAAGTAAGTCTGAGCCAGGTGTGGTGCACACACCTTTAATCCTAGCACTCAGGAGGCAGAGATAGGAGGATCACCATTGAGTTCAAGGCCACTCTGAGACTACAGAGTGAATTTCAGGTCACCCTGAGCTAGAGTTAGACCCTACCTTGGGGGCAGTGGGGGGGGGGTCTGAACCCAAATATGTTTAAAAAAAATTAAGGGCTGGAGGGATGGCTTAGTGATTAAGGCATTTTCCTACAAAGCCAAAGGACCCAGGTTTGATTCCTTAGGACCCACATTAGCCAGATGTGCAAGGGGGCACACACATCTGGAGTTTGTTTGCAGTAGCTAGAGGCCCTGGTGTGTCCATTCTCTCACCCTCTCTCCCTCTTTCTCTGTCAAATAAATAAATAAAAATAAAATATTAAAATATTAAATGTAGTTACTAGAAAAAAGCAATATATATGTTAGTTTCAGTTTAAAAATCAAGAAAGCACAGAGGGACACTTACCTGAATTTGTTAAATCACAAAAACATATGTGGATATAAAAAATTAAGAGAAGGCAGCAAAAATAACATAAATGTCACAGATGAGTCAGAAACAACTAAAGCAACTGACTACCTCATATTGGATCATAATTATTCAAGCACATGGTGGGGTCACATTGAAATAAAAAAGACTTACCTAAGGTGCCAAAAGAGAAACTGCCCTATCCTCCGATTAGCGAGCGCTCTTTCTAATAGGAATCTAGAGAGGGCACAATCTAGAAAAGGCTCATATTTTAAAACTTGCACCAACTGTAAAAGATACTGCGAGAGTTCTTCATCACTGAAAGACAGGAAAGAAAAAAAGTCAAGCACCTGTGCCAGAAAGAAGTCGTCCCCCAACCCACCCGCAAGCTATCAAATGCTAACGGACACAACACATGGGTCTTGGTTTTCTCCATGCTTACATGCATTACTGTGGCAGTATCACAGATTTCAGATGTTGGCAGAGGAACAGAGAGCATCAAAGAACAGGTACATGAGACATTCTTATCAGATGAATCAGACTGTTGTAACTGATGGTTATACTTTCAGCCAGGAGTTAGCCCTCAAATTAGTTACTGTATAACAAACAGTAATTCTGATCATGCTAAAAGTCTTGTATTTAGCCAAGCAATAAATAAAGTCTTACTGATATCTTATGTATTTTTCTTTGTTATCATTAGGGTTAAGGAATGCATTCTCCTAAATCATCAAACAATTAAAATATTAAAATCCTGGTGTGATGGCACACCTTTAATCCCTGCACTCAGGAAGCAGAGGTAGGAGGATCACTGTGAGTTCAAGGGCATCCTGAGAGTATAGTATAGAGTGAACTCCAGGTCAGCCTGGGCTAGAGCGATACCCTACCTTGAAAAAGAAAAAAAAAATTATAATCATGAAGAATAAGGAAATGAATGGGTGTGTACATGAGGATTGTCCTGACTTCACTGTATAACACAGTACATTAACTTGGGATGGTGGTTCTCTAATTTTGTGTCTCATCTCCAAACCATTCACTGTATACCCACTGCTATCTGAGGCAATTTCAGTAGTAATGAAGGTCTGAATCTTAAGTCTTCTATTTACAACCAACAGTGCTTAATAATAAGTGGCTATAAAAGTAGATAGGCTAGGGTTGGGGGGTGGCAAATTGATTAAAGCACAGTGTAAGGACCAGAGTTCAGATCCCCAGCACCAACATATGTGCCGGGTGGGCATGGAGGCCTGTCTGCAACCCCAGCAGTCAAGAGGCAGAAATAGAGGATCTGTAGGGCAAACCAGCTAGCTAGACTAGCCCAATCAGTGAGGTATGAATTCAAATGAGAGACCCTACCTCAGCAAGTAAACATGGAGAGGGATTGAAGAAAACACGTGATGTCAACCTGTGACATCCACACACATGTGCCCATGCACCCACATGCATGTCAACATGAATACACACACACACAGGGGGGGGGGGGAGAAATAGGTAGACTTACAGCAATATGGGGATCAAGAGCCACAGCATTAAAAGGCAACAACAACAAAAAAGTAACTTGGAATAAACTTAACTAAGGAAGTGAAGGATCTCAAATGAGAACTTTAGAAACTCAAGCAAGAAACTGCAGAAGACACTAGGAAATGGAAAGACATTCCATGTTCTTGGATTGGAAGAATCAATATTGTGAAAATGTCAATCTTACCAAAAGCAATCTATACATTTAATGCAATCCCCATTAAAATTCCAATGGCACTCTTTACAGGAATAGAAAAAAAAATCCTAAATTTTATTCGGAAGCACAAAAAACTTCAAATAGCCAAGACAATTTTGAACAACAAAAATAAGGCTGATTTTAAGCTATATTACAAAGCCATAGTAACAA
The DNA here is from genome assembly GCF_020740685.1 of Jaculus jaculus. Lineage (NCBI taxonomy): Eukaryota > Metazoa > Chordata > Mammalia > Rodentia > Dipodidae > Jaculus > Jaculus jaculus. Next base: position 29,645,512 of record NC_059118.1, on the reverse strand, counting down.
AAACAGCATGGTATTGGCACAAAGACAGACATGTAGATCAATGGAACAGAATAGAGGACTCAGATGTTAATCCAAGCAGCTACAGCCATCTGATTTTTGGCAAAAATATTTGTTGGAGAAAAGACAGCCTCTTCAACAAGTGGTGCTGGGAAAACTGGGTATCTATAGGTAGAAAGTTGAAAATAGATCTTTGTCTTTCTCCATGCACAAGAATCAAATCCAAGGACCTTAATATCAGACCAGAAACTCTGAAATTGCTAGAGGAAAAGATAGGGGAAACCCTTCAACATATTGGCATAGATAATGACTTTCTGAATATAACCCCAATTGTTCAGAAAATAAAACCACTAATCAACTACTGGGATTTCATGAAATTACAAAGCTTTTGTACAGCAAAGGACACTGTGAATAGAGCAAAGAGACAACCTACAGAATGGGCGAAAAGCTTTGCCAGTTACATATCTGACAGAGGATTAATATCCAGAATATACAAAGAACTCCCCCCCAAAAAACCAAAAAAACCCAGAACATTAAGAAATCAAACAATCCAATCAAAAAATGGGCTATGGAACTATAGAGAGTTCTTACCAGAAGAAATACAGATGGCATATAAACATTTAAAAAAGTGTTCTAGGGCTGGAGGAATGGGTTAGTGGTTTAGGCATTTGCATGCAAAGCCAAAGGACCCAGGTTTGATTCCCCAGGGCCCATGTTAGCCAGATGCACAAGGGAGCACAGGCATCTGGAGTTTGTTTGCAGTGGTTGGAGGCTCCAGTGTGCCCATTCTCTCTGTTTCTCTCTCTCCCTCTTTCTCTGTCAAATAAATAAATACATAAATATGAATAAAATAGTTTTTAAAAAAGTGTTCTACATCCTTAGCCACCAGGGAAATGGAAATTAAAACTACCTTGAGATTCTATCTCTCCCGTCAGAATGGCTACTATCAAGAAAACAAATGATGCTGGGCGTGGTGGTGCATGCCTTTAATCCCAGCACCTGGGAGGCAGAGGTAGGAGGATCGCCATGAGTTCGAGGCCATCCTGAGACTCCATAGTGAATTCCAGGTCAGCCTGGGCTAGAGTGAGACCCTACCTCGAAAAACCAAAAAAGAAAACAAATGACAATAAATGTTGGCGAGGATGTGGTAAAAGGGGAACCCTTCTGCACTGTTGGTGGGAATGTAATCTGGTACAGCCATTGTGGAAGTCAGGGTGGAGGTTCTTGAGACAGCTAAAAATAGATTTTCCATATGATCCAGCTACAGCACTCCTAAGTATATATCCTAATGACTCTTCTCTACCTTAAGAGATACTTGCACAACCATGTTTATTGCTGCTCTATTCACAATAGCTAGGAAATGGAATCAGCCTAGATGTCCATCCACAGATGAATGGATAATAAAGATGTGGTACATCTAAAAAATGGAGTTCTATTCAGCAGTAAAGAAAAATAAAATTATGAAATTTTCAGGGAAATGGATGGATCTGGAAAGGATTATACTAAGTAAGGTAACTCAGGCCCAGAAAGCCAAACGTCACATGTTCTCTCTTACATGCGGTTCCTAGTTACAAATGTATTGTGTGTGTGCTGGAACCAAAACTCAGTAGCAGAGGCCCATAAGCTAGAAAAAGGCTATAAGGGAGGGAGGAGAGGGAAGGTCTTAAGAGGATGGTATTGTATATATGTAAGTAGAAGAACATATTACAGGGAGGGGAAAGGCCTAACCAAGGTCAGGGGAAGAGATTTTTATAAAAGAAGGGCAGGAGGGAGGATCAATCAAAATTCAAGATATTCTGAATAAGACATATGAAAACTTACTTTCTTGAATATGGGCACATCCAAGCCAGGCATGGTGATGCACACCTTTAATCCCAGCACTTGGGAGGTAGAGGTAGGAGGATTCCCATCAGTTTGAGGCCACCCTGACACTCCATAGTGAATTCCAGGTCAGCCTGGCCTAGAGTGAGACCCTACCTCAAAAAATAAGAAAAAAAAAATTATATATATATATATATATATGGGCACAGCCAGAAGCCACAGATTGTGACTAGAAATTTTTCAGTGCCTGGCATGGGATACCTTCCAGTGAGTTGTTGGCCAGGGAGGTCCCTGTTGCCTCCAAAACATTACAGGGTATTGCCAAGGACCTTGAAAGAGATGGTAAGACCCTATTGCTGAAGATTTCACATGCCCAAGAGGCAAAGTCACTGAGAAATCAAGTTGGGGCTGAGCAGAAAACCTTCTCCCTATAGCCCAGCCAAATGAAAGCTGGGAAAAGCTGTACTGTATGCTGTCTTATGGGAGACAGAAGTCATCAGCGGTGAAAACAGTGGACACTGGAAACCTCAAGTTTGGCCAGATAGGCGAAACGACTGAACAAGTGCAATAGTGGCATGTCTGCTCTGGGGGAAACCAACTGCTCTCGAATTGGACTGAAGGCCCACTCTGTGGGAGGGAATACGTGCCTGGTACTACTGAAAACCTAATCAAAAGCCTATGGCAGGGGAGGTCATGAGCCCAAGGTGTATAAAGCCTTCTCTTGTCTGGATAAATGCATATATTACTCTTACCAAACTGCCGTGAAAACACTACACTTAATGTTCATACTCATATATTAATGCTACTCTCACTTTTGGTTAGAGAAGCTTCTCTTTTCAGATGGTGGTGACCACTGGGATGACCCAAAAGGCAACATAGTTCTGAGAAGAAGAGACAGAGGCATGTCCAGCACTGAAACATCTCACACCCTCCAAGGCTCAGAGTCCATTGCAGAAGAGGTGGTGGAAAAAATGTAAGAGCCAAAGGAAGGGTACCAGTCCTTATATACAACTGTCCAGACAGAATTTGGCCTTGATATCCCAGACCTTGCAGTGCCTAGCAATACCCACACAAGACCCCCATAATAGGAGAAAAAGATGATGACATCAATTCAAAAGAGAGACTAGTGGAGAGAGGGAGGGAATTTGACAGAAAGCAGAGTTATAAAAGAGAAAGTGGGGAATGGGAGGGGAGAGAAATACCATGGTTTTTTGTCTGTAAGTATAGAAGGTGCAATAAAAATATTTTTTTAAAAAAGGCAACAATAAAACACATAGAACTATAAAATGCAATACGGAAACCCTATCAGTATTAGCTATGTGGGGAAATGTGATATTTTCAGCAATCTCCTGAGGCATATCAATGCATTTATGAAAAACACATGGCTCAGCCCAAGGGGAACCAGGTGGCGTTTCCCTCCTCCTCAGGTCTCCAACCTAAAATTATAGAGACAGAGCAACCGGCAGCTTCTTTTTTAAAACTACCTATACCCACAACCTTAAGGAGGTAGGCTGAAGTTCAAAGCCAGCCTGAGACCCTGTATTTAGAACAACAGCAACAAAAAGAAAAATGGACAGAACAAATTAAAACCTCCATTATAAAATGTTAATACTTCCTAGTTTGGGTAATAGACTATGTGTGAAGAAAAAGGTAACACAGTAAGCTTGGCTGTTGTCCTTTGAAAAGCCTGCCTAGTGGCATTTGGAAACTAAACTTCCAGAAGAGTTTCTACCATCCTAATTGGTAAGAGTGGCTGACTGCACCTAAACTGCTTGCATAATCACTGTATTATATACTCAGTTTTCTTTGAGGAATCTAGAAGATTTGTACAAGAGCTGGTACTTACATGACTGGCATCCAACAAAAGCCTGGGTCACCCTCCAAATCCCAAATAAGCCTTCCTTGGCCTTTTCTTTTACAAAACACTCAAGAAGAGACCCTCTTACCTACCCATTCCTAAGTGCCACTAAGACAGCCCCCTGCAAGAGATACCTCATCTGTCGCAGGCAGCCCACAGCATATTCCCGGACGTACTGGTCTGGATAGTTGAAATCCAGAAGCTCCAGAGCTTCCCGAGGGGGCAGTTTAGGCCAAATCTGAAGCAGTGCCTGAAGCTGTTTAAAAATGGAAACTAGTTCAGAAATTAGGGAGACAAAAGTAACCTATTTTCCTTGAAACACAGGAGCAGGGAGTAGTCAAAAGAAGAAAACCACTATTATTACTGATGCCTCAGAAATCCATTCCAGCAAATATGGACTAACAAAGTTTGCCTTTACTTTAGAAGAATTCTATACACAAATTTAAAAAGCTACTAGATACTTCCTGAAAGCAGAATAAGGCACTGCATACATGAATCCTAGACTTATTAGCCATTGTATAATTTAATGACAAAAGAAGAAAAGAAAAAATAAGCATCTAAAAGGTAAAATTCAAAGTATGAATGTAAGCTGGAAAAATCAAGCTAATAAAAAGAACATAAAACTAAAAATTTTACTTTTAACACAGATTTTAAAGAGTATGTTATCACTTTATAGAACTCGTTTTTATTTTTATTTTTTGGTTTTTTGAGGTAAGGTCTCACTCTAGCCCAGACTGACCTGGAATTCACTATTTAGTCTCAGGGTGGCCTCAAAATCTCATCAATCCTCCTACCCACCTTCCTCTACCTCCTGAGTGCTGGCATTAAAAGGCATGCACCACCACAACCCAGCTTTTCTTTTCTTTTCTTTTCTTTTTTCTTTTCTTTCCCTTTCCTTTCCCTTCCCTTTCCCTTCCCTTTCCCTTCCCTTCTCTTCTCTTTTCTTTTCTTTTTTGAGGTAGGGTCTCACTCTAGCCCAGGCTTACCTTGAACTCACTCTATTGCCCAGGATAGTCTAAACTCATGGAGATCCTCCTACCTCAGCCTCCTGGAATTGTAAGATGCTCTACCATGTCCAGCTTGTTTTTTATTATTATTATTATTTAATGTTATTTATTTGAGAGGGGGGGAGGGAGGGAGAAAGGGAGGGAATGGATGTGCCAAGGCCTTTGGCTGCTGCAAACAAATTTCAGGCACATGCACCACCTTGTGCATGTGGTTTATGTGGATCCCGGGGAACCTGGATCCTTTTTAGTTTTGTAGGCAGGTGCCTTGAGCCATCTCTCCAACCCAGTTTATTTACATATTTGAGAGGGAAAGAGAAAGAGAATATGTATGAGCATGCCAAGGCCTTTCGGTTGTTATGAACAAACCCTAAACACATGAACAACTTTGTGTATCTGGCTTTATATAGGTACTAGGGAACTGAACCCTGGCTACTAGGCCTTATAAGCAAGCGCCTTTAACTGCTGAGCCATCCCTCCAACCCCCCAGCCCCTGGATCCTTATGGTTTCTGATTATTTTGGTGTGTGTATGCATACAACATTTTTTTTTTTTTTTGGTTGTTGTTGTTTTGCTTTTTTCAAGGTAGGATTTGGTTGTAGCTGAGGCTGACCTGGAATTCAATATGTAGTCTCAGGATGGCCTCAAACTTATGACAATGCCGCCCAAGTGCTGGGATTAAAGGTGTGTGCCAGCATGTGCAGCTAGCATTTCTATGTAATAGGGGATAACTAGATAAAATGGGAAAGAGTGAAAACATGTCTTATTTGTGTCTCTTGTATGGCTTGATCATATCTGATAAACTCCTGTTCGTTACGTTTTCCTGGGTATCAATTACATGGGCAAGGTTCCTGCTAGAGAATGACTGCAGATATCATGGTAGGGGAACCTACAAGTACTTCCTGCTGCTTTGTATGTGATAGTTTTGACATCAAGTCACTAGGCCTGGGAAATAAAACTAAAATACTTTATACTTTGCTATTTTATACTACTTAGTCAAATTTTCATTATTTAATTTCAGCACTAAAAGTCAGTAATACCCAAATGATTATCAAGCAGTAAAGTTAAATAGTATTTACTCATAACCAGGCATGGTGGCACACACCTGTAATCTCAACACTCAGGAGGCAAAGGTAGGAGGATTGTCTTAAGTTCAAGGCTACCCTGAGACAACATAGTGAATTCCAGGTCATCCTAGGCTAGAGCAAGAACCCACACCTCGAAAATCCAAAACAGAAAGAGAGAGTGGGAGAGACAGAACAGAGGGACAGCAATATGTACTCATATAAGCAAAAGAATAAAAGGTAAGATTAAGAATTATTTTTAAGAACTTATTCTATCTCTCTCTTTGCTTGCAAATAAGTAAAAAATATTTTAAAAAGCAATTACATTTTCAACTTTTACATTTGTGAGAAAATATTTTTAAATATTTTATTTATTTGTAAGCAGAGAGAAATAGAAGAGAGACAGAGAAAAAGTGAGAATGCGAGAAAGAGAGAGAGAATCGGCATGCCAGGGCTTCTAGTGGCTGTAAATGAACTCTGGACACACATGCCACTTTGCACATCTGGCTTACATGGGTACTGGGGAATCAAACTGGGTCATTAGGCTTTGCAGGCAAGCTGCCTTAACTGCTGAGCAATCTCTCCAGCTCAAGAAAAAAATAAATTTTGTTTTGTTTGAGGTACGGTCTTGCTCTAGTCCAGGGTGACCTGGAACTCGCTATTAGTCTCAGGGTGGCCTCGAACTCACGGCGATCCTCATACCTCTGTCTCCCAAGTGCTGGCATTAAAGGCGTGCGCCACCACGCCCGGCTCTTTTTCTTTCTTTTTGGATTTTCGAGGTAGGGTCTCACTCCAGCCCAGGCTGACCCATTTTTCATTTCTTTATAGTGAAACATTCAGAATCTTTTCTTTTAGTTTGTGTGTGTGTGTGTATACTTACATACACATGTGCACATGTGTATGTACATGCATGCTAGGGTCTCTTGTTGGTGCAAACTAATGCACACATATCTGGCTTTATGGGGATGGCTGGGTAAATGACCTCTGGGCTGGCAGGATTTAGTGAATTCCAGGTCAGCCTGAGCTAGACCCTACCTCAAAAAAAAAAAAAAAGTTTCAGGAGGTATGGTTAACCAGTTTAACGAAATTTAAACATTATATAGCACATATATATGTAAAACATGTTATGATACCCCATAAATATGTGCAATTTTAATGTTTTATTTATTATAAACAATGAAAAAATAATTTTAAAATAGTCCTTATAAAAATATTCCTGTAGACCCTATTGGTGAAGACTCCACATACTTGGGCTGCAAGGCCACTGAGAAATCCTGCTGCAACCGAGCTGATAAACTCTTCCATGTAGACCAGCTGACAGAAAGCTGGAAGAAGCCATTCTGCATGTAGATCAATGGGAAAAAGAGATACCACCAGTGAAGATACTCAACAGAGGACACTGCAAGCCTTATAATTGGCCAGCCAGCCCAAATGAGCCAATGGGTACAATAATGGCACATCTGTCATGGTGGAAACCAACTGCCTTCCAATTCGACTGGAGGCCTGCTCCATGGGGGGAAACACATCCCTGATACTGAAAACTTAAAACAGGGGTGGTCATGAGCCCTAGGGGTGTAACATCTGCTGATGTCTGGAAAAATGTATATACTATGCTTATCAAACTGCCCAGTAAACACTTCTCTTAATATTTATACCCTTATATGAATGCTACTCTCACTTGGGGTAGAGAATCTTCTCTTTTCAGATGGCAGTGACTTTGGAATGACTCAGAAGGTATCATAGTGCTGGAAAGAAGTGACTGGAGTACTGAATAACATCTCTATCACACCTTCCAAGGCTCAGGGTCTAATGCGGAAGAGGTGGTGGAAAGAATGTAAGAGCCAAAGGAAGGGTAGGACTCTGTACAACGTGCTCCCTCCAGACATAAAATGGCCTGGATATCCATGATCTCACAGTGCCTGACACTACCTACACAAGACCATCACAAAAGGAGGAAAAGACCATGACATCAAAATAAAAGAGACTGATTGAGATGGGGAGGGGATATGATGGAGAATGGAGTTTCAAAGGGGAAAGGGGGGGTATTACCATGGGATATTTTTTATAATCATGGAAAATGTTAATAAAAATTGAGAAAAAAAGGTTTAAAAAATATTACTTATAAAGACATATAATGCCCTTTATGTGTTCTTTCTGCTGTTTTAAAATAAAAGTAGGGTTGGACAGACAGCTTAGCAAATAAGGTGTTTGTCTGCAAATCCTAAAGACCCAGATTCAACTTCCCAGAACCAAAGTAAGTCAGATGCACATGGTGGTGTATGCATCTGTACAGTTCATGTGTAGTGGCTAGAGAGGCCCTGATGCACCCATTCTCTCTTTCTCACTCACAAATAAGTAATATAAAAACAATAAATATATATCTGAACACAAAGGTATACATTTCATCACTCCTTAATTTTTTTGATTTGTCTTGAAACAGTCTTGCTGTACAGCCCAGGCTGCTGGCTTTAGACACTGATAAGCCTCTTGTCTCACAATTCCAAGTGCTAGGGTATGTTCCCTCACTTGGCTTTTAAAACCCTTTTTTTTTTTTTTTTTTTTTGAGGCAAGGTCTCATGTAGCCCAGGCTAGCCTCAAACTCACTGTGTAGGCATGTATGACCTCAAAAAATTTTTTTGAAGCAAGCCCAATAGAATGGCCATTTTTTTAATGTGTTGAGGGTGGGGCAGGGGAGAGAGCATGCATGTGCATGCACAAGAGAGAATTGGCATGCCAGGGCCTCCAGCCCCTGCAATCAAAATCCAGATGTGAGTACCCCCTTGTGTGCATATGCGAAATTGTGTGCTTGCATCATTGGGCATCTGTCTTACAAGGGACCTGGAGAATCAAACATAAGTCCTTAGGCTTCGCAGGCAAGCCCCTTAACCACCAAGCCATCTGTCCAGACACTCTCCTCAAATTTCTGGTTCTTGTTCTACCTTGGGAGGGCTGAGATTACAGATGTGAGTCACCATACCTGGGTTAAACAGTGCTAGGCATTAAACCCAGGGCTTGGTGCATGCTAGACAAGTACTATAACAACTGAGCTCCCTCTCCAGGGCCCTTTCACCCATTTTTTTTTTTTAAATTTGTTTTTGTTTTGGTTTTTTAAGGTAGGGTCTCACTCTAACCCAGGATGACCTAGAAGTCACTATATAGTCTCAGGGAAGCCACTAACTCATGGTGATCCTCCTACCTCTGGTTCCCAAGTATTAGGATTTAAAGGCATGTGTCGCTATGCCCAGCTTCACTATTTTTTTTTTTTTTTTCCTGAGACAGAGAAGGAGAGAATGGGCACACTAGGACTTCATCTACAGAAGTCAAACTCCAGATGCTGTGCCACCTAGTGTGCAAATGCAACTTGGCCCTCACCTCACCTTTGTGCATCTGGCTTATATGGGATCTGGAGAGTTGAATGTGAGTCCTTAGGCTTCACAGGCAAGTGTTTTAATGGCTAAGCCCCATTTCACGAAATTTTTAAGGTCATTATAACACCCTATGATCACAAAACTAGCAATTGACTGATCTCAAGCAGAATGAATAAATTTGGTTATTTTAACAGAAAAAAAATTGTAAGTTTTTATTTACTGGCATGGTGGCACATGCCTTTAATCCCAACACTCAGGAGGCAGAGGTAAGAGGAACACTGTGAGTTCAAGGCCACCCTGAAACTATATAGTGAATTCCAGGTCAGCCTGGGCTAGAGTGAGACCCTACCTCAAAAAAATATGTATTTATTTATTAGAGGAGGGAGGGAGAGAATGGGCGCACCAGGATCTCTATCCACTGCAGACAAACTCCAAATGTATGCGCCATCATGTGCATCTGGTTTACATGTGTTCTGGGAAGTAGAGCCTGGGTCCTTAGGTTTTGCAGACAAACACCTCCACCATGTAGCCCTCTTCAGCTCTAATAGAAAATTTTTATTTTGATTGTTTTCTTTATATAAAATATTTCAAGGGTGTTCTCAAAAATATATGAAAGAGAATGGGCATTCCAGCGCCTCTTGCCACTATACAAACTCTAGACACAGGTCACATTGTGCACTTAGCTTTATATCACTACAGGGAAATGAACCAGGACCACCTGAACCAGGAACCTTTCAAACAAGCACCTCCATCGCTCCAGTCCCAATAAGGGTCTTTTTTTTACATGTATATGCATATTCATATATATATATATGTGACAGAGGACACTTAGATGCTATCCTCAGGCACACTATCCACCTTTTTTGAGACAAGATCTCTAATCGGGTGCTAACCAATTAGGTTAGATTTGTTAGTCAGTGAATACCAGGGATTCTCCTATCACCGCCTCCTCACAGTTCTTTAACAGGTGCATGTCATAACCTCTCGACATTCTACATGGGTACTGGGGATCAAACATGGATCTTCATGCTTGTAAGGCAAGCAATTTACTCACTGAATAATTGCTACAGGCCTTTAAGAGTCTTTCTAGTGAGTACTGGAAATCAACTGAATATAGAATTTTGGGGGCTGGTGAAATGGCTTAGTGGTTAAGGCATTTGCCTGCAAAGCCTAAGCACCCTGGTTCGACTCCCTAGGACCCAGTGAACCAGATGCACAAGGGGGAGCATGAGCCTGGAGTTCGTTTTCAGTGGCTGGAGGCCCTGGCGCACCCATTTTCTCTCTCTCTCTCTCTCTCTCAAATAAATAAATAAATGTTTGTGTGTGTGTGTGTGTGTGTGTATTTATTTATATAGTGGTTTTGGAGAAACTTCTGTTTTTGTAAGCAAAGATGGAATATATTAAGAGAAGCTTTTAATATAGATTTGAGCATGAAGGGGGGGGAGAAAACTCTCTCTCTCTGTAATCCCAGCCTAGCTCTTGAGGAGGCTGAGACAAGGAAATTGCTTCAAGTTCAAGGCCAGTTTGGGCTATATAATGGGACCCTATTTAAAAAACAAATAGCCAGGCATGTGCATGTTGGCTCATACCCTTAATCCCAGAACTTGGGAGGCAGAGATAGGAGGATCACTGTGAGTTAGATATCAGGACTACAGAGTGAGTGCCAGGTCAGCCTGGGCTAGAGAGCAAGAACCTACCTTGAAAAACAAAGACAAACAAACAAAAACAAGATACAACAACAACTGCTAAAACTTTGGGCTGAGCTGGACTGGAGAGATGGTTCAGAGGTCAAGGCACCTAACAACCCGAATCTGATTCCTCAGTACCCACATAAAACAGACGCACAAAGTGGTGCATGCATCTGGAGTTTGTTTGCAGTGCCAAGACACCCTGGTGCACCCATTCTCTCTCTGCCTTTCTCTCTGCTTGGAAATAAGTAATTTTAAAAAACACATAGCTAAAAATAAATAAATAAAATCCCACAAAGCTTTTAATGAATTGGTAGAAGGACCTAGCTAGGGCTCCACTTGATGGGTAAGTGGTCCCCAAATCAATGTTTCAACCTTCTTTCATGAAAGGTATGGCAGCCCTACCCAGAACCTGTGATCTTTAAGTCTTTAGATTTCTGGCCCATTATAAGGACTATGTAAGAATTTGAAACCTCAAAATTTCTTCAACAGAAAAAATTACCCAATAAGCCATGTGTGGAGTGTGGAATACCTATAATCACAGCACTTGAGAAACTGAGGCAGAAAGACCGCACATTTGATGTAGCCAAAGCTACACAGTGAGAATCTATCTAAGAAAAAAAAATTACCCAACAAATATGAGGAAAAGACACCACACAAGTAACATATACATCGATGAGGACTACAGAAACAATCTTTTGTTACCTGAGCAACATCTTCGAGTTTATTCCACTTGATTGACAGGAGTAATTTTGGCAGTGACTGTGGGAAATTCTCTCTGCAGTCTTGTCGCAAAGTCCAAATAAGATCCATTTCATTCTCACATAGCTGAGACAAGGGATCCCTGTCCAAAATTTCTTTCAGTACAGCAAGAAACTTTTTTCCACCTCGACTCTTAATAAAATAAAATAGTACAAAATTTAATTGTGTAAGCATACTAGCATTCAGCAAATTTATATTCAATGAATTTACAATTATGAGCATTACTATGTAAAATACAAAATTATGTCATCTTAGAAATATTAATAAAAATAAGCCAGGTGTGGTGGCGCACGCCTTTAATCCCAGCACTCGGGAGGCAGAGGTAGGAGGATTGCCATGAGTTCAAGGCCACCCTGAGACTCCATAGTGAATTCCAGGTCAGCCTGGGCTAGAATGAGACCCTACCTCAAAAAAACAATAAAAAAGAAGTATTTATAAAAATGGATCTTTATTAAAAATGTTTATCTATTTATTTATGTGCACACACTAGGGCAACTTGTGGCTACAAACAAACTCCAGATGCATAGGCCATTTTTTTGCATCCACCTTTAAGTAGGTACTGGTGAATCGAACCTGGACTAGTAGACTGCACGCCAAGTGCCTGTAACTACTGAGCCATCTCTCCAGCCTGATTTTTTCTTTCTTTTTTTTTCTTCTTTCTTTCCCTCCCTCTTTCTTTGAGAGAGAGAGAGAATGAGAATGGGCATGCCAGGGCCTCCAGCCACTGCATACGAATTCTAAATGCATATACCACCTTATGCATCTGGCTTATGTGGGTCCTGAGGAATCAAACCTAGGTCTTTTAGCTCCTTAACCACTAAACAATCTCCCCAGCCCCTGAACTTTTCTTTATATAGTTTTCTTCTATATTATAGCATTCTGATCAAATATAATATAAAAGTGTTTCCTTGCAGGTGCAGGGTAGCATCTTAGGGGCATGACCACAGTTCCAGGCAGCTTCGGGTGAGCTGAATAGCATGGACTTGTATCATAGGGACTTTGGAATCTTTACAACTAGCAGAGATGCAGAATTAAAGTGCCAAGGGCCTGGGGTTTCTAGTTCTTCCCCTTGTCATGAGATGTTGCTCCGGTGGTTTGACACTCGATGATTACCAGCAACAGAAGACAAATGCTTGAGACACACACAGTTGGGAATGCATCTGTTTAGATGAAGCAGCTCATGAAGCCGCATATTTATTCATCCAGATCTGGATTCCACAGGTTGAAAAGAGTGACACTATAAAAGAGCTAGCCAACTGAAAAAGAGTAGCTCAAGGTTGTACTGCTATAAAATTGTGAAATATTTAGTTTTCTAAAAATATTATTTATTTATTTGCAGGCAGAGAAAGATGGGAGGGAGGAAGACAAGGAGAAGGAAAGAATGGGCACATTAAGGCCTCCAGCCACTGCAAATGAACCACAGATGTATGCGCCACCCTGGGCATCTGGCTTTACATGAGTACTGGAAAGTGGTACTGAAGTTTAAAGTATACTAATTGGACTGGAGCCTGCTCCATGGCAGTGAATACATCCCTGATACCGAAAACTTGAATCTTCTCTTTTCAGATGGCAGTGACCTTGGGATGACTCAGAAGGCATCATGGTGCTGGAAAGAAGTGACAGGAGTGCTCAACATGGCAATATCTCTATCACACCTTCCAAGGCTCAGGGTCTACTGCGGAAGAGGTGGCGGAAAGGATGTAAGAGCCAAAAGGGTAGGACTCCTTACAACGTGATGCCCCCAGACACAAAATAGCCTAGATATCCATGACCTCATAGTGCCTGACACTACCTACACAAGACCATCATAATAGGAGGAAAAGATCATGACATCAAAATAAAAGAGACTGACTGAGAGGGGGAGGAGATATGATGGAGAATGGAGTTTCGAAGAGGAAAGTGGTGGAAGGGAGGGCATTACCATGGGATATTTTTTATAATCATGGAAGTTGCTAAAAAAAAATGAAAAAAATAAAATAAGAGACTAATTGAGAGGGGGAGAGGATATGATGGCGAGTGGCATTGTGGCAGGGAAGGTAAGGGGGAAGGGAATTACCATGGTTTATTGTCTATAATTATAGAAGCTGTCAGTAATAAAATAAAATTTAAATAAATGAAGAACACTATCACAGCTCAAAATAAATAATTATTTCTTTGTGGTACTGTTTGGTGTCAGAATGGGTTCAATCCGACTTAATTCCTGAGTCTGCAATACTTCATTTTTCCTTTTTATGTTTACTACTTTATCATACATCACATCACCTCACAAGTTTTATTTGTATATTCAAAAATACAGTATGTGAGCACTATCCTTTTGGCAGGGGGAGGGGTTCAAGGTAGGGTCTCTCTCTAGCCCAGGCTTACCTGGAATTCACTATGTTGTCTCAGGCTGGCCTCGAACTCATAACGATCTCCCAGCTCTGCCTCTCAAGTGGTGGGATTAAAGGAGTGTGTCACTATACCTGGCTCAAATAATTCATTTTAAAAAAGCAAAAATTTTAAAACCCAATAAAAAGAACTAAACATTTTTGTAAAACTCCTGCAATATTACAGTGATCAGTGATTAACATAGCTCTGTACGGAAACACTAATGCTACTCAGAAACTATATCCTTCACTCCTTGAAGAAGAATATGCATTTCTAGAAACTTTTCAGGAACTTTTGAGTTTTACTTGACCCACACAACACCTCTAGCTACTTGCTATAGCATAAATTAATTGCTAAAGAATACACTTCTGTCCAATGGTTTTGTTTTTTTTTTAACTAGGACAACGAATATTCCATTAAAAATACAAAATTGCTTAGCCTGGTGTGGTGTTGCATGCCTTTAATACCAGCACTTGGGAGGCAGAGGTTATGAGGATCACAGAGAGTTCGAAGCCACCCTGAGACTACATAGTGAACTCCAGGTCAGCCTGAGCTAGCATGAGACCCTACCTTGGAAAATTAAAAAAAAAAAAATACAAAATTGGGCTGGGCATGCTGGTGCACACCTTTAATCCCAGCACTCAGGAGGCAAAGGTACGAGATCGCAGTGAGTTCAAGGCCACCCTGCGACCACATCGTGAATTCTAGGTCAGACTAGGCTAGAGTAAGACCCTTCCCAAGAAACCCAAACAAACAAACAAACAACAACAAAAAAAAAACTGCACTGGAGAGATGGCTTAACAGTTAACATGTTTGCCTGTGAAACCCAACGACCCATGTTCAATTCCCTACAATCTACATAAGCCAGATGCACAAGGTGGCGCATGTTTGTGGAGTTTGTTTGCAGCATTGGAGACCCTAGTGCATCCACATTCTCTTTCTTTCTCCTAAAGTAAATAAAGTAAGTAATTAAATAATATTTTTTAAAAGCTGAAAATACAGTTTTTGGGGCTGGAGAGATGGCTGGCTCAGCAGTCAAGGCACTTGTCTGCAAAGCCTAAAGACCATGGTTTGATGCACCAATACCAACATACAGCCAAATTCTTCTATCTCAACTTGCAAACAAATGCATAATAATAATTTTTGTTTAAAGGCAGGAGAGCTGGCATAGCAGTTAAGGCACTTAACTGCAAAGTCAAGGGACCCTGGCTCAATTCCCTAATATCTACATAAAACCAGATACATAAGATAGCACATACATCTACTGTTTGTTAGCAGCATCAAGAGGCCCTAGTGTGTCCATTCTCTTTCTCTTTCTCTCTCTCTCTCATTTTTTTCTCTATCTCTCATAAAAACAAATAAAAAAATTAAAGATATTACAGAAAAAATCAAGTTGATTCATGTTTATGCTGTAATTCTGAATCTGGTCTTAGATATCACTGAAAACATAAGCTCTTCTTAAAAAGTGAAGGACTGGGGTTGGAGAGATGGTGTAGCAGTTAGGGCACTTTGCTGCAAAGCCTAAGGACCCAGTTTTGATTGCCCAGTACCCACATAATCCAGAGCAACAGGTGGCACATGGGTTCGGAGTTAGTATGCAGTGGCTGTAGGCCCTGGTGTGCCCATTTTCTATCTGCTCCTCTTTCTCAAAATATACAAATAAAATATTTTTTGAAGGACTGACTAGATTGCTTAGTGGTTAAGGTGCTTGCCTGTGAAGCCTAAGAACCCAGGATCAATTCCCGATACCCACGTAACCTAGATGTATGAGGTGGAGTATGTGTCTAGAGATCATGTGTAGTGGTTAGAGGCCCTGGTGTACCCGTTCTATATATGCCTCTCATTCTCCCCCACTCTAATTAATTAATTAATTAATTTTTTAAAAGAAGCAGCAAGGATTAAAGATAAAAGAAAAGTTGTTCTCAAAACAGTTCTGAAAGGGGTAAATAGTCTTTTTTAAAAATATATTTTATTTATTTGAGAGAGAGAAAAAGAGGGAGGGGGGAGAGAGAGAATGGGTACACCAGGTCATCCAGCCACTGCAAACAAACTTGAGATGCATGTGCCCCCTTGTTCATCTGGCTTATGTGGGTTCTGGAGAATTGAACTGGGATCCTTTGGCTTTGCAGGCAAATGCCTTAAACACTAAGCCATCTCTCCAGACCCGTAAATACCCTTAAATCCTAGTGCAAACACTAGATGGCAGTATTGTTTTGGGGTTAAAAACCTAATTATTTATTATTTGATCAGAATTTCCATAAGCCAAAAACACAAGATGACCCAAATACATAAAGTGAAAAAATATTAGTACTAAATCTGAGTGTGATGGCCCATGCCTTTAATCCCAGCACTTGGGAGGCAGAGGTAAGAGGATCACTGTTGAGTTCAGGGTCACCCTGAGACCCTGAAACTAGAGAGTGAATTCCAGGTAGGCCTGAGCTAGAGTAAGATCCTACCTGGGGGGAGGGGGAGTCAGTACTAAAAAGGCACATTCTTAGTTTGTGTCTTAGCTTAAAAGCATAAATTTACATAAATTAAGAACTCTGAGCTGGGTGTGGTAGCGTATGCCTTTAATCCCAGCACTCCTGAGGCAGAAGTAGAAGGATCACGATGAGGTGGGTTTGAGGCCACCTGGAAAGTACATGGTGAATTCCAGGTCACCCTGGGCTAGACTCTACTTTGAAAAACCAAAAATTAAAAAAAAAAAAAGACTGGAGAGATGGCTTAGCAGTTAAACACTCGCCTGTAAAGCCTAAGGACCCTGATTCGAGGCTCGATTGCCCAGGACTCACGTAAACCAGATGCACAAGATGGCGTATGCATGTGGACTTCGTTTGCAGTGGCTGGAGGCTGTGGCTCGCCCATTCTCTCTTTCTCTCTGCCTTTCTCTCTCTGTCTGTCGTTCTCAAATAAATAAATAAATAAAATTAAACCAAAAAAGTTAAAAGACAGAGAGAGAGAAAAAAAGAAAAAGAAACCTCTAGGGCTAGAGAGATGGCTCCATGGTTAAAGGTACTTGCTTGCAAAGCCTGATGGCTCTGGTTTGATTCCCTAGTGCTCATGTAAAAAGCCAGATGTACAAAGTGATGCATGTGTCTGGAGTTCATTTGCAGTAGAAGGAAGCCCTGGTGTACTCATACTCATTCTGTCTCTGTGACCCCCCCCATACATACATGTATGCACATATGTGTGTATGTCATTTTCCCCCAAATAAATAAATAAAACATTTTAAAATAAAAAAAAGTCTGAGCTGGGTGTGGTGATGCAAGCTTTTAATCCCAGCACTCAGGAGGCAGAGGTAGGAGTATCATAATGAGTTCTAGGTTAGCCTGGACTAGAGTATAACCTTACCTCAAAAAACCACACACACACACAGAAATAAAAGACTGAGTTTAGAGTGTAACTCAGTGACTTAGCACACTGGCACAGCATCTGTAAGACCTAGGTTCAGTCCCCAGCACCACATTAACACATTTTTATTACAGGTGTAATGGGACCAGAGGTTCAACAACATTCTCAGCTATGTAGCAAGTTAGAGGCCAGGCTGGTGTATATGCAAGACCCTGTCTTAAAAACAAGCAAACTTCTGTTTGGGGGCTGGAGAGATGGCTTAGTGGTTAAGCACTTGCCTGTAAAGCCTAAGGACCCCAGTTCGAGGCTTGATTCCCCAGGACCCACATTAGCCAGATGCACAAGCGGACACACGCACCTGGAGTTTGTTTGCAGTGGCTGGAAGCCCTGATGCACCCATTCATTCTCTCTCTCTCTCTCTGTATCTCTATCTGCCTCTTTCTCTGTCACTCTCAAATAAATAAATAAATAAATTTAAAAAATAAAAAAGATCGTATAAAAAAAACGTAAATATTACTGTTCTATGGGAAGAATGGCTTTGCTGAAGACACTTAAAATCTGTACCTCCTAATAGGGAAAAAGAGTATTAGATTAGGGATCAAGAAGGTACTGTTTTTTTTGTCTGTGAAACAAGAACTCACCTGCCACAGACTGGCCTTGTATTTGCTACACAGTTAAGGATGACACTGAACTTATGATCTTCCTTCTAACTCTCAAGTGCTGGGATTACAGGTATTACCTCAAAAAAAAAAACCAAAAAACAAAAAAAAACCTACATTTAAACTTGGCAGAGCTCCAGGGTGGGAGACACCTAAGCTCCCTACACCGTGAAGTTTGCCTGTATTACACCTGCTTTGCTACTTGAATAATATTCACTAAGAAAGCATTATAAATCTGAGATACCATAGCAATCCATTATGGACCACTAACACTGTACTTGTACTAGAATAGAGCTTACCATCTTAACATAATCTGAGCTGCCATATAAGAGAAGTCCAGGGTATAGATACTTACCGCACTCATACTGTACTGTGTATGAGTTAGGGTTTCTCGTGAGTTTGTTACAGTAAGTGACCTGAGAGTAGTTGATAATGCACATAACTCTGTAATGGGCAGTGCCAGACGAAAACTGGATACTTACTGACATATTAGCACTATCACTGCTTGCAATCTCAGCTGCCTTTTCAATAATCTGTCAAAAAAATTATTACATTTTAGTTCTCATGTCTGTAGAATTAAATGTTAGCAACAATGTTTACACTTAGACAACAAGGGACTGGTATATCTATGCCTCATAATGAAAACATGATTTTTTTTAAGGTGCTTCCCAACATGTTTCAAGACCTGCACAACAAGGAAACAAGCTAATGTAAGAGAATGCAGTACCTAGGGACTAGGTAAATAAGTAATGCATTGTTCATTTATGTCAAACATGTTCTGAAAAACTGCACTGTGGCCAAGAAAGTGAAAATGTTGAGTTGTAAATGAAGAGTAAACTTTATTATTATGTTTGTTTCTTCTCTATCAACAGCTGTTAAAGGCTGAGCAATTGCCCAGGATAGAGCATCTGATTAGCATGTGTGAAGACTTGAACCCATTCACAATTTGCTGGGAGTGGTGGTGTGTGCCTATAATCTCATCAATCAGGAGGCTGAAGCAGGATAGCAAACTAGAGATAAGCTTGGGCACTTGGTGAAACCATGTCAAAAGAAAACCCAACAAACCTAAAAGAGAACAGTGCTTGGGAAATGGCCTGGGTTCAATCCCCTACTATGCACATAGAGCCAGACTTACAAAATGGCACATGCTGCCAGGCATGGTGGCGCACGCCTTTAATCCCAGCACTTAGGAGGCAGAGGTAGGAGGATCACTATGAGTTCAAGGCCAGCCTGAGACTACATAATGAATTGAATTCCAGGTCAGACTGGGCTAAAGTAAGACCCTACCTTGAAAACTGACACCCCCCCCCCCAAAAAAAAAAACTGGGATGGAAGGATGGCTTAGCAGTTAAGACACTAGCCTGCAAAGCTAAAAGACCTAGGTTTGATTCCCCAGAAAACACGTAAGCCAGATGCACAAGGTGGCAAATGCTTCTGGAGTTCGTTCGTATGTAGTAGTTGAAGGCCCTGGTGCACCTACTCTCTATATATCTGCCCCTCTATCTTTATTTCTCTCTCTCTCTCTCTGCCTCTTTCTCTTTCAAGTATAAATATAAATAAAACATAAAAAAAATTAAAGCCACATGCATTTGGAGTTGGTTTCTAGCAGCAAGAGGCCCTGGGGAGGAGATATGATGGACAGTGGCGTTTCAAAGGGGAAAGTAGGGGGAGGGAGGGAATTACCATGGGATATTGTTTAAAATTAATGGAAATTATCAATTAAAAATATATTAAGAAAAAGAAATTACTTGAAGTTGGATAGAAGGCTCAGTAGTTAAGGTGCTTGTCTACAAAACCTAATGACCAGGGTTTGATTCCCTAGTACCAACATGAAGCCAGATGTACAAGGTGGGACATGTATCTGGAGTTTGTTTTGGCACACCCCCTCTCTCCTTACAAATAAATAAATAATTCAGAAAAAGAGAGAGAGAGAAATGGGGGTTGGAGAAGATGGTTTAGTGGTTAAGGCATTTCCCTGAAAAGCCAAAGGACCCCAGTTCAATTCCCCAGGATCCACGTAAGCCAGATGCACAAGAAGGCACATGCAACTGGAGTTCATTTGCAGTGGCTATAGGCCCTGGCATGTTCTTTCTCTCTCAAATAAATAAAATACATAGGAGAAGGAAGAAGGAAGGAGGAGGAAGAGGAAGGAAGAAGGAAGAAAGAAGGAGGAAGAAGGAAGAAAGAAAGGAGGAAGAGGAAGGAAGATGACGGAAGGAAGAAGGAAGACCTGCTTTGGATCCCCAGCACCACATAAAATCCAGCATGGCAGTGTGCACCTGTAACCCCAGCAACGGAGAGGGGGTGAAAGAAGGATCCAGGGTTTGTCACCTAGATGGCCTAGCCACAGCAGTGAGCTCCAGGTTCACTGCAAGACCCTGCCCCCAAAAGTCAGATGGAGAGCAACTGGAGAAGATGTGTGATGTCTACCCCTGGTCTCCACATGCACCTGCACATACAGTACACACATATTTATGTGCTTTGTGGTTCTTTTTTTAAAGCATGTTTAATATTTTATTTTTATTTATCTGACAGGGAGAGAGAAAATGGGCATGTGAACTCCAGATGTGTGTGCCCCCTTGTGCATCTGGCTCACGTGGGTCCTGGGAAAGCGAACCTGGGTCCTTTGGTTTTGCAGGCAAATGCCTTCACTCATAAAGCATCCTTCCAGCCCACTTTGTCGTTCTTTAAGAAAGACCTTACTCTAGCCCAGGCTGACTTAAAATTCACTCTGTAGCCCAGGGTGGCCTTGAACTCACAGCAAACTTCCTACCCCTGCCACCTCTACAACCTTCCTCAGAAGTACTTAGTAACAGTCAACATAATCTCTGCCTTGATTCTATCTTTATTTTTTTATTTAAATTTTCATTTTTTATTGACAACTTCTACACTTACAATAAGTCATATTTCCCTCCCCTCTCCCACTTTCCCCTTCGCAACTCGGCTCTCCATCATATCCTCTCCCTCTCTCCATTAGTCTGTCTTTTAATTGGATGTCATCATCTTTTTCTTCTATTATGAGAGGCTTGTGATGGTAATGCTAGGTACTGTGAAGATATCGAGGCCAATTTCTTTCTTGACAGTTGCATTATAAGGAACAGTACCCTTCCTTTGGCTCTTACATTCCTTCCACCACCTCTCCCGCAATGGGCCCTGAGTCTTGGAGGGTGTGAGATGTTTCAGTGCTGGACACTCCTCGGTCCCTTCTTTTCAGCACTATGTTCCCTTTTGGGTCTATCTTTGCTTTGTTTCAAAATTCTGGGCTGGAGAGATGGCTTAGTGGTTAAGCGCTTGCCTGTGAAGCCTAAGGACCCTGGTTTGAGGCTCAATTCCCCAGAACTCACATTAGCCAGGTGCACAAGAGGGCACACATGTCTGGAGTTCATTTTCAGTGGCTGGAAGCCCTGGCACACCCATTCTCGCTCTCTCTGTCACTCTCAAATAAGTTTTTTTAAAAAACGAAATTTTAGCCGGGCGTGGTGGCGCACGCCTTTAATCCCAGCACTCGGGAGGCAGAGGTAGGAGGATTGCCGTGAGTTCGCGGCCACCCTGAGACTCCATAGTGAATCCCAGGTCAGCCTGGGCTAGAGTGAGACCCTACCTTGAAAAACCAAAAAAAAAAAAACCACGAAATTTTTTTTTCTGTTTTGTTTTTTCAAATTAGGGTCTCACTTTAGCTCAGGCTGACCTGGAATTCACTATGTAGTCACAGGGTAGCCTCGAACTCACGGCAATCCTCCTACCTCTGCCTCCTAAGTGCTGGGATTAAAGGCGTGTGCCGCCACACCCAGCTCTATCTTTGACAGCATACTGAGACATTTCAATGAACATTTTACATGTTCACGGTGCTAGATGAATAGACTTATAGCCTTATAGTAATGAAAAGGCTCTCAGAATAAACATAGCTTCCTCCTTTCTACATAAGAAACGTGAACTCTAGAGATACCATTTTTCACTTGGTCAGTGACTAGTAAGACTAACAAAGGCTAGAGAGCACTCTGCTCCATGGCCTTTCCATGACAGTTTTAAAAGAAAAACAGACACACTTAAATGTTCATCCTTTAAGAGTTCATGCTCAAGCCGGGCGTGGTGGTGCAAGCCTTTAATCCCAGCACTCGGGAGGTGGAGGTAGGAAGATCACTGTGAGTTCAAGACCACCCAGAGACTACATAGTGAATTCCAGGGCAGCCTGGGTTAGGGCAAGACCCTACCTCAAAATAAATAAATAAATAAATAAATAAATAAATAAATAAAAAGACCCTCATGTTCTACCAACTGAGCTGGCCCAGCCACACTCATCCTTTAAAGAATTAGCTTACCTTATCAAAGGGAGGGTAATAATAAGGTTGCTTTTTATTCTCTGGAAATTTAATATGCAAAGCAGTTGCATTCTCGGTATATGGATTTGTCTGAACAGTTCCCATTGGGTTCAGCATTTCTTCAAGTTCATCTGGAACATGCAAATAAATGGAATCCTTAAGAAAATATTTTTAGAACTTAAAATTCTACCAGTACTCTTCTGACCATGTAAAAGGTATTTCACTCAGCTACCAGCTTCAGACTAAAGCTAACAATGAAGCACCATGCTCCGACTAGTCTTCAGTCCTAGCGAATGCTTACTCAACTAGCTACTACAACCAGCAGCAGCCAAAGCTGTTGAAAGCTGACAGTGTTTCTCAGGTGGACTTCTTTTTTTTTTTTTTAAGAAGTATTTTATTTATTTGTTTATTTATTTATTTGAGAGTGACAGACACAGAGAGAAAGAGGCAGATATAGAGAGAGAATGGGTGCGCCAGGGCTTCCAGCCACTGCAAATGAACTCCAGACGCATGTGCCCCCTTGTGCATCTGGCTAATGTAGGACCTGGGGAACCGAGCCTTGAACCGGGGTCCTTAGGCTTTACAGGCAAGCACTTAACTGCTAAGCCATCTCTCCAGTCCTCAGGTGGACTTCTTATTAAAGAATCCATAGCCAGTCGTGGTGGCACACACCTTTAATCCCAGCACTCAGGAGGCAGTAGGGAGATTGCTGAGTTTGAGGCCAGCCTGAACTAGAATACCCTACCTTGAAAAACAAACACAAAAAAGGAATCTATAGCAAAAAAAAAAAAAAAAAAAAAAAAAATTAAAAGAGGGGCTGGAGAGATGGCTTAGCAGTTATAGCACTTGTCTGCAATGCCTAATGACTGGGTTCAATTCCCCAGTACCCACATAATCTCAAGAAGCACAAAGTGGCACATACAGTTAGGGTTCATTTGCAATGTCTAGAGGCCCTGGTGCGACCATTCTCTCTCCTTGCAAATAAATAAATGAAATTTTTTTTAAATATTAAAAAAGGGGGGTTTAGGCATGGTGGTGCATGTTTTTAACCCCAGCACTTAGGAGGCAGAGGAAGGAAGACTGCTGTAACTTTGAGGTCAGCCTGGGACTACAGCATGAGTTCCAAGTCAGCCTAGACTACAGTGAGATCATACCATGAACCTCCCCTGCACCTCCCCCCAAACAGAGAGAGGGCTAGAGATCTGGCTCAATGGTTAAGGCACTTGCCTGCACAGCCTAACAACAACTCATATTCGAATACCCAGTAAAGCCACATGCAGAAAATGGCCTGTGTCTGGAGTTCGTTTGCAGAGGCTAGAGGTCCTTGTGTGTTCATGCACTCTCTCTTTCTCTGTCTGCTTGCAAATAAATGTATTATAAGAAAATTAAAAGAACACATTCACTGAAATAAAAAACTTACTTTGACTATATTAAAGTCATCTGTGTAAATTAGTTTAGAAAATGATAGTTTCCTTCCTAAAATAAAAGGCCACTGAGTCATAAAGAAACACTGACTAGATATAAGCCAAAAGCTAGCTACTCTTTAGTACTAAGGATTCAAATGCAAACCTTACCAGGAAATGAAGACCAGCTGTGCAATATTATGTCTCCAGACCTCAACTGTCCTTTGAAGTCAAAAACCATTGTATTTACCCATGCTACAGGATAATGCTGTTGAAAAAGACAGTACTATATAAATATGCTAAGAATGAACTTCAAGATTTGAATATATTCATATCTTTGGTTTTGATGTTAGCACAGAAATTCCTAAGGTTCTAGGTGATTTCCAAAAATTCATACAAAATAAGAGCAAGATGTACAGAGAAAACTTTTCAGTATCTTTATTATTAAGTAAAATCCTGAAGGTCAATTATTATGTCACAAAAGCAAATTATGTTACAATAAAATAGTATATACACAAGTGAGAATACTTGCTAAACAGCCTTTCAAATTAAAGAGTAATGCTTAATGATTTAAGAAAATGTGGCCAATATAGCAACAGAACATACTTTAAGAATTTTCAAGGGCTGGAGGGATGGTTTAGCAGTTAAGGCATCTGCCTGCAAAGCCAAAGGACCCAGGTTCGACCCCTAGGACCCACGTTAGCCAGATGTTCAAGGGGGTGTACATATCTAGAGGTTGTTTGCAGTGGCTGGAGGCCCATTTCTCTTTCTCTCTCTCTCTCCCTCCCCCACCTCTCCCTCTCTCTCTCTCTCTGCCAAATAAATAAATAAATAAATATTTTTTTAAGAAAAGAATTTTCAAGGGCTGAAGAGATGTTTCAGTGGTTAAATGAACTTGCTTGTAACCCTATGGGCCTGAGTTTGATCCTCCTTAGAGTGTCTATGTACAATCTCTGACCTCTACACATTTGCCCATACATACATAAATAATAAAAATATATTTAAAAAGATTGCCAGGCATGGTGGCACACGCCTTTAATCCTAGCATTTGGGAAGCAGAAGTAGGAAGATCCTCATGAGTTTGAGGCCACCCTGAGTCTACATAATTCCAGGTCAGCCTGGGCTAGAGTGAAAAACCCTATCTCAAACAAAACAAAACAAAACAAAAACATCTTCTAACTTATATAAATACAAATATGAAAGTAATGTCTCTAGGTATTGTGGAATTCGTTTACATTTCTGAAAAGATGGCATGGCAGTTCATGCCTACAACCCCAGCATTCAGGAGGCTGAGGCAGGAAGACTGTAAATTTGAGGGCAGCCTAGACTAGAGTGAGGACAAAGTTACACGAGCGAATTTAAACCATCTTACTCAATTATTTAAAAGTTTAAAATTGTTCCATTACATAGACAATGTTAAGAAGCTAGTATAACATTACCACTTTTCCAGCTTTCCTGATGGTCTGATACTTAGAGGGATTAATAGTTTTTGTTGATTTCTTTGTTTTTACTTTATCCAAAACTGCATAAACAGCAAAACATAATCGAGCCATTCTTGGCAAGTCACAGGTATTAATATCAAATTCCAGTGGTTCATTCCAAATGTGATCATTTTTCCCTGATATCTCTGAGCTTACAATGGTTTTACACAGAAGCTCAGTACCATGAAAAAGGCCAGCTCTGACGTGAACCTGTAATGAGGAGAAAAAAACAAAAATCATGAATACTGTACTACTAATATATCTTTTTTTGGGGGGGGGGCAGTAAGAGTCTCACTCTAGCCCAGGCTGATCTGGAATTTGCTATGTAGTCTCAGGCTGGCTTCCAACTCACAGCAACACTCTTCCTCTGCCTCCTGAGTGCCACCACGCCTGGCATATATCTCTTTTCTTTGTTTTGTTTGTTTTGTTTTTCAAGGTAGGGTCTCACTCTGGCCCAGGCTGACCTGGAATTCACTATGGAGTCTCAGGGTGGCCTCGAACTCACTGCAATCCTCCTACCTCTGCCTCCCGAGTGCTGGGATTAAAGGCATGCGCCACCACGCCTGGCTATATCTCTTTTTAAGAGAAAAAATAATAGGGAGGGAGGGAATTACCATGGGATATTTTTTTATAATCATGGAAAATGTTAATAAAAATTAAAAAATAAAAAAAATTTAAAAAAGAGAAAAAATAAATGTACACAGGGAGAAGTAGCACATCAACTCTGGAAACCCTGTGTGTCCACAGGATCATTACATTACATTCAACAGTATGCTGTCCACTACACTAAGCTAATTTAACCTGTTTTTCCTTTGTAAGTAGACCAGCTACAAAGTCACAAACTTCAAGAAATGGCAAGGTTCTCAATATTTTATAGGGCTAAAGAATTGAAGATTGAAAGCATTAGGTCTATCAGATGCAGGCTTCTACTTTTCTTATAGCCATTTTTCCTATGTAGTTGGGGAAAACAGAATTTATAAATTTGATGCTGGCCATGGTAGTGCATATCTGTAATACTAGCACTTAGAAAGTGGAGGCAGGAGGACCAGGAGTTCAAAGCCATCCTCAGTTACATAGCAAGTTTGAGGTTCACCTTAGCTACAGGACACCTTGTTCATAAACAAAGAAAAAAGAAAAATCAATAGGCAGTGAAATATATTCTATGATAACGCTATACATCGCTATCTTTTTTAAAGTCTTTTTTCATGACGACGTACAGCATATGTAACTGTTTCAAAAACTGCTTTTGCCTCTGCTTAAGTTCCCCCCTCCCCACAAGGTAGGGTCTCACTCTAGATCAGGCTGACCTGGAATTCACTATGTAGTCTCAGGGTGGCCATGAACTCATGGCAATCCTCCTACCTCTGCCTCCAAAGGGCTGGGATTAAAGGTGTGTCCCACCACAACCAGCTTTGCTACTGAGTTTTATTCCAACTCACATACAAGTGCAAAAATTTGTAGCTAGGATTCACATAGAGAAAACATGCGACACTTCCCTTTCTGGGCTTGGCTTACCTCACTAAGTATAATCCTTTCCAAAGCATATGTAAATGTTTCAAAAAATTGTTTTTATTTTTATTTTATTTTATTTTATTTTTTCAGAGTCTTGTTCTAGCCTGGGCTGACCTGGAATTCACTATGTAGTCTCAAGCTGGCCTTGAACTCACAGCAACCCTCCAAGCTTAGCCTTTTGAGTGCTGGGATTAAAGGCTTCCACCCAGATTTCTATTAAATTTTTATTTTTTTTTTCTGAAGTAGGGTCTCTCTCTAGACCAGGCTGACCTGGAATTCACTATGTAGTTTCAAACTGACCTCAAGTTCACATTGATCATCCAACCTCAGTCCCTCATAAGTGCTGGGATTAAAAGCATGCGCCACCTCGCCTGGCATGTTGCGTAAAATTTTATTCAGTTTGGCTGGGGATGTAGCTCAGCAGCAAAGTGCTTACCTAGCATGCACAAGGCCTCAGGTTCCATCCCTACACTGCAAGTAAATACGAATGAACACTTTTTCTAATTACCCTTTATTCCTGTTCATTTAGTGCACTGACTAGCTCAAATCAGGACTCCTAGCAAATCCAATGGGAAATACATGGAAAGATAGAATACTTAATATTACTCAATCTCTTGTAAACTTTAAGACTAATCTAATTATGTCCATTATAAAATTAGGTGGCAACTGGGAGTGGTATAGCATGACTGCAATCCCAGCACTCCAGAGGAAGAGGCAGGATGATGGCTAAAAGTTCAAGGCTATTGTAGTCTACATATTGAGTTCCAGGTCAGCCAGAGGCACATAGTAAAACCCTGTTCTCAACTCCTCAAAAAACCGAGTGAGGTCGGGTGTGGTGGTACATGTCTTTAATCCCAGGTACTCCTGAGGCCACCCTGAGAGTCCGTAATGAATTCCAGGTCAGCCTGGACTAGAGTGAGACCCTAACTTGAAAAAAAAAAGAAAAGAAAAGAAAAAGTGAGTGAGGACTGGAGATGGCTTAGCAGTTAAGGTGCTTGCCTATGAAGCCCAAGGACCTAAGTTTGACTCTCCAGACTCCACATAAGCCAGACAGCCGCACAAAGGTGAGGTAAGTGCAAGGTCGCACATGTCTACTAGGTGACACAAGCATTTGGAGTTCAGTTTCAGTGGCTAAGGCCCTGGCATGCCAATTCTCTATAAAAATAAATTAAAAAAATAAAATAAATAAAACAAAACAAAACAAAACAAAACAAAATAAAATAAAATAAAATAAAACAAAACAAAAGTGAGTGAAAGGCTGGAGAGATGGATTAACAATCAACGTGTTTGCCTGCAAAGCCAAAGGACCCTGGTTCAATTCTCCAGGATCCTCATAAGCAGATGTACTAAGTGGCATGAAGTTCATTTGCAATGGCTGGAGGTCCTGGTGCGCCCATTCTCTCTCTCGCTCCTTCTCCTTCTTTCTCTTTCTCTCTCTCTCTCTCAAATAAATAAAATTAAAATTTTCAAGAAAAGTGAGTGAAAACATTAGCTAAGCCTTAGTCCCAGAACTCTGAAGTCCTTTTTTGACACTGTCTCAAAAACAAAAGCAGAGTTGGCTGGGAAGATGGCTCAGCAGTTAAGTGTGTTTGCTTAAAACAAAACAAAACCTGCAGTTCAATTCCCCAGGACCCACATACACACAGAGCGGTCCAAGTGTTTGGAATTCATTTGTGGTGGCAAGAGGCCCTTACACCCTCCCTCCACCATCTCTTGCAAATAAATATATAAAATTAAAAAAAAAAAATCTAAAAGAGTATTAAAGGGATAGAGGGGCATAGCTAAATGATAGAACACTCACTTAGTATTTGTAAGGCCCTGGGTATGATTCCCAAAAGTGTAAAAATAAAGGTAGCTGGGTGTAGTGGTACGTGCCTTTAATTCCAGCACTGAAGAGTCAAAGGGAAGAGGTTTGCTGAGAGTTCAAGACCACCCTGACGCTACATAGTGAATTCCAGGCCAGCCCGGCCTACAGTTAGACCCTACCTTGAACAACCCCCCCCCCAAAAAAAAGAGCCAGGTGTGGTGGCCCACGTATTTAATACCAGTACTCAGGAGGATCACTGTGAGTTCAATGCCACCCTGATTCTATATAGTGAATTCCAGGTCAGCCTGGACTAGAATGAAACCCCACCTTGAAAAATCAAGGAGAAAAAAAAAAAAAGCAAAAGAGCGAGCTGTGTGGTGACTCACGCCTTTAATCCCAGCACATGGGAGGCAAAGGCAGAAGGATCACTGTGAGTTCTAGGCCAGTATGGGACTACAAAGTTAATGACAGGTCAGCCTGGGCTAGAGTGAGACCCTATCTCAAAAAAATAATAAGAATACTAATAAAAGAGGAAATTGAATGTACTTCTAGGCAAGCCTGAGAGGAAGGGTCAAGTTATATAGAAACATGTGACCTATAGTTCTGGTTTTAGTTTCACTTGTCCAAAACCCTACCTAAAATCAAAGATGTCTATATGATATATAATAATGTCAGTCTTTCTAGTAGATCTCTAAATATCCAGAAAATAAAAGAAAAATAACTGTTCAGTAGAGTGGCTGGTACCTGTAATCTCAGAACTTGAGAGGGAGAGGTAAGAGGATCAGGAGTTTTAAAGCCAGCCTCAGCTACAGAAAGCCAGTTTGAGTCCCTTGTCTCAATAAACTGAAAGAGCCAAGCATGGTGAAAACTAATGACTATAATCCTAGCACTTGGTAGGCTGAGGTAGGAGGATTGCTGTGAGTTCAAGGCCAGCTGGAGCTACAGAGTGAGTTCCAGGTCAGACTGGGCTAGAGTAAGACACTAACAAAACAAAACAAACCTCAATAGTTTTATAGTAAGTTGCCATATTCTCACCATATCTTGTGTAATTGATGCATATGGTGTAAAATTTAGCATCAAATATGACAACACTGAGTTTATGAATTAGGCAAATAACAGAGCACAAGACAAATTCAACTCCATACAAGTACTCACTTTTACAGTTTCTTCTGTGTTAAGCTTACTTCCTTTAACCAAGATGATTTGGAAGGGGTTGTTATTGTCCCAAACATGCTGTAAAAGAAAGAAAGAAATACAAAGGTATTTTAATGGAAGAAATGAATATTGTATGCTATCCATAAAAATGTCTACAGATCTCGCATCTACTGGCAAAATTATGAATGAGGGCTCTGAATAACAACTAAAAATCACATATATTAAGTTAAGCATTATGGGATTGAAGAGATGGCTCAGTGGTCAAAGGTACTTGCTTGCAAAGCCTGACAGACCAGTTTGGCTTGCAAGTACCCATGTAAAGCTGGATGCACAAAGCGCTATATGTATCTGGAGTTCACTTATAACAGCAGATAACCCTGGTGAGGTTATACTTTCTCTCTGTCTTATATAATAAATAGAATAGAATAAATGAATAAATTAAACATTAGAACCACTACTGCTTAGTTTAAATGGCCATCATTAATAAGAACAGGTAGGGAGGGGAGAAGGAAGAAAAATAGTATTAAAAGCTTTGGAAAATAAGGCAGAGAGGAGAGGGGAAGACTTAAAGGAGTGGGTGTCTATATATGTAAGTAGATGAACAGATTACTGGGGATGCAATGGCCTAAGTAACGTCAGGAGAAGGGACTTAGTAAAGAAAAGGTGGGAGAAGGGTTAATTAAAATTTAAGATGTTATGAATAAGCTATATGGAAATTTACTTTATCGGATAGATAATGGTACACCCAGAAGCCAGAGATTGTTATTAGAAAAATTTCAGTGCTATGGATGGGATACTTTCCGGTGAGTTGTTGGCCAGGAAGGTCCTTGATGCCCTGAAAATATTACAGGCCATTGCCGAGGATCTTGATTTCCCACCAGAAATAGATGGTAAGACCCTATTGCTGAAGACACCACACGCAGCCCAAGCTTGAAAAATCAAGCTGGAAAAAACTATACTGCATGCAGCCTTATGGGAGAGATAAGTCATCAGCACTGATACACAACAGTGGACACTACATGCCTTAAGATTGGGTAGCCAGGCCAAATAAGCCAACAGATACAATAGTGTCATGTCTGTTATGGTGGAAGCCCATATATAGGGGAAACCAACGGCTCTCTAATTAGACTGGAGGCAGGCTCCATGGGAGCAAATACATGCCTGGTACTGAAAACCTATGGCAGGGGAGGTCATGAACCTTACTTAGAGGGAGTAACTCCTGCTGATGTCTGGCTAAATGCATATATTATGCTCATTTTTGGTTAGAAAAGCTTCTCTTTTCAGATGGCAGTGACCTTGGGATGACTCACAAGACACCATAGTGCTGAGAAGTGACAGAGGAGAATTCAGCACTGAAACCTCCCTATCACACTTTCCAAGGCTCAGGGGTCCATTAAGGAAGAAGTGGTGGGAAGAATGAAATGGTCTGGATATCAATGACCTCGCAGTGCCTGGTACTACCTACAAAAGACCATCATAATAGAAGGAAAGGATAATGGCATCAAAATAAAATAGGGACTAATTAAGAGGGGGAGGGGATAGGATGGAGAGTGGATTTGTGAAGGGGAAGGAAAAGGAGGGGAGAGAATTATGGTTTATTGTCTATAATTATGGAAGTTGCCAATAAAACATTAAAAAGAAAAACTTTGGAAATCCAGGTGTGGTAGCAAATAGCTTTAATCCCAGCACTCAAAAGGCAGAGAGGAAGACTGCTTTGAGGCCAGCCTGAGACCACATAGTGAATTTCAGGTCAGCCTAAGCTAGAGTGAGGACCAACCTCAAGAAAAGAAAGAAAGGAGGAGAGGAGAGAAGGAGGGAAGGAGGAAGAAGAAAAGCTTTGGATAGGTTGACAGTAATATAAAACTACAGCTGGGGGTGGTGGCCCACTCCTTTAATCCCAACCCTGGGAGGCAGAGGTAGGAGGATCAAGGGGAGTCTGAGGCCACCTGAGGCTACACAGTGAATTCCAGGTCAGCCTGGGCTAAAGAGAGACCCTAATTTGAAAAACAAAAAATATTATAAGAATAAATTTTATAATTTGCAAAGATTGATCAAAATGTTAACTGTTTCAATGTATAAATCTTAATATTTAAAACATGTTCTGGGAAAAAGATCTAGAGTACATATATAATATTAAAATAATTAAGATTGGGGAGGCCTCAAAAATATAAATGACATATTGACATTTATTTATAATTTGAGCAAATGATAAAGCTATTTAATTTATAAGTAAATGGTGACATTCTGGCAAACACGCACTGGTTTCCCAGAAGGAGAAGTGAGCAGAGGAACTCAGCACACACACAGCCTAACAAGAGCACACGCCTGCCAGGGTTACTAGAGGTCCACATGTGAAACTTACAGAAATAATTCGCGTTTTCTTTGGTGGTAAAGGAAGAGGGAGGTTGGATGAATTTCTATTTATGGCAGCCTCTATGGCAATCATTTCTTGCTCATACATCTTCTTGATCTTGCAGCATTCCACAAGGATAAAATGAGGCAAGGTCCTGTTCATTACACAGGTGCGGATGTACTGAAGCAGCAAGAGATGAAGGTACAGCTTTTCAGAAAAACAGTTAAATCCACAGAATAAAAGTAATCCAAACAGCACTCTATTAAATGTACTGTAGCCAGGCTTGGTGGTGCATGCCTTTAATCCCAGCACTTGGGAGGCAGAGGTAGGACGATCCTTGTGGATTCAAGGTCACCGTGAAACTACATAGTGAATTCCATGTCAGCCTGGGCTGCAGCGAGAAACTACCTCAAAATAACAACAACAACAACAAAAAAATGTAGGGCTAGAGAGATGGCTCAGTGGTTAAAGCCTCTGCCTGCAAAGCCAAAGGACCCAGGTTTGATTCCCCAGGACTCACGTTAGCCAGATGCACAAGGGGACGCACACATCTGGAGTTCATTTGCAGTGGGTGGAGGCCCTCACATGCCCATTTTTTCTCTTTCTCTCTCCTTTTTTCTCTATCAAATAAATAAATAAATAAAACAAAAAAGTGCTGTACTCTCATGCAACTCTTATAACTGTTTATGTTCATAAACAGTTCAAATAGGGGTATTATTATTGGCTGCATTACAAAATGGCCTATAAAGTGTCCTGTCATATTTTATGTTTCTCAAATAAATCCTCTTGAAAATTTAAATAAATGTCATTTAAAGAAAAAAAAAGTGCTGTAGAAGAACCCAATCATTTAACCACAACACAGCATGAGGCATGAGGGCACATGCTGTAATTCTAGCACTGTTGGGGGCCAAGACAGGAGGACCACAAATTAGAAGCAAGTGAGTTAGATGAGACTGAATTACAGAGAGAAACCTTGTCTCAAAATGACAACGGCTTGCAGCTGGAGAGGTGACTCGGTGGTTAAATGCACTTGCTTGCAAAGCTTGCCAAGCCAGGTTCAATTCCCCAATACCAACAGAAAACAAGATGGACAAAGTGGTACATGCATTTGAGTTCATCCTCATCAGCAAGAGGACCCAGCATACCCATACTCACTCATTCTTTCTCAAATCCATAAATAAAAATATTTTTAAGTAATAATAATTTTGAATGGCTGGTTGTGTTGGCTCTTATCTTTCATCCCAGCACTCAGAAGGCTTAGGTATGAGGATCACCATGAGTTTCAGGACAGCCTGGGATATGGTAAGATAATAAATAGATATATAATTAATTAATTTTGCTGAGGACACTTGTATGATGGCAGAACACGAAGAAGAGAAATTCAGGGGCTTGGAGAGATGGCTCAGCGGTTAAAGGCACTTGGTTACAGAAGCCTGATGGCCTGGGTTCAATTCCTCAGCACCCATGTAAAGCCAGAAGCACAAGGTGGCATAAGTGTCTAGAGTTTGTTTGCAGTAGCAGAAGGCCCTGGTGTGCCCAAACTCATTATCTCTCTCTCTCTCTATTTTTTATATTTATTTTTGTTTTTCAAGGTAGGGTCTAGCTCAGGCTGACCTGAAATTCACTATGTAGTCTCAGGGTGGCCTTAAACTCACTGTGATCCTACCTCTGCTGCCCTAGTGCTGGGATTAAAGGCGTGCATCACCACGCCTGGCTCCTTGCTTTATTTTACTTTATTTTATTTTATTTTATTTTATTTATTTTATTTACTGTTTTTGTTTGGGGAGGAATTTTGAGACAAGGTACCATGTAGCATAGGCTGCCCTTGAACTCACTAAGTAAAATGAGGCAAACAAGTGTACTCATGATAACTCCTGCATCTGCCTACCAAGTGTTTGGAGTACAGTAATATGTGGCTAGCCAGTGAGATTTTGTCCCAAAAACCAAAACACTAACACAAACATCAATGCATTTAAGTTATTACTGACCTCTGTTTTGGTATCTATTTCTCATATAATTAACACAAATCTCTTTCAGTTCCTTAAATACAAAGCCAGGGATCTATTTTTGTTGTTGTTGTTTGGTTTAATTTTCCATGCTAAGGACTAAACCCAGGGCATTCTGCTTGCTAGGCAAGTGATCTTCCACTGAGCTAAGTCCCCAAACCCAGGAACCTATTCTTATTTTAAATTTTTACTTGTTATTTATTTATTTATTTATTTGAGAGCAACAGACGGAGAGTAAAAGAGGCAGATAGATAGAGAAAATGGGCACACCAGGGCCTCCAGCCACTGCAAATAAACTCCAGGTGCATGCACCACCTTGTGCATCTGGCTTATGTGGATCCTGGGAAATCAAGCCTAGAACCGGAGTCCTTAGGCTTCACAGGCAAGCACTTAACTACCAAGCCATCTCTCCAGTCCCCATGAATGTATTCTTTTAGAAACAAACCTTGAGAGGAAAGGGATATTGCACTATACATCTCTTAAGTAAACTGTACTTTACTCCAAGACTAATCTAAGGTAATTTAGTACCTTGCACAGAATGAAACTGAAAAGATTTCTAATTCACACTAAATTATAAAGTATAAGAAAGCTCTGGTCAATTCCTATTAATCAAAAAAATTTACTTTCTTAGTTTGCTTTTTATAGCTAATTTGATAAATTTCTATATGAACAAATAAAGTACAACAAATAATATTTTTCTCTTACTTTTTAAAAAATTTATTTGCAAGAAGAAAGAGGAACAGAAAGAAAGAGAAAATGGGCACACCAGGGCCTCTTGCTCCTGCACACAACCTCCAGACATGTGCGACATTTTGGGCATCTGGCTTTATGAAGGTACTGGGAAATTGAACCCAGGCCACTGGCCTTTGCAAGCAAGCATATTAACAGCTGAGCCATCTCTATAAACCAAAAGTGTTTATATTATTCCATGAATGACTGCTCACTTAATCAAATATTTTTACTTTTCCCAGGATATTTCACATTTAATTCACGTTTTAAAAAATAGTAGGCAACTATAACAAACTGTGTTAGGAATTTATAATGCTACAGAAAAATAATAATAATACAATATTAATCACAAAAGCAAAATCAAACATACAGATACATGCATTTATGTGTAAAATCACTGTGTCCAAGCATACATAACTTCAAAATATGACAGGTAAAGTAGTATTGCAGATATTTAATATTTAATTCTGCATAAGTTCCTGTGGGTTCCAAATGTTCCACAATGGATATACTTTTTATTTTTATTTATTTACTTGAGAGAAACAAAGAAAGGGAAAGAGAGAGAGAATAGGTGTGCCAGGGCTTCCAGCTACTGCAAATGAAATCCAGACGCATGTGCCACCCTGTGCATCTGGCTTACACGGGTCATGGGGAATTGAACCTGGGTCCTTTGGCTTTGTAGGCAAATGCCTTAACCACTAAGCCATCTCTCCAGCCCCTGGATATACTTCTTGAAATATAAATTCAAGTTAACACCACACATATACACACTCATTTGGTAAGCTAACAGCTTGTCTACATACCTGGAACTGGATTAGTGGGTGGTCACCAAATACATATTCTATTCTCCCACTGACTTGCAGCACATAATCATAAGGGCTAGCTTCATCTTCCTTTCCATGAATAGTCAAACGTTTCTGAATTGCCAACTCATTTATTTTGATAGGATTTAAATTAGGTGATACTTGAAAGCTAAACACATCCTAAAAAGAGAGAAGGCAGAAGACAGAAGTGGTAAATTTTGCACTTCTGCTGGAAAAAGACCATTATGACCAGTTTTTAATATGCACAGTGAATATTATTAGTATGTATGTGCATCCTTTCCAAATTATATTCCAATGAATTTTCCTAGTTAAATGTTTACTTACTTATGGGCATATGTATGTTCCTACTACAAATGTAATGCCAAATGCTTAAGCCACTTTTGGGGTTGTGATTTACGTGGTTGGTGTAAATTGGTAATTTGAACTTGGGTGGTCGGGCTTTGTAAACAAGCACCTTTAGCCACTGAGCCATTTCTCAAGCCCCATCCCTTGTCTTACAGTATATTGGGTACAAGAGCTAAAGTTTGCCATCAGGTGGTAAGTCACAAGGATTTCCCAGTGGAAACCATTCTTTAAAATGCTGTGAAACCTGGGGTGGGGAAGAGTTCAGCAGTATACAATTACCTATCATGCATAAGGCACTGGGTTTGATCCTAAATAAAAAAAAAAAAAAAAAAAAGAATAGAAGATATTGAAGAAAAAGAAAAACAATAGGTTTGTAACTGTGAATACTTTATATTAATTAAACCATATATTGAGTTTGTTCAATTTTACATACAAAAGCAACATGTAGGTGACATCAAAATAAAAGAAAGACTGATTGAGATGGGGATGGGATAGGATGGAGAATGGAATTTCAAAGGGGAAAGTTGGGGGGATAGAGAGGGTATTACCATGGAATATTTTTTATAATCATGGAAAATGTTAATGAAAATTGAGAGAAAAAAAGAAACATGTAGGATACAAGAGATTAAACCTACAGCCTTGTTAGTGTGGGGGCAAGTGCTCTGTCGAGATACACAAAATTTTTAATATTTTTATTTTGCAAGGAAAGAAACAGAGAGGGAAAAAGAGAAAGCTGAGCTGAAAATCTCCTCTTGTATAGAGCAGCTGACAGAAAGATGGAAAAAACTATGCTGCATACAGCTTCATAGGAGACAGAGAAGTCCACAACAGTAGACACAGCAAACCTTAAGATGGGCCAGCCAATTGAGCCAACTGGTGCAACAGTGGCATGTTTGTTATGGGGGAAACTAATCATTCTCTAATTGGACTGGAGACCTGCTCCATGGGAGGAAATACATTCCAGATACTGAAAACCTGTGACAGGGGAAGTCATGAGTCCTAGGGGTGTAATGCCCACTGACATCAAAATAAACACACACAATCAGTAGCCTTTCTATATACTAACAACAAACATGCTGAGATTGAAATCAGGGCTTCACTCTCATCCACAGTTGCCTCAAAAAAAAAAAAATAGTCATGAGTCCTTGGGGTATAACATCTGCTGGTGTCTGCCTAAATGTACATATTAGCTCACCAAACTGCCTACTAAGCACTTTTTGTAATGTTTATACCCTTATATTAATGCTACTATCACTTTTGGTTAGAGATACTTCTCTTTTCAGGTGGAGGGGACCTTGGGATGACTCACAAGGCACTATAGTGCTGAGAAGAAGTAACAGAGGAATGCTCAGCACTGATACATCTCTATCACACCTTCCAATGCTCAGGGTCCAATGCAAAAGAAGTGGCAGATTGAGAGGAGGAGGGGATAGGATGGAAAGCGGGAGTTGTGAAGGGGAATGTGGGAAGGGGGGATTATATTACAATGGTTTATTGTCTATAATTATGGAAGTTGCCGAAAAAAATGTAAAAAAGAAAAAAGCATTCTTGTGCTGGTCAGTCCTACAGCCACTAATGTCAAATGGCAACTAATTATTTAAACATAAATTAAATATAGTCATGGGACTAAATAGCTACTTATAAAATAGCATAGGTCTAATACTCAAATCTATGCTCCTTAATGCATCATAGAGTTGTAATTCCCTGTGAATTCTATTTCATACATGAACTCTTAAAAATACAAAATAAGAATTCATTCCCATCGCCAGATAGGAAAAAACTTACGTAACGCTGTCCCAGTACTAAAGAGTACACAGAGAAATCAATAGACTACACACTTAACATGTTTCAAGAATTAAGACAGCTAAACTGGCTGGGCGTGGTAATGCATGCCCTTAATCCCAACACTTGGGAGGCAGAGGTAGGAGGATCGCTGCAAGTTCAAGGCCATCCTGACGAGACTACAGGGTGAATTTCAGGTCAACATGAGCTAGAGTAAGACCCTGCCTCCAAAACAAAAAAAAAAAAAAAAAAAAAAAAAAGCTAAGTTGGATGTGGTGGTGGCACATGACTTTAATCCTCGCACTCAGAAGGCAGAGGTAGGAATAATACTATGAGTTCAAAGCTACCCTGAGACTCCATAGTGAGCTCCAGGTCAGCCTAGACTAGAGTGAGTGAGACTCTACCTCAAAACACCAAAATAAATAAATAACTGACCAACCCTATAAGAAATAAAGCCATAAACGAAATCTGAAGTTCATGGACAAGGGGAATGACAAATTTCAGATTGTCTTAGCCAGGCATGGTAGCACATGCTTTTAATTCCAGCATTTGGGAGAATGAGGCAAGAGGATCACTATGAATCCTGGGTCTGCCTAAGCTAGAGTGAGATGCTTGGTGGGGAGTAGGAAGAGAGTATTTAAGTTAGCAATATAAAGTATTAGCAAGTGTGGGGGTGGGGAGGGAGGGAATTACCATGGGATTTTTTTTTTATAATCATGGAAAATGTTAATAAAAATTTAAATTTTTTTAAAAAAAGTATTAGCAAAGATGTGGTGAAATCAAACTTCTAAAACCCTATTGTTGGGGCTGGGAAGATGATGGGCTGGTTAAAGGCACTTGCTTGCAAAGCATGCTAGCTCGGGTTCAATTCCCCAGTACCCACATAATGGCAGATGCACAAAGTGGTCCATGCATCTGTAGTTCATTTGCAGCCAGTGGCGACATGCCTGAGTGTGCCCAATCTCTCTCTTACCACTCACAAATAAATAAAAAATATTTAAAATGATGAAAATAAAGCCCCACTGTTGAGAACATAAATTAACATAGCTAGTTGAAGAACTACCTGACAATATCTGTTAAAAGTGAATATTCAGGGGCTGGAGAGATGGCTTAGCGGTTAAGGGCTTGCCTGTAAAGCCTAAGGACTCCGGTTCGAGGCTCGATTCCCCAGGACCCACATTAGCCAGATGCATAAGGGGGCATACACATCTGGAGTTTGTTTGCAGTGGCTAGAGGCCCTGGCACGCCCATTCTTTCTCTGACTCTTTCTCTGTCTGTCTGTTGCTCTCAAAAAAAATAAATAAAAATAAACAAAAAAATATATTTTTAAAAAAGTGAAAATTCAGCGCTGGAGGGATGGCTTAGTGGTTAAGGTATTTGCCTACAAAGCCAAAGGGTCCCAGTTCAATTCCCCAGGACCCACATAAACCAGATACACAAGGTGGCACATGCATCTGGAGTTTGTTTGAAGTGGCTGTAGGCCCTAGTATACCCATTCTCATTCTCTCTCTCTCTCCCAAATACATACATACATAAATAAAATACATTTTTAAAAAAGTGATTATATAGCTGGATGTGGTTGCACACATCTTTAATCCCAGCACTCATGAGGCAGATGTAGAAGGATCACTGTGAGTTCAAGGCCACCCTGAGACTACACAGTGAATTCCAGGTCAGCCTGAGCTAGAGTGAAACCCTACCTTGAAAAACAAAAAACAAAAAGAAAAAAGTCAGACGTGGTGGTTCATATCTGCAATCCCAGCATTTGGAAGGCTGAGGTAAGACAAGAGAGTTGCTTCAAGGTGAAGGCCAGCCTGTACTACATAAGGACTTCAAGGTTAGTCTGGACTACAGACTGAGACTGTCTAACAGAAACTTGGGCCTGGGCACACCCAATCTCTCCTAACATCAAAGACAAACATGTAAAGCTGGGTGACCTTGGGATGACTCAGAAGGCACCATGGCGCTGAGAACAAGTGACAGTGGAGTGCGCAACACTGCAATGTCTCTATCACACCTTCCAAGGCTCAGGGTCCATTGCAGAAGAGGTGGCAGAAAGAATGTAAGAGCCAAAGAAAGGGCAGGCCTCCTTACAATGTGTTCCTCCAGACACAAAATGGCCTATATATCCATGACTTCACAGTGTCTGACACTACCTACACAAGACCATCATAATGGGAGGAAAAGATGATGAGATCACAATAACAGAGAGATTGAAAGGGGGAAGGGATATGATGAAGAGTGGAGTTTCAAAGGGAAAAGTGGGGGGAGGGAGGGAATTACCATGGGATATTGTTTACAATTATGGAAGTTATCAATAAAAAATAGAATTAAAATCAAAACCAAGATGTTAACCTATATGAAAGCCGATTTCTTTTGTGGTTGTTTGTTGAGGTAGTATCTTGCTCTAGCCCAGGCTGACCTGCCATTCACTCTGTAGTCTCAGGGTGGCCTCAAACTCACGGCGATCCTCCTACCTGTGCCTCCCAAGTACTGGAATTAAAGGTGTGTGCCACCGTGCCAGGCAGAAACCTACTTCTTCACTAGCTAAAAAAATATACATGTTTTAGGAGCTGGAGAGATGGTTTAGCGGTTAAGGCGCATGCCTGCGAAGCCTAAGGACCCAGGTTTGATTCTCCAGGTCCCACATAAGCCAGATGCTCACAGTGGCACAGGCATCTGGAGTTTGTTTGCAGTGGCTAGAAGCCCTGGCATGCCCATGCTCTCTCTCTCTCTCTGACTGTAATAAATACACACACACACACACTTTAGCTAGATGTGGTAGTCCATGTCTTTAATCCCAGCACTCAGAAGGAGATAAGGGGATCTCCATGAGTTCGAGGCCACCCTGAGACTACAGAGTGAATTCCAGGTCAGCCTGAACTAGAGTGAAACCCTACCTCAAAAAACAAACAAACAAACAATATACACACACACACACACACACACACACACACACACACACACACACACACGTACGTTTTGGGCTGGGGAAATACCTTAGCGGTTAAGGTATTTGCTTTTGAAGCCTAAAGACCCCAGTTTGATTCCACAGGACCCAAGTAAGCCAGATGCACAAGAGGGCACATGTGTCTGGAGTTCATTTGCAGTGGCTAGAGGCCCTAGCATGCCCATTCTCTCTTTCTCTTACTCTCTCTCTTAAATGAAAAACAAATATATACATACATGCATACATACATACATACATACATACATATGCCAGGCATGGTGGTGTACGCCTTTAACCTTTAATCCTAGCTCTCGGGAGGCAGAGGTAGGATCATGGTGAGTTTGAAGCCACCCTGAGAACACATTGTGAATTCCAGGTCAGCCTGGGCTAGAGTGAGACCCTACCTTAAAAAACCAAGTGTGTGTGTGTGTGTGTGTGTGTGTGTATTTTAAAAACAAGTTTACCTGAGACATTATAATTATTGAATTCCAGGTCAGCCTAGGCTACAGTAAGACCCTATCTCGATAAACCAAAAAAAATATGTAGCCCCAATTCCATAGGAAAGCAGAGACCTGAGATTTGCAAAAGCTCATGAAAAACCAGCAAGCTCTGGGATCAGCAAGAGACTAGCTCAATGGAGAACAGGTGGGAGCAGTGAAGGTTCCACTCCAGCCACCACAGGCAAGCACATGTGTTGCCATAAATAAGGCACATATATCCACACACCACACCACCTTACACACAAACACACACACAATATGTATACACATACAAGGCTACCTGGCTATTTTCAAAATGAACAGCCACAATTAGCTTTCCTCCGTACAGCTTATCTTCTAAGTTTTCAAGGATGGATGGCTCATGCTCTGGTGGATAGGTTTGCTTTAGCCAGTCAATCCACGATAATCCCACAAGAGATTGAATTTTTTCCTCACTGAATTTGCGCATTTTTCTTCGAAATTCATTCACTTCAGGATCCTTCAAGGCATCAAATTCATGCAGACCTAAACAAATTTTATAAAGATGTCATTTTTCAATAATTAAAAATAAAAGAGAACAAAAAATTATCAATTATCTAAAACTGCTAGAGGAAAAAGTAGGAGAACCCCTCCAACACATTGGCCTAGGCCATGACTTTCTGAATATAACCACAGTTTCTCAGGAAGTAAAACCACTAATCACCACTGGAACCTCACAAAATTAAGTCTTTTCTTTTCTTTTTTTTTTTTTTAAATGAGAGAGAGAATTGGCGCACCAGAGCCTCCAGCCACTGCAATTGAACTCCAGGTGAGCCGTCTTGTGCACATGTGTGACCCTAAGCACTTGCGTTACTTTATGTGTCTGGCTTACATGGAAATTGGAGAGTCAAACATGGGTCCTTACACTTTGTAGGCAAGTGCCTTAACAGCTAAGCCATCTCTCCAGCCCTTTTATTTCCTTCCTTTCTTTCTTCTTCTTTTCTCCCCCCCCCCCCACCCTCTCTTTTTGTATTGGATTGCTATGTGAGTTGGAATAAAATTCAGGCCACTAAGCTAGAAAGGGAATAGAAAGAGAGGGAGGGAGAGATGTAATAGGATGGTTTGGTATATATGTAAGTCGAAGAACAGATTAATGGGGGTAATAAGGCCTAAGTGAGGTCAGGGAAAGAGACTGAGTAAAGGAAAAGGGGAGGGAGGGATAATCAAAATCAAAGAGGATATAAATAAATCATATGGAAACCTACTTTTTTGGACAATGGAACACTCAAGAGCCATAGATTGTTGCTAGAAAATTTTCAGTGCCAGGGATGGGATACTTCCAGTGAGTTGCTGGCCAGGAAGGTCCCTGATGCCACCAAAACATTAAAGGCCATTGCCAAGGACCTTGGCTTCCCACCAGGAATAGATGGTAAGACCCTACTGCTGAAGATTCCACATACTTGGGCTGCAAGGTCACTGAGAAATCCTGCAGAAACTGAGCTGAAAACCTTCTCTATGTAGACCAGCTGACAGAAAGCTGGAAGAAGCCATTCTGCAAGCAGTTCAATGGGAGAGAGAGAAAACACCTGTGAAGATACTCAACAGTGGACAGTGAAAGTCTTATATTTTGCTAGCAAGGCCAAATGAGCCAATGGATGCAATAGAGGCACGTCTGTCATGGTGGAAACTAACTGCTCTCTAATAGGAGTGGGGGCCCACTCCATGGGAAGGAATGCATCCCTGATACTACAAAACTTAAAACAGGGGTAGCCATGAGCCCTAGGGATGTAATGTCTGCTGCCATCTGGCTAAATGTATATACAA
Organism: Jaculus jaculus; assembly: GCF_020740685.1. Taxonomy (NCBI): domain Eukaryota; kingdom Metazoa; phylum Chordata; class Mammalia; order Rodentia; family Dipodidae; genus Jaculus; species Jaculus jaculus. The sequence continues at coordinate 29,602,626 of NC_059118.1, read as the reverse complement.
TGCTCATCAAACTGCCCAGTAAGCACTTCTCTTAATATTTATACCCTTATATTAATGCTGCTCTCACTTTGGGTAGAGAATTGTCTCTTTTTAGATGGCAGTGACCTTGGGACAATTCAGAAGGTATCATAGTGCTGGCAAGAAGTGACTGGAGTACTGAGTAACATTGTGATCACATCTTCCAAGGCTCAGGGTCTAATGCTGTAGAGGTGGTGGAAAGAATGTAAGAGGTAAAGAAAGATTTGGACTCTTTACAATTAGCTACTCCAGACATAAAATGGCCTGGATATCCATGACCTAACAGTGCCTGGCACTACCTACATAAGACCATCATAATAGGAAGAAAAGATCACAACATCAAAATAAAAGAAAGACTGATTGAGAGGGGAAGGGGATATGATGGAAAGTGGTGTTTCAAAGGGGAAAGTGGGGAGGAAGGGAGGGAACTACCATAGGATATCGTTTACAATTATGGAAGTTGTAAATAAAAAATGGAATTAAGGGCTGGAGAGATGGCTTAGCGGTGAAGCGCTTGCCTGAAAAGTCTAAGGACCCCAGTTTGAGGCTCCATTCCCTAGGACCCACATTAGCCAGATGCACAAAAGGGCACATGCATCTGGAGTTTGTTTTCAGTGACTGGAGGCCCTGGCATACCCATTCTCTCTCTCTCTACCTGCCTCTTCTCTCTGTCGCTCTCAAATAAATAAATAAAAATTAAAATTAGATTTAAAAAAAAACGCTTTTGTATGGCAAGGAATACTATGAAGAGAGCCTATAGAAAGGGAAAAATAAAAATAAAAACCAAAACAAAGCCAGGCGTGGTGGCACACACCTTTAATCCCAGCATTCCAGCACTTGGGAGGCAGAGCTAGTAGGATCGCTGAGCGTTCGAGGCCATCCTGAGACTACATAGTGAAATAGTGAATTCCAGGTCAGCCCAAGCTAGAGCAAGACCCTACCTCCAAAAAAAAAAAAGAAAAAGAAGCAGAAAGGAGAAAATCTATGCTAGCTATACAACTGACTGAGGATGAATATTTAGGATAAACAAATAACTCAAAAAGCTAAACGATAAAAAAAAACTCAATAAAAAAAATGAGCTATGTGACTAGAGAGTTCTCAAAAGAAGAAATACAGATGGCCTATGAACATCCAAAAGCATGTTCTATATCCTTAGCCATTAGGGAAGTGCAAATTAAAACTACTATGAGATTCCATCACACTCCTGTCAGAATGGCTATCATCAAGAAAACAAATGAGGGCTGGAGAGATGGCTTAGTGGTTAAGGCACTTGCCTGCAAAGCCTAAGAACTCATCTCATGTTCAAATCTCTAGGTCCCATGTAGACAGATGCATAGTTACACAAGCACACAATGTCGTACATGCACTACAGGGGGTGCACACATCTGGAGTTTGTTCACAATGGCTAAAAGCCTTGGTACACCCATTCTCTGTCTCTCTCTTTTTTGTTCTTTTTTTCTCTCTCAAAATAAAGAAAATAAATGACAATGCTGGTAAGGATGTGGAAAAAGAGAAATCCTTCTATAATGGGGCATGCCCCAAAGGTGACCCTTTACATCCCACGACTTAAGCCCAGTACAAACAAATACATGCACACAAACACACACACAGCTAAATGCACATATTTATTATGCCCACCAAATTGGCCTGTAAGCACTTTTCTTAATGTTCATGCCTATATATTAATGCTACTCTCACTTTTGGTTAGACAAGCGTCTCTTTTCAGATGGCAGTGACCTCTGAGATGACTCAAATGGCATTGGAGTGTTTAGCACTGAGATATCTCGATCACACCTTCCAAGGCTCAGAGTCCATTGCAGAAGAGATGGTGGAGAGAATGTAAGAGCCGAAGGAAAGGACTGCTTACAATGCAATCTTGCAGACATAAAATGGCCTGGATATTACTCTTGACCTCACAGTGCCTGGCACTACCTATACAAGATCTTCATAACAGGAGGAAAAGATGACGACATAAAATGAGAGGGAATAGGAGGGATGCTTATGCTCGGCGCCGGAGTGCGTTTACAGCGGGGAGTGGCCCGCTAGAGTCCTGCCACTCTGTGCCGGTGGAGGAACTGGAGGAGTGCGCTCGCGAGCCTTAGCAGTTTTACGGGAGGTGGGGGGACTGTTTTCCACCATCAGCTGTGGCCTGGTACGGGTGTAGGGCAAAGAGGATCCCTGGAACTCCATCACCAGTGGCCATTGATGGGGCTGTGCTGGCTGCCTGCAGTGGTCCACTGGCCATGGTGGTCTCAGGAATGATGGGGAGCATCCTGCTGGCCCTCATTGAGGGTGCTGGCATTCTCCTCACCTGCTATACTGCCCAGAAGTTGGCAATGTACCACCATTGCTGGAAGACCCCAGCCAGCTAGCTCCTAAGGAGGGTGGCCCAGCCCCCAGTTATTCCAGCTATCAGCAATACCATGGAGGAAGCTGCTGCCTGATACTGCCACCACGGGAGCTACTCCTCAGTTCCCTCCCTGATGATCTATCTCCAAGGAAGAACTGGCTCCTGCATAGCACTGAGCCCTTCAAAGAAGGCCTCTCTACTCCCCTGTCCAACGGCGGGTGTGGGGCAGCCTAGCTGCTCTGATACATGATTCTTTTTGTAGCTCAGGGTACCCCAGCCTCACACATGCCACAAGCTCTCACCCCAGCTCCTACATGTGGCATCCTGGTAAGTATTTAAAGCCAGTTTTGAAACACCTGTGGATGTGTTCTTTCAGCTACCCCCTACTAAAGTTTTTTGTTTTTTTGGTTTTATTTTTTTAGAAAAAAAATGAGAGACTGATTGAGAGGGGGAGAGAATACGATGGAGGGTAGATTTGTAAAGGGGAAAGTGAGTATGGGGAGAGAATTATCATAACTTATTGTCTATAATCATGGAAACTATAAATAATAAAAATGAAAACAAAAAGATCTTCATAATAGGAGGAAAAGAGGATGACATCAAAATAAGGAGACTAATTTGAGAGGGGGAGGGGATATGATGGAGGATGGAGGGAATCATTATGGTTTATTGTCTATAATTATGGAAGCTATCAATAAAAAAGTTTTTAGGGCTGGAGAGATGGCTTAGCAGTTAAGCGCTTGCCTGTGAAGCCTAAGGACCCCAGTTCGAGGCTCAATTCCCCAGGACCCACATTAGCCAGATGCACAAGGGGGTGCACACATCTGGAGTTCATTTGCAGTGGCTGGAAGCCCTGGTGCGCCCATTCTCTCTCTATCTGTCTCTTTCTCTCCCTCTCTCTCTGTCACTCTCAAATAAATAAAAATGAACAAAAATTTTTTAAAAAAAGTTTTTAAAAAAAGGTGCACATCAACCACATTATCCAGCCCCCCCCCCCATAACAACTCATCACCCTTATGGTCAGCATGAAAAGATTAACCTTCATCTCTTATCATTAACAAAAGGCTGGAATGTTACATCAGGACAAAATGGAGCCACCAAGGACAGCATGAAGGCAAAAGAGACACAAGGAAGTGGGTCATCCACATTCATCAAGGAACCACCCAGACATCAACCCTTCCTTGCCTAACAATGCCCCAGGTCTAGGTTTCCTGCCCGCTTACCTCTCAGGACACCAGGTTACTGTTCTGGTGTCACACCCTGGCTATCTTAGATCTCCCCTTTCTTTACTTCCCCCTTCCTCACTTTCCCTCAACTGAAGATCTCTATATAGAGGACTACCTGTAATCTGAAACTGACTGCTCTACTCAAGTCAGTCCTGGCAGCTCACGGGTTATCCAATAAAAGCTTCCATCTTTGTTTCGAAAGGGGGGGGGGTGAGGTGGCACACGCCTTTAATCCCAACAATTGAGAGCAGAGGTAGGAGGACCACCATGAGTTCAAGGTCACCCTAAGACTACATAGTGAATTCCAGGAGAGCCTGGACTACAGTGAGACTCTACCTCAAAAAAAAAAAAAAAAAAAAAAAAGAAAAAGAAAAAGAAAAAGAAAAAAGAAAGAAAGAGTGTTTAAAAAAAAAAACAAAACACTAACTTAAATGCTGGTTTAAGCTGGGTATGGTGGTCCATGCCTTTAATCTCAGCACTCTAAGGTAAGAGGATCACCATGAGTTTGAGGCCAGTCTGGGCTAAAGAGTAAGTCCAGGTCATAACAAGCTAAAGTGAGACCTAAGCAGATGAAATAATTTCATGTAAAGAAGACAAGCATATCTTTGGATCTCTAATCCTCACACACTTAAAATCTTATATAGAAATGTAGAGGGGAGTTGGAGAAATGGCTCAGCAGTTAAAGGCATTTGCTTGCAAAGCCTGAAGTTCTGGTTTCAATTCCATAGTACCCACTACCCACATAAAGCCAGATGCGCTAAGTGCTTCATGCATCTGGAGTTTGTGTCCAGTGACAGGAAATGCTAACTGGTTACCAGTCTTATATCACTGAAGCTGGATATAGTAGTGCATGCCTATAATCCCAGTACTCTGAGGCAGAGGCGGGAAGAGTACTTCAAGGTCAAGGCCAGCTTAGTCTACATCTCAAATTTTAGGCAAGCCACGGCTACAGAGTAAGACCATGTCTCAATAAAACAAAACAAAGCACAAACAAAAATCAATAAAATTCATAGTACAAAGTTTAAAACCATATTACAAAAAAAATCCCTAGATTTTCTTTACGAACCAAGTAATCACATTTAAAATATGAAAAGGCTGGATGAGGTGGCAAACACCTTTAATTGGAGGCTGAGATAGGAGGATGGATCACTGTTGAGTTCAATGCCAACTTGGAACTACAGAGAGAGTTCCAGGTCAGTTTGGGTGAAATCCAACCTCAAATAAAAAGTAAAATTATGTGTGTGGAAAAAAATTGTGTGTGTGTGTACAAAGACTAATATTTAGCAAAAATTAAGCCTTTTATCTTCCTTTACCAACTACAAATCATGTCTACTCTACCTTCTCTATTGTGGGGGGATTGAGACAGGAATTTGCTACCTAGCTCAGGCTCAAATTCAAGGCAATCCTCCTGCCATGGCCTGAGTGCTGACATTACAGGTGGCGCTGTACCATATATGGTTCCAACCCACCTTCTAAGTGCCACTAAAATCTACCCATTTTTCTTACTTCTTCCAGCCACAAACCTATCCCAGTGCTCATTGCCTCTCCTCTAGGTAACTTACTATGTAACTTTGTCAATGATTTCTCTACTTGAGACTTAATCTAATAATTCATTCTCCATTTAACAATCTGAATAACCTTTTAAAAATGTAAACTGGGGTGGGGCGTGGTGGTGCAAGCATGTAATCCCAGCACTTAGGAGGCCCTGGGCTAGAGTGACACACTACCTCGAAAATAATAAATAAATAAATAAATAAATAAATAAATAAATAAATAAATAAAATTTATACTGGGGGAGGGAATTACCATGGCTTATTGTCTATAAAATGAATGAATTAATGAATGTAAATTTGGGAAGCCAAGCATGACAGCACATGTCATTGATTCCAGCATACTTGGGAGGCAGAGGTAGGAGGATCACCATGAGTTCAAAGCCACCCTGAGACTACATAGTAAATTCAGGTCAGCCTGGATTAGAGGGTGAAGCTACCTTGAAAAAAAAAAAAAAAAGAAAGAGGAAATTTAGGGCTGGTGAGATGGCTTAGCAGTTAAGGTGCTTACCTGCAAAGCCTAGTGACCCAGGTTTGATTCCTCCATGCCCAAGCAAAGCCAGATACACAAAGTGGCGCATGCACCTGGAGCTCATTTGCAGCAGCAGCAGAAGGCCCTGGCATGCCAACCTCATTCTGTCACTCTGCTTGCAAATTATTATTTTTTTTTCAAGTAGAGTCTCACTGTAGCTCAGGCTGACCTGGAATTCACTATGTAGTTTTAAGGTAGCTTCAAACTCACAACGATCCTCCTACCTCTACCTCCCAAGTGCTGAGATTAAAGGTGTGTGCCACCACGCCTGGCTTTTAAAAATATTATTTTAATTTTTTGTTTATTTTTATTTATTTATTTGAGAGCGACAGACAGAGAGAGAAAGAGGCAGATAGAGAGAATGGGTGTGCCAGGGCCTCCAGCAGTGCAAACGAACTCCAGATGCGTGCTCCCCCCTGTGTATCTGGCTAATGTGGGTTCTGGGGAATCAAGCCTCGAACTGGGGTTATCAGGATTCACAGGCAAGCACTTAACTGCTAAGCCATCTCTCCAGCCTTAAAATATATACACACACACACACACACACACACACACACACAAATACATATATATTTTTTCCGAGGTAGGGTCTCACTCTAGCCCAGGCTGACCTGGAATTCACTATGGAGTCTCAGGGTGACCTCGAACTCACAGCAATCCTCCTACCTCTGCCTCCTGAGTGCTGAGACTAAAGGCATGTGCCACCACGCCCGGCTGTTTCTTTTTTTAATTAAAAACTTCCATGATTATAAAAAATATCCTATGGTAATACCCTCCTCCCACTTTCCCCTTTGAAACTCCATTCTCCATCATATCCCCTCCCCATCTCAATCAGTCTTTCTTTTATTTTTTAATAATGCAAATTTCAGGGCTGGAGAAATGGCTTAGTGGTTAAGGCACTTGCATGTGAAGCCTAAGGACCCAGGTTCAATTCCCTAGGACCCAGGTAAGCCAGATGCACAAGGTGGCACATATGTCTGGAGTTTGTCTGCAGTGTTTGGAGGTTCTGATGCACCCATTCTTTCTGTCTCTCTTTGATCTCATTCTGCTTGCAAAAATATATTTTTAATCATTTTACTTCCCTGCTTAGGTTACTACGTATATTTTTGCCTAATTTCTCCATTTAAGATTTAATTGCTCCAATTCATTCTTAATTTTACAATCTGAATAATTTGGGGGGAGGGTTCAAGGTAGGGTATCATTCTAGCTCAGGCTGACCTGGAACTAAAAGCCATTCTCCTACCTCTGCCTCCTGAGTTCTAGGGAGACAGAGGTAGGAGGGTCACCATGAGTTCAAGGGCACTCTGACACTACATAGTGAATTCCAGGTCAGCCTGAGCTACAGTAAGACCCTACCTTGAACCCCCTCCCCCAAAAGAAAAAAACACAAGATTTCGGCTGGGGAAATGGTTTAGTGGTTAAGATGTTTGCCTGCAAAGCACAAGGACCACAATTTGATTCTCCAGAACCCATGTAAGCCAGATGCACAAAGAGGTGCATGCATCTGGAGTTCATTTGCAGTGGCTAGAGGTCCTGGCGGACCCATTCTCTCTTTTTTTCTATCTGCCTCTTTCTCTCTCTCTCAAATAAATATTAAAAAGTAAACAAATAAGCAAACAAACAATTAAAAAAACGCAAGTTTGATTATGTTCCTTCCCTGCTTATTTCCTTCTAAAGTTTCCCAGAAAACCAAAGTGAGCCAAGACCAGGTGACAGTACGTAACTAGGCTAGGGCTGCTCACAGAGCTTACTGAAGATGAATGCCAGAGAACTTGATCTTCGCTAAGAGAGCCCTCTTGAAAATCATGACCTTTAGAAAAGGTTTTCTTGTATTAAAAATGAACTTTTGCCCACTCATTCTTTTGATATAAGAAAAAAAAATGCAGCTCAAGCCAGATAAAATGAACTTTTCCTGGCTAAAGAACAGCCAGGGTATATTTGCTTCATGGAATGACACATGGAATTTAAGGCAGTGCAGCAGGTTCCATTTCTTTCAAGCTCAAATCTATTAATGGTTATTTTAGACGGCTAATGACGAAAGCATTGGATTATTTTTAATGACCCATCACAAAGTTAACTAATGGGTAAACTGCACTTGATTGTAAACAACCACCATTTACCTTGCAATGCTCTGATCATGAAGCAGAGAGGCTGTATCTCTCTAAGGTCATCTTTTTGTTGTAATTTGAAACACAATAATAAAGGGAGGAGGGATTACAGACATAACCTGACACAAGAATCAGCTCAAACACTTTTTTCAGCATGCCAATAAGATCTTCTATTTAAGAGTTTTGCTTTGTTTTTCCTTTCTTACTGGATATTGCAGAAAATAATGCTGGGGTTCCATGCCCTTTCAACAGAAGTTACAGCAACTCTAAAATAATTATTTAGAATAAGAATGGAAAATAAAATACTAGGCATATCATTGAACAGGAAATGATATTTTTAGCCTGTTCACTCAAGTTATATTGTAAAAGTTCTATTGTTTTCTTTGGAGAGGGGAGGCAGCAACCTTGCTCCTGAAGTTAAACTGAAATAATTGTTAATTGTTTTCCCAGGAGGCATGACCTCATCAAGCCCTGGTCACAGTCATAACAGACAAATCAACCACAGCAAAAATTGATTTGTTAGGTATTCAAGTGGCAATTCATTCTAAAATTAACAATAAAAAAGACTTCCTAAATAATTATCAACCCTTTTAGCATATGATCTTATAGCCAGCTCTTCTAGAAATACTGAATATTACAATTTTTAAAGCTAAGAGCATATATAAACTGCTTAACTTGTGTGATGAAACATTGTTTGTATCTGGATAAACCTTGCAAAGCACACTACACAACAAATTATACAATAAGCAATATGATACTACATGAAATACAGCAAGTTGTTTATAGAAAGAAAAACTCAATTTTATCAGACTTGTTCTGTGATAGGACAAAGGCAAAGCTGAAACAGAAAAAAACAGGGCTGGAGAGATGGCTTGGTGGTTAAGGTGCTTGCCTGCAAAGCCTAAGGAGACCCAGGTTCAATTCCCCAGAACCCACATAAGCCAGATACACATGGTAGCACATTCAACTGGAGTAACCTGAGTTATAAAAAAAAAATACAAGATATTTTTCTAGCCTAAAGGTGCTGTGATAGAAGGTCCCAGTGTGCCCATTATTTCTCTCTCGTAAGTACTACTGACCTGGAATTCACTATGTAATCTCAGGGTGGCCTTGAACTCACAACAATCCTCCTACCTATACCTCCAAGGGCTGGGGTTAAAGGTGTGCAACAACATGCCACGTCCAGTGTAAGTACATCTTTTTTTTTTTTTTTTCTAGGTAGGTTCTCACTCTAGCCCAGGCTGACCTGGAATTCACCATGGAGTCTCAGGGTGGCCTCGAACTCACGGCAATCCTCCTACCTCTGCCTCCTGAGTGCTAGGATTAAAGGCCTGCGTCACCACACCCGACTCGTAAGTACATTTTTAAAAGAATAGTTTATAAGAGTTTATTTGGGCTGGAGAGATGACTTAGCAGTTGAGGCACTTGCCTGCAAAACCTAACTATCTGGGTTTGATTCCCCAATACCCACATAAAGCCAGATGCACAATGTGGCACATGCATCTGGAATTTGTTTGCAATGGCTGGAGACCCTGGCACACCTTTCTTTCTCTATCTGCCTCTCTCTGTGTGTCAAATAAATATTTTTTTAGAAAATTTTTTTTCTGAGAACACACACTGAGAGGGCAAATGCCTTAGCTAGTGAGCCATCTCTCCATCCCTCTAGTAAATTTTAAGAAGGAAACAAATAAAAAACAAAAAAAGAAGGGCTGAGGATGTGACTCAATTGGTAGTGCTAACCTAGCATGCAGAAAGTCCTGAGTAGACCCCAATACAGGGGGAAAAAAAACCTGGCATAGTGGAGCAAGCCTGTAATGAAAACACCAACCAACTTAAAGACTTATCTGGAAGTCATATATGAAATGTTCAGTGCTGGAAGATGGCTTATGGTTAAGGCATTTGCCTGCAAAGCCAAAGGACCCAGGTTCAGTTACCCAGAACCCATATAAGCCAGATGCACATGCAAATGGAGTTCATTTGCAACAGCTGAAGGCCCTGGCATGCCCGCTCTCTCTCTCAAATAAATAAATTAAAAATATTTTTAAACAATAAAATGTTCATATCAAGAGAGTATTAAGATGTGTATTAATAGGGCATCTTGAAACTAGGAAAATGGCTCAGTGGTTAAATGACATTTGTTTGCAAAGTCTGTTGGCCTGGGCTTAATTCCTAAGACACCCTTGTAAGACAGATGCAAAAGGGGACACAATTTAGGTCCTTACACAGAAACCCAAATTAAAAAAAAATACATTTTTTTAGAGCCATGTGTGGTGACATGTACCTTGAATCCCAGCACTTGGGAGGCAGAGGTAGGAGGGTTGCCATAAGTTTGAGGCCACCACACAGTAAATTCCAGGTCAGATTGGGCTAGAGCAAAACCCTACCTCACAAAAAAAGAAAGAAAAAGAAAGAAAAGAAAAGAAAAGAAAAGAAAAGAAGAAAAGAAAAGAAAAGAAAAGAAAAGAAAAGAAAAGAAAAGAAAAGAAAAGAAAAGAAAAGAAGAGAAAGAAAGGGAAAAAAATTGAGCTGGAGAGATGGCTAAAGCAGTTAAGGCACTTGCCTGCAAAGCCTAAGGACCCAGGTTCAACCCACACAAGCCAGATGCAAATGGTGGCTCATGTGTCTGGAGTTTCTTTGCTAGAGGCCTGGTATGCCCATCCTCATTCTCCCTCTCTATTAAATAACTTTTTTTTCAAAAAATAAAAATAAAAATGTACTTCTCCAAACACACTGATGTTTAAATTTTTTTTAAATTTTTATTTATTTGAGAGCAACATAGATAAAGAGGGGGGGAGAGAGAGAGAAAGAATGGGCATGCCTAGGCCTTCAGCCACTGCAAACAAACTCCAGAAGCATGTGCCATCTTGTGCATCTGGCATACATGGGTCCTAGGGAATCAAGTCTTGAACAGGGGGCCTTAAGCTTCACTCCAGCCTCCAAGTTTTTTTTTTTTAATTTATTGGTCAGAAAAAAGAAGGGGAAAGGGGAGGGAGTACATGGGCATACCAGCGCCTCATGCCTTTGCAAACCAAAGATACCTGCCACTTTGTGCATCTGACTTTATGTGGGTACTGGGGAAATGAACCAGGGCCAGCAGGCTTTGCAAGAAAGTGCCTTTAGGGCTGGAGAGATGGCTTAGCGGTTAAGCGCTTGCCTGTGAAGCCTAAGGACCCCGGTTCGAGGCTCGGTTCCCCAGGTCCCACGTTAGCCAGATGCACAAGGGGGCGCACGCGTCTGGAGTTCGTTTGCAGAGGCTGGAAGCCCTGGCGCGCCCATTCTCTCTCTCTCCCTCTATCTGTCTTTCTCTGTCTGTCGCTCTCAAATAAATAAATAAATAATTTAAAAAAATATTTTAAAAAAAAAAAAAAAAAAAAAGAAAGTGCCTTTAATCAATGATCCATTTCCCCAGCCCTAAATTTTATTTTAAAAAGAATGTAACTCATAGCCAGGAAAACTGGTATACACCTTTAATACCAGCATTCAAACTGCAGAGGTAGGAGGATAACTATGAGTTCTAGGTCAGCCTGGGACTACAGAGTGAGTTACAAGTCAGGCTAGGGCTAGAGTGAGACCTTACATCAAAATAATCAAAAAAACATAAAAAAATTTTTAGTAAATGGCTTATAAGACCTTTCTGTGTGGTAGCATATGTCTATTATTCCAGCACTCAGCAGGCTGAGGCAGGAAAATTAAAAGTTCATAGCTTGCCAATCTGAGCCATTATATAATGAAACTATATATAGGCAAGAGGGGTTGGCTTGAATTACCTGAGGTAAAGAAACAACTTTTGTTTCCCATTAATCAAAGACAAATGCACTGCAAAATAAAAATGTATTGAAACCAGGCAGGGTGGCACACACCTTTAATCACAGCACTTGTAAGGCAAAGATAAGAGGATTGCTATGGGTTTGAGGCCATCCTGAGACTACACACTGAATGCCAGGTCAGCCTAGACTAGTGTGAGACTCTACCTCAAAAAAACAAACAAACAAAAAATACACACACACATATAAAATAAGGAACAAACATTAATTATAAGCTCTTAGGTATGGCAGCAATATTACATTGCTAGTGGAACTCCTAAACCTTTCCCTCTATCCTGTGCATATCTTATTCTCACTTGTAAACTGTATTGGTCCATAGCAAAAGAATATATTTGAATACACTTGCAACAAGTTTACACACAGAAAAATAGTTATACTAAAAATTCATAATGACAGCTATTAAATTACCTTTTCCTATAAGGACTCCAATCTTTGAGTCCAACTTTTCTGCTGGGTCACAACTTCTAGTGACTAATTTGAGAACTGGAAGAAATGGTCTGACATCACAAAGTCTTCGTGTTTCATCTTCAAGCTCCTCATATACAGCAGTTTGATTCACACATGCAAACATGTAGGAGTCAATTTCCATAAGAAGGTTAAACATTGGATAATTGTGAACTTGCTTCCATAACATCTACAGGAAAAAAAAAAAAGTAACCCATTAGCTAAAATGGAAACACTGGTACACAGATGCAGAGATATGAGCAGGGATGCCTACCACAGCACAGTGGAGTCTGTAAAATCAAAACTCTTTTGGAGGGCTGGAGGGATGGCTTATCAGTTTGAGGCGCTTGCCTATGAAGCATAATGACCCATGTTTGATAGCCTGGAATCCATGTAAAGCCAGAAGCAGAAGGTGGCACATGTGTCTGGAGTTTGTTTGCAATTGATAGAGGTCCTGGTGAGCCCATTCATTCCCCACCCCAACCCATAAGTAAGTAAAATATTTTTTAAAAATTAAATGAGGGCTACAGAGATGGCTTAGCAGTTAAGGCACTTTCCTGCAAAGCCTAAGGACCTATGTTCAACTCTCCACAGCCCACATAACCCAGACGCACAAAGGTGAAGAAAGCACAAGGTCATGTGTGCATGCTCAGTAGGTGGCGAAAGAGTCTGGAGTCTGACTGCAGTGGCTAAGGCCCTGGCACACCAGGTTTCTCTCTGCATCTCTCTCTCACACTCTCTAAAATAAAAAAATAAAAAAAAACATAAATAAAATGAAATCATACTAAAGCTGGGCATGGTGGAGCACCTCTTTAGCCCCAGCATTCACAAGACTGAGGTAGTAGGATATCATGAGTTCAAGGCCAGGCTGGGCTTGAGTGAGACGCTGACTCAGCGGGGGAAAAACAACATATGAAACCTAATTCTGGGGCGGGAGAGATGGCTCAGCAGTTAAAGGCACTTGCATGCAAAGTCTGAAGGGCCAGGTTTGACTCTCCAGTACCCACATAAAGCCAAATGCCCAAAAGTGGCACACATGTCTGGAGTTCATTTATATTATAGCAGGAGGCCCTGGCATACCCATACTTACTCACTCACTCACTCTGTCTCTCTCTCAAATATAATAAAAATATATTTTTAAAAAAGAAACTGGCCTGGCGTGGTGGTACACACCTTTAATACCAGCACTCAGGAGGCAGAGATAGGAGGATCGCCATGAGTTCAAGGATACCCTGAGAATACAGAGAATTCCAGGTCCCTTATGCCACCAAAACATTACAGGCCATTGCCAAGGACCTCAGTTTCACACCAGGAATAGATGGTAAGACCCTATTTATAAAGAATCCGCATACTTGGGCTGCAAGGCCACTGAGAAAACCTGCTGCAACTGAGCTGATAACCTCCTCCCATGTAGACCAGCTGACAGAAAGCTGGAAGAAGCCATTATATATGTAGATCAATGGGAGAAAGAGATACCACCAGTGAAGATACTCAACAGTGGTCACTGCAAGCCTTATATTTGGCCAGCCAGCCCAAATGAGCCAATGGGTGCAATAGTGGCACATCTGTCATGGTGGAAACCAACTACCTTCCAATTGGACTGGAGGGCCGCTCTATGGGGGGAAACACATCCCTGATACTGAAAACTTAAAACAGGGGTAGTCATGAGCCCTAGCAGTGTAACATGTGCTGATGTCTGGAAAAGTGTATATACTATGCTTATCAAACTGCCCAGTAAGCACTTCTCTTAATATTTATACCCTTATATGAATGCTACTCTCACTTGGGGTAGAAAATCTTCTCTTTTCAGATGGCAGTGACTTTGGGATGACTCAGAAGGTATCATAGTGCTGGAAAGAAGTGACTGGAGTACTGAGTAACATTGTGATCACACCTTCCAAGGCTCAGGGTCTAATGCAGAAGAAGTGGTGAAAAGAATATAAGGGCCAAAGGAAGGGTAGGACTCTGTACAACATGCTCCCTCCAGACATAAAATGGCCTGGATATCCATGTCCTCATAGTGCCTGACACTACCTACACAAGACCATCATAAGAAGAGGAAAAGACCATGACATCAAAATAAAAGAGAGACTGATTGAGATGGGGAGGGGATATGATGGAGAATGGAATTTCAAAGGGGAAAGGGGAGGAGGGTATTACCATGGGATACTTTTTATATTCATGGAAAATGTTAATAAAAATTGAGAAAAAGAATTTGAGGACTTCCGGTTAAGATGGCGGCGTAGGTACCACGCCAAAGAAGCCTAGGGAGGAGAAAGGACTAAAAACCCCAGCAAAATACACACTTTTACTAAAAGGTGAGGTGTATAGGAAATTGAAGCGGCAGCTGAGAAGTAGGAGAGATCCAGAGCATCCAGAGCCCGCACAGGCCGGCAAAAGCGGCCCCCGCAGCTCTGCTAACCATGGTGGTGGCGGCGGCGGCGGCGGCGGCAGCAGCACACCAGAAAGCCGCAAGACTTGGCTCCAGCCGCAGGAAAAGCCAGGTGCGGGCGCTTCCCCTAACACCGTGCTCTCCGCAACTCAGGAATAAATGAAGGGAGAGCGGCAGAGAGCAACAGAGGAGCAGACCACAAAGTAGAAGCACACGAGGAACAGCGAGAGAACCAGAGCAGCTGCGGCTCCCTCCCCTCCCCCACCGCCTGAGCCCAGCTCTGGCGAACAGAGCAGCGTCCGGGACCTGGCCACACCAACTTGAGCCAACAGCGGGACCCAAGCAGGAAAAAAGTTCGGCAGCAACATCAGTGGTTACGGCACCAGTAACAGCAGCCCCAGCAGCAGCAGCTCCAGTCGTGGCACCAGCAGCTTCAGTGGCAGTGGACGCAGCAGCAGCAGCAGTGGTGGATCCAGCAGTGGCAGCTACAGCAGCAGCAGAGGCAGCAGCAGCAACTTCAGCAGCAGCGGATACAGACCCAGTAGTGGCAGCTTTAGCAGCAGCAGTTCCAGCAGCAGGGGTGCTGATCTGCAGGGCCACACTTGCCAGGCTCGGTTTGCCCCGCAGGAAAAGCCAGTGCCCAGTTCCAGAAATCAGAACAGCAGCCCGACGACCCAGGCACCAACTTGACTGAGCCCAAAATCACCCAAGGTAACTGGGATTGCACCAGGGAAGGGTCTCACTTGGTCGCAAGCTGACTTGGATCCCTCAACAGACCAGAAATCTAACCTCTTTGTTGATAGAGGATCTGGTCGTTATAATAACTACTCTTGCATACATACTTGGGGCTGTTTTTGATTGAATGTGTACAAAGTTTAGTTAAATTTTAGAATCTACCTGTATTTTATTCCACTCAGCCTGCTTGAATACTCCCATAGCAGGGACACTCAACCCCTAGGAACACCTTTGTAGATACTCTGAGAGTCTTAAGAGCCACACCTAACACCTTAAGCTCCTACCCTGAAAATATATAACATCAAATCAATTGATACAGCTAAGAATATCCAGCTAGCTAGAAAATCCACGCATTAACTTAAACCAATATGCAAAAATATATACATTATAACACAAGAAACACTAAAATCCACCTAAAAGTATTAATGCATCAGAAATGTCCTCCAGTGAGAAAGAGTTAGAGGAAATGCCTGAGAAAGAGTTCAAAAGAATGATTATAAATATGTTCAAAGAGGTCAAAGAACACATCAAAACAAACAAAGAAGAAATCAAAGAGGAAATCAAAGGAATCAAAGAAGATGCAGAACACCAATTTAATGAAATAAAGAAGGCAATACAAGACATAAATAAGTAAATAGAAATAATAAAGAGAAACCAGTCAGAATTACTAGCAATGAAGAACACAGTTAATGAAATAAAAAACTCTGTAGAAAATCTCACCAGTAGGATGGATGAGGGAGAGGACAGAATATCTAAGCTAGAAGACCAGGTGGCAGACCTAATGCAGTCCAACAAAGAGAAAGACAAACTTATAGAAAAGTATAAGTGGGAATTTCAAGATATTCGGGACACTATGAAAAGATCCAATATAAGAATTCAGGGCATAATAGAAGGAGAAGAACTCCACTCCAGAGGCATAGTAGGCATCTTCAACAAAATCATAGAAGAAAATTTTCCCCAAATTGGGAAAGAGGTGCCAATGCAGACACAGGAAGCCTTTAGAACCCCAGCCAGACAAAACCCAGAAAGAACCTCTCCTCGCCATATTATAATCAAACTTCCAAACACACACACCAAAGAAAAAATATTGAAAGCAGTTAGAGAGAAAAATCAAGTTACCTACAAAAGCAAGCCCATCAGGATTACAGCAGATTATTCAACACAAACTTTTAAAGCCAGAAGGGCTTGGAGTGATATATTCCAAGTTCTGAAAGATAACAACTGTCAACCAAGGTTACTTTATCCTGCAAAGTTATCCATTCAAATAGATGGAGAAATAAAGACATTCCATGACAAAAGCAGGTTAAAAGAGTATTTGAAGACAAAACCAGCTCTACAGAAAATACTTGATAGAATCCTCCATGCTGAAGAAAAGGAAAAGCACACATATAAGGATTCTAAAAAAAACAAGCAATATTCAAATACTAGTTAACAGAAGAGAGCGCAGGTAGAACCAGAAACACACACACACAAAAAAAATGGCAAACATAAATACACACCTTTCAATAATATCTCTTAATATTAACGGCCTCAATGCCCCAACGAAAAGACATAGGTTTGCAGACTGGGTTAAAAAGCAGGATCCTTCAATTTGTTGTCTCCAAGAAACTCACCTTTCTACAAAGGATAGATATTATCTTAGGGTGAAAGGTTGGAAGACGGTATTTCAAGAAAATGGGCCTAGAAAACAGGCAGGGATTGCTATCCTAATATCAGACAAGGTAGACTTTAGTCCAACGTTAGTCAAGAAAGATAAGGAAGGTCACTTTAAATTGATTAAGGGCACACTCCAACAGGAGAACATTACAATCCTAAACATATATGCACCTAGCATGGTGGCCCCCTAATTCACCAAACAAACACTATTAGAACTAAGGTCACAGATAACACCAAACACAGTGGTGGTGGGTGACTTTAACACCCCACTCTCATCAATTGACAGGTCATCCTGGGAAAAAATAAACAGAGAGGCATCTGGACTAAATGAGGTCATAGAAGGAATGGACCTAACAGATATATATATATACAGGACATTTCATCCAAAGGCTGCAGAATATACATTATTTTCAGCAGCACATGAAAAATTCTCTAAAATAGACCATATATTTGGACACAAAGCAAATCTTAACACATTCAGGAAAATTGAAATAATTCCTTGCATTCTATCTGTCCACAATGGAATTAAACTACAAATCAGTAGGAAGAAAGGCTACAGAGCATACACAAAATCATGGAAACTAAACAATACACTACTAAATGATGAATGGGTCAATGAAGAAATCAAGAAGGAAATCAAAAAATTTATAGAGTCTTTAATCCCAGCACTCGGGAGGCAGAGGTAGGAGGATCGCTGTGAGTTCGAGGCCACCCTGAGACTCCATAGTGAATTCCAGGTCAGCCTGGGCTAGAGTGAGACCCTACCTCAAAAACAACCAAAAAAAAAAAAAATTTATAGAGTCAAACGATAATGAGAACACAACATACCAAAATCTCTGGGACACAATGAAGGCAGTTCTAAGAGGTAAATTTACAGCCTTAAGTGCCTATATTAAGAAATTAGAAAGGTCGCAAGTAAATGACTTAATGCTTCACCTTAAAGCCTTGGAAAAAGAAGAACAAGGCAAACCTAATATCAGTAGAAGGGAAGAAATAATAAAGATTAGGGCAGAAATTAATGAAATAGAAACAAACAAAAAAAAAACAATCCAAAGAATTAATGAAACAAAGAGTTGGTTCTTTGAAAGGATAAACAAGATTGATAAACCCTTAGCAAATCTGACCAAAAGAAAGAGAGAAGAGACATAAATTAATAAAATCAGAGATGAACAAGGTAACATCACAACAGATTCCAGAGAAATTCAAAAAATCGTAGGGACATACTATAAAAGCATATACTCCACAAAGTATGAAAATCTGAAAGAAATGGATGATTTCCTTGACTTATATGACCTACCTAAATTAAATCAAAATGAGATTAATCACTTAAATAGACCTATAACAAACATGGAGATCCGAACAGTTATCAACAATCTCCCAACTAAAAAAAACCCAGGCCCGGATGGATTCACTGCTGAATTTTACCAGACCTTTAAGGAAGAGCTAACACCATTGCTTCTTAAGCTTTTCCAGGAAATAGAAAAAGAAGGAATTCTACCAAACTCCTTCTATGAGGCCAGCATCACCCTGATACCAAAACCAGGCAAAGATAGAACAAAAAAAGAAAATTACAGACCAATCTCCCTCATGAACATAGATGCAAAGATTCTCAACAAAATATTGGCAAACAGAATACAAGAGTATATCAAAAAGATCATTCACCCTGACCAAGTAGGCTTTATCCCAGAGATGCAGGGTTGGTTCAACATACGCAAATCTATAAATGTAATACATTACATAAACGGGTTGAAGGACAAAAATCACATGATCATCTCATTAGATGCAGAGAAAGCATTTGACAAAATCCAACATCCCTTCATGATAAAAGTCCTACAGAGACTGGGAATAGAAGGAACATATCTCAATATAATAAAGGCTATTTATGACAAGCCTACAGCCAACATATTACTAAATGGGGAAAAACTGGAAGCTTTTCCACTAAAATCAGGAATAAGACAAGGGTGTCCACTGTCCCCACTTTTATTTAATATAGTACTGGAAGTCTTAGCCATAGCAATAAGGCAAGAGACACACATAAGAGAGATACAAATTGGAAAGGATGAGATCAAGTTATCAGTTTTTGCAGATGACATGATTCTATACATAAAGGACTCTAAAAACTGTTAGAGCTGATAAACACCTACAGCCATATAGCAGGATACAAAAGGAATCCATAGAAATCTGTAGCCTTGCTATATGCTAACAACAAACACACAGAGGATGAAATAAGAGAATCACTCCCATTCACAATTGCATCAAAAATAATAATAATAATAAAGTATCTTGGAATAAACCTAACCAAGGAAGTAAAGGATCTCTACAATGAAAACTTTAAAATACTCAAGCGAGAAATTGCAGAAGACACTAGGAAATGGAAAAACATCCTGGGTCCTGGGGAATCAAACCTGGGTCCTTTGGCTTTGCAGGCAAGCAACTTAACTGCTAATACATCTCTCTAGCCCCATAATTAATTTCTTTAAAGTCTCTAAAAGACAGGACTTGTATCAAAATATTAAAATTCAAAAACCTAAATGTTAAATATCTCTCAGGTTTACCACATGATTTACACAATCAGCTCAATGACATTTTCCCCCTAAGTGATGGAGAAAGTCTAGTAACACATGGATCACCTTGTGCATCTGGCTTTATGTGGGTCCTGGGGAATCAAACCCTGGTTCTTAGACTTCACAAACAAGGGCCTTAACCACTAAGCCATCCCTCCAGCCCCAAGTTTAAATGATCTGATGCAGCAAAAGCTCACAGTACATTTCTGGATTTCCTTGGCAGCCCTGGCATGCCCATTCTCTCTTTCTCTCCCCCTCCCGTTGTCTCCCTCAAATAAATAAATATTACAAAAAATATTTTTTTGAAAATGTCTTCCAGAAGTCTTGAGAGATGGCTTAGCAGCTAAGGCCTACAAAGCTTGACTGGGGTTCAATTCTCCAGTCCAAGTAAAGGCAGAAGCACAAAATGACACACGCATCTGAAGTTTGTTTGTAGTGGCTAGAGGCCCTGGCATGTCCATTCTCCCTTCCTCTCTTTCTTCCCCATCTCTCTGTCTCAAATAAATAAATATTTTTTTTAAAAAGTCAAAAAGAAAGAAAGAAAGAGAGAGAGAAAGAAAATCTAGTAGCATACCTGCTTAATAAAAGAAATGGTAGCTTCTCGAGGTACTTCCAGCTGGATGTAGATCCCAGTGGGCAAAAGGAAATCCACAGGTATGGAGCCATCAGATGCTATCTGTGAATCGACTACCCAGATGTCAAGGACGTCTGCCATAGCAGGAGGCATTATGACGTTGACACACATTCATAACCACAGGGCCCTAGAAATTAAGAATAAAAGCAAAATAGCCATTAGCCAAATTTTATGGCAAGCCAAGCACAAACTTACAGTCCTAATTACTTGGGAGGCTGAATCAATTCAGTCAAGGTAGGAAAATCAACTGGGCATAAGAAGAGTTAGAGACCAGCCAGTAGAACATATTTCTATCAAATATCAATGACTTACCACCCAAGTATTAAAATGACCAAACCCATCAACCAAGTTTACAAAACCTGTGCTATGTCTCCAGCCTACTGTTTTTTGCTTCTTCTAACACTGCCAGCACCTTATGTCACAAATACTCTGATGTCACAAATACTTTTGCTCCTCAGCTGATGTTTTCACATGAACATATCTCATTACAAAACAAAACAAAACAAAACAAAAACAATGATCTGGGTGTGGCACATGCCTTCAATCTCAGCACTACGGAGACAGAGGTAGGATGGTTGCCTTGAGTTTGAGGCCAGCCTAAAACTGCAGGTGGCCAGATCAGCCTAAGGTAGAGTGACACCCTACCTCAGGGGGAGGGAGGAAAACCACAACAAACGTACCTTCCACCTGTGCCATTTAGTCTCTCATTCTCCCTAAGGTCTTCCTTCAAAGCTACACAAAAGGGCTGGAGAGATGGCTTAATGGTTAAAGTGTCTGCCTGCAAAGCCAAAGGATCCCGGTTTGATTCTTCAGGACCCACATAAGCCAGATGCACAAGGTGGCGCATGCGCCTGGAGTTCGTTTGCAGTGTGGCTGGAGGCCCTGGAGCACGCATTCTCTCCTCTTACTCTTAGCCCCTTTCTCTCTCTTAAATAAGTAAATATTTTTTAAAAAAAAATGAAATCCACACAAAATAGTTGAAAGAAAATGGACATCAAAGTTAAATAATCATACATAATTCAAATCCTAGTAAGAGAATGGATATGTTATGTCAAAAGAAGCAGGAATCAATTTGAAGTACATATGAACATTAGAAGCAACATGATTTTGTATGCCTGTAATTTCAGCAGTAGGGAGGCTGAGGCAGAGATGTCCCACTAGTTTGAAGCATACTTGAGTTGGAGAGACCCTCTCTCAAAATCCAAAACAGTGCTGGGGAGAAGGCTCAGCAGTTGCAGGCACTTGCTTGTAAAGTTGCCTACCCTAAGTTTGATTCCTCACTACCTAAGTAAAGCCAGATGCACAAAGTGGTGCACGCATACGGACTTCATTGCATTGGCAAGAGGACCGTGGCATTCCCATTCTTTCACTTCTTCCCCTTCTCCCTCCCTACTTGCAAATAACAGAAATATTTTTTCTGGCTTATTTTATTTTATTTTTTTTATTCACAACTTCCATGATTATAAAAATAGGGTTTTTAAAGTTTTATTAAGTGATTCAGCAGTTAAAGGCACTTGCTTGCAAAGCCTGCAATTCCCAAAATGTGCACAATAAGCCACACAAAAAGTGGCACAAAGTGGCTAGAGGCCCTGACATGCCCACTCTCTCCCTCTTTCTCTATGCCTCTTTCTCTCTCTTAAATAAATAAATAAATGAAATATTTAAGTTGCACAAGTATCTGGTGTTCATCTTCAGTGGGCAAGAGGCCTTGGGATACCTCCCCCCTCACACACAAAACTCCAAATAAATTTAAAAATTTTAA
The DNA here is from genome assembly GCF_020740685.1 of Jaculus jaculus. Lineage (NCBI taxonomy): Eukaryota > Metazoa > Chordata > Mammalia > Rodentia > Dipodidae > Jaculus > Jaculus jaculus. The sequence continues at coordinate 29,580,831 of NC_059118.1, read as the reverse complement.
AAAATAAATAACAACAGAGCCGTGTGGTGGCCCAAGCCTTCAATCTCAGCAAACTAGGGAGCCAGAGGTACAAAGATCACCACGAGTTCATAGCCACCCTGCAACTATACAGTGAATTCCAAGCCAGCCTGATGTACAGTGAGAGACAAATTCGAAAAACAAAACCAAACAAAAAACAAAAAAAAAAAAAAACAAACCCATGAATGAAGAACAACAGATATATACCAAATACATGACATAATAGTGACTGAGAACAAAAACACCTTCATTTGGTCACTAATGGACATTGCTAAACCACCAAGTTACTGTTTTTGAAAGCTGATCAAGCATGGGGAAAACAAGCCAGGTGACAGACCTTCTCCTAGATCTGTAAGCCTAAAATAAACCCTTTTCTCCCAAAAACTGTGCCTGAGCCCAGCATGTTGGGCATGCCTTTAATCCCAGCACTCAGAAGACAGATGTAGGAGGATTGCCGTGAGTTCGAAGCCACCCTGAGACTACACAGTGAATTGCAGGTCAGCCTGAGCTAGAGTGAGACACTCTAAAAACAGAAAAAATAAAATAAAATAGAATGAGGCTGGAAAGATGGCTCAGTGGTTAAAAGTACTTGGCTTAAGCCGGGTGTGGTGGCACACACCTTTAATCCCAGCACTCAGGAGGCAGAGGTAGGAGGATGGCCATGAGTTCAAGGCCACCCTGAGTCTAGCATATAGTTAATTCCAGGTCAGCCTGGACCAGAGTGAGACCCTACCTCGAAAAACCAAAAAATACTTGGCTTGCAAAGTCTCTAGCCTGGATTCAATTCCCCTGGACCCACAAAAAAAAAAAAAAAAAAAAAAAAAACACATGCAAAGTAGACCATGTATCTGATACCAGCCTGCCTATGATAATATCAGTCAGAATCAAGAGACTCCAAAGTTTGTGGGCCAAACTCCTTTCCAGCATCAACCTGTCTCAAGCCGGGCATGGTGGCACATGCCAGTACTCGGGAGGCAGAGGAAGGGGATCACTGTGAGTTTGAAGCCATATAGTTAATTCCAGGTCAGCCTGGAGTAAGACCCTACCTCAAAAAACCAAAAAGAGAGAGAGAGAGAGACCCTGTCTCGACATGGTTGAGCATAGACAAATTCTCTGGCCTCCACACCAGTATACATATAGATAAACAAGTGTGTGCAAATACACACATGCATAGTTTTTAACAAAATAGGGTGAGGCTGGAAAATGGCTCAGCAATTAAAGGCACTTGCCTGCAAAGCTTTCCTAACAGGGTTTAATTCCCAGGCCACCCACATAAAGTTGGATGCAAAAAAGATTTTTGCAGTAATAAGAAAATAAGGCTCACCCATGCACACATGTGCACACACACACCCACCAAAAAAAAAAAAAAAAAAAAGGTGAAAAAAAATGAGAGAGAAAATCAAATGACCTTGTTTGAGGTAGAGGAGATGGTTCAGTTAGCAAAGTGCTTGCTACTCAAGAATGTAGACCTCAGCTGGGAGTGGTGGCACACACCTTTAAACCCAGCACTTGGGAGGCAGAGGTAGGAAGAGCACCATGAGTTCAAGGCCACCCTGAGATTATACAGTGAATTCCACGTCAGCCTGAGCTAAAGTGAGACCCTACCTCAGAATAAAAAGAAAAAAGAATGAAGACCTGGGCTGAAGGGATGGCTTAGTGGTTAATGCACCTGCCTGCAAAGCCAAAGGACCCAGGTTTGATTCCCCAGGACCCATGTAAACCACATGCACAAGATGGCTCAAGCATCTGGAGTTCATTTGTGGTAGCTGGAGGCCCCACTGCGCCCATTCTCTCTCTCATTGCCTCTTTCTCTCAAATAAATAAATACAATATATATATTTTTTAAAAAAGACATGAGAGGTTTAAGTAACTCTCACCGTCCCAATAAACTTTATTTTTAATAGTTTATTTCTATTATTTATTTATTTATTTATGATAAAGAAAAAGAGAATGGGCATGCCAGGGCCTCTTGCCACTACAAAGAAAGTGTGCATCTGGCTTACGTGGGATCTGGAAAATCAACCTGGGTCCTCAGGCCTCCCAGGCAAGTGCCTTAACTGCTAAGTCATCTCTCCGGCCCTATTTTTTTATTCTTGGTTGTTCCACGTCACATGCTGACCTGAAATACATTACGCAATCTAAAGCCAACCTCAAACTCACAGCAATCCTCCTACCTCAACCTCTGAGTGCTAGGATCAAAGGTGTGTGCCACTACACCCAACCCAATAAACTTTCCTTTAGGCAGTGTCTCACTGCATAGCCCAGGCTGACCTGGAACTCACCCTATAGACCAGGCTGACCTCAAACTCACAGTGATGCTCTTATCTCAGCCTGGGATTACAGGGATGAGTCACCATACCCAGCTTCTTTTCATAGTCTTACATTTGCTTTAATATATGCACCAAACATAACAGTTGGACTTGAAAGAGCTAATAGGTCTAGATATAAGAATAGTAGGAGAGACTGGAGAGATGGTTCAGCATTTAATGGACTTGCATTCAAAGACTTAATGGGGGACTGGAGAGATGGCTTAGTGGTTAAGCAATTGCCTGTGAAGCCTGAGGACCCTGGTTCGAAGCTTGATTCCCGGTACCCACATAAGCCAGATGCACAAGATGGCACATGCATCTGGAGTTGGTCTGCAGTGGCTGGAGGCCCTCATGCACCCAGTCTCTCTCTCTGCCTCTTTCCCGCTCTGTCTGTTGCTCTCAAATAAATAAATAATAAATAAATAAGGCTTAATGGCAGGGCTGGAGAGATGGCTTAGGGGTTAAGACAGTTGCCTGCAAAGCCTAAGGACCCAGGTTCAATTCCCCAGTACCTACATAAAGCCAATGCACAGAGTGGTGCATTGTCTAGAGTTCAGATGCAGTGGAGGAAGGCCATGGTATGTGCCTATTTCTCTCTCTCTCTCTCTTTCTCTGTCCTTGCAAATTAATAATGAAAATATTTTTGGGTTGGAGAGGTGGTTTAGCAGAGGCACTTGCCTACAAAGCCTAAGGACTCATGTTCGACTCTCCAGGTCCATGTAAGCCAGACACACAGTGACACAAGCACACAGGTCGCACATGCACACAAGAGTACATGTGTCTGGAGTTCTATTGCAGTGGCTGGAGGCACTGGTGCACCAATTCTCCCTCTTTCTCTCTCTCCCTTCCCCCCTCTCTCTCTCTCTCTCACACACACACACACACATACACACACACACACTTGCATTGAAAAAAAAAAAGAAAAGAAAGGAAGGCCACTCTATGGGGCTTGCCTCAAAAAACAAAACTTTCTTCCAAGTAACTCATGAAGCCCTCTTTAAATCAGATTATATTTTAAGTCATGCCAAACATATAAATACAAAAGTACTGGAATAATTTCTTGGACAACAGATCATAATGGAATAAAACTAGAACTCAATAATGAGGAAAATTACAGAAATCATACAGAAATGATGGAGCTTGAATAATATAAACCTGAGTATGAGTGAAACCTTGAAGGCATTAGGAAGGCAATTATAAGAAAAGATTAAATGGGAAACAATATAACAAAACCTTTGAGAAATAGAAACAGAAAATGCACCTCTTACTGAAAGGATTTTTTTTCCCCCCAAGACAGGGTCTCATATAGCACACTGTGGTCCAAACATCCTATATAGTGAAGGATGACCTTGACCTTCTATCCTCCTGCCTTCACCTGAGTCTGGGGCATACACAGCAGCGCACAATTTTATGTGGTACCTAGAGTTTCATGTATGCTAGGTAAGCACTCTACAAACTGAGCTGTATTCTGAGCCCTAAAAGGAAATTTATAGCAGGGTTTACAGCTGAAAATCTAATGCTGGGTGTGGAGGTGCACACCAGTAATCAGGCCAGGCAGGGGACCCAGTCTCAAAACAAACTAACAGCTGAAGAGATGGCTTTGTGCTTAAGGGACTTCACTGCGAAACCTAAGTACCCAAGTTTGATTCCCCAGAATCCACTTAAGCACACTATGGTACATGCATCTGGAGTTCATCTACGGTGGCTAGAGGCCTTGGCATGTCCATTCTCTCCTCTCCTCTCTCATAAATAGATAAATAAACAAACACTAACAAAAAATGGTCTTAGAAAAATAAAAGCAACGCCAAACCAAAATCAGTAGACAGATCAGGGCAGAAGTTAATGAAATAGAGACTAACAGAAGACTTTAAAAACACAATACAGGAGCAAGGTGTGATGGCTCACGCCTTTAAACCCAGCACTTGGGAGGCAGAAGTAGGAGGATCACCATAAGTTCAAGTCCACCTAGAGACTACATAGTGAATTCCAGGTCAAGATCTTATCTCAAAAAACCAAAAACAAACACACACACCCAAAATACAGGCCAACCTGATGCCACACATCTTTAATCCCAGCACTTGGAGGAAGAGGTAGGAGGATTGCCATGAGTTTGAAGCCACCATGAGATTACATTCTGACTTCCAGGTCAGCCTGAGCTAGACTGAAACCCTAACTCAGCATGTACATATACACACACAATACAGGCTGGAAATATGGCTTTGAGGTTTAAGGCACTTGTCTATGAAACCTAAGGACCCAGATTCGATTCCCCAGGACCCACGTGAGCACATGCTTCTAGAGTTCGTTTGCAGTTGCTGGAGGTCCATTTTTTCTCTCTCTCTCTCTCTCTCTCTCTCAAATAAATAAAATTGCAAAGAAAAGCACAGTACATGCCAGGTGTGGTGGCCCATGCCTTTAATCCCAGTACTCAGGAGGGGAAGTAGGAGGATCACCTGGAGTTTGACTAGGACTACAGAGTGAGGCCCAGGTCAACCTGGACTACCTTACCTCCAAAAAAAGAAAGAAAGACAAAAACAAAATAAAACAAGCCAGGCTTGATGGCACTTGGCAGGCCATCCTAGACAACAGAGTAAGTTCCAGGCCAGTCTAGGCTAGAGACTTGCTGGAGCAGCTGATGGGAAGAAAGGCTTACAGTTTTGAAGGGAAGTTTCAGCATGACAGAAAAAAAAATCTTCATATCTGCAGCAAGGAGGAAGCAGTAAGAGTGGGCTAACCTTGAAAACCCAGCAGGCTGGACTAATAAACCTCAAGGTATACATCCAGTGACACACCTCCTCCACCAAGACTCCGCCTCCTAAAGGCTCCACTAGCTGGGGATTATCTATGAGGCTTACTCAGAAACACATGAGGTAATGGGGACACTCCACATCCAAAATACCACAGAAAACCTAACCAAAAGGAACAAAAGGGGCTTCATATGCAAGGCACTATGAAATCCAAACTAGAACTGAGCTGGAAGCTTCCTCCCTACTGACTAGCTGTCATAGGGCTGCAAAGTGCTATGCAACTTACTTGAAGTCTACTGTAGTTAACTTCTTACTGAAACAAAACACCCAACCAAAAGCATCTTGTGCTGTTTATTTCAGATTTACAGTTTCTAGGAAAAGCTTCATCATGGTGAAGAAAACACAGTATAAGCAGAAAGCTGTAACATATAGCTGAGTGAAATAGTCTAAGTACTGGGTTTAGAGATGGGTAATACACAAAAAGGTCTGCCCCTAGTGACTCCTCACACCCAAAGTACCACTGGGAGAAAAATCATCAACAGTCTTAACCAGCTGCAGACCCTGCAAGCTACACAACTGGCCAGACAGGCAAGATGTGCTGGCTAGAACAAGAATGAGAAGACAGGCATGATGGCACACACCTTTAATCCCAGCACTCCGGTGACAGCAGGAGGTGGATTGTTGTGAGTTCAAAGCCACCCTGAGTCTACATACTGAGTTCCAGGTCAGCCTGGACTAGAGAGAGACCCTACCTCTAAATAAATAAATAAATAAATAAAGTGAGTGAGTGGGAAAACTGTTATGGGGTTAATGACGGCTCTCTAATTGGATTTGAAGTCCTCTCCAAGGGAAGAAAAGAATGTCTGGTACTGAAATCTGAATCAAAAGCCTATAGCTGGTAAGATCATAGGCACTAAAGACTACTAGTACTAGAAGCTACTACAGTTGGGCTAAATGAATATATTATGTCCACCAAATTTCCCTCAATATTTATGTTCATGCTCATAAACTGATGCTATTCCAGCTTTCCATTAGAGAAGCTTCTCCTTTCAGATGGTAGAGACCACTGGAAGGCTCAAAAGGCGTCAAAATGCTGAAAGTATGTGTACACATGCACACGCACACACACACACACGCACGCACGCACGCATGCACGCAAGCAAGCAAGCAAGCAAATAATAATGAAAAGCAGTAAGAGAGACTAGTTGGAAAGAAGAGAGGATTCAGTCAATGCAGAGTAAAGGTGAAAGGGCCAAAGAGGGTGGTAGGAGAGGATTATGATTAGGACACATTGTGTGTATATATATATATATATATTTTTTTTAAATACCCGCTGCCAGGTGTGATGGTGCACTCTTTTTTATTTAATTTTTATTTATTTATTTGAGAGAGAAAGACAGATAGAGGGAGAAAGAGAGAATGGGCGCGCCAGGGCTTCCAGCCTCTGCAAACAAACTCCAGAAGCGTGCGCCCCCTTGTGCATCTGGCTACCGTGGGACCTGGGGAACTGAGCCTCGAACCGGGGTCCTTAGGCTTCACAGGCAAGCGCTTAACCGCTAAGCCATCTCTCCAGCCCATGTGTATATATTTTAAGGTTGTCTATTAATTTAAAAGCAGGAGAAGGTTTTATTCCAGTGATTCAGGAGAATTCAACATATGCATATCAGTAAACATAATACTGACCTAGACAGACAGCTTAGCAGTTAAGATGTGTGCCTGCAAAGACCAAGGACCCAGGTTCATAAGCCAGATGTACAAGGTAGCACATGCTTCTAGAGTTCATTTAGAGTGGCTGGGAGCCCTGGCACACCATTCTCTCTCTACCTTTCTCATCTCAAATAAATATATAAGTAAAAACTTAAAAGTCAGATGTGGTAGCACCTGCCTTTGATCCCAGCACTTGGAAGGCAGAGGTAGGAGGATCACAGTGAGTTCAAGGCTACCCTGAGACTACATGGTAAATTCCAGGACAATCTGGACTAGAGCAAGACTCTACCTTGGGGAAAAAAAAAAAAACAACCCTTAAAAACAATAAATGTAATACACCATACAAATGGACTGAAGGACAAAAATCACCTGGTCATATCAGTACAGAAAAGTCATTTGACAAAATCCAGCATCCCTTCATGATAAAAGTCAAAAAAAAAACCAAAAAACAAAAAAACAAAAAACCACAAACCTGAGATTAGAAGGACCAAACCTCAACATAGTGACGGCTACTTATGACAAATTATATAGCTAACACTATAATAAATGGGGAAAAACTAAAATCAGGAACAATAAAAAGGATGTCCACTTCTCATACTTTTATTCAATATAGTACCGGAAGTCTTAGCTACAGAAATAAGACAGGAGACACAAATAAAATACAAATGAAAGAAAGAAATAAAATTATTATTTGTAGATAAGAGTCTATACACAAGGGATCCTAAAAGCTACTAGAAAACTATTAATGCTGATTAATGCTTTCAGCAAAGAATCAGGATACAACATAAATTTTAAAATAATAACAGATAGACACCCATGGCTGACAGAGCCATAGACCACAGTGGGAGAAGCTACTCCTATTGCTTGGCTAAACGATCAGCAGCTTTTCAATGTCGGTAACTATTGCAAAGATTCAAAACTCATCGCAGTGCTAAGAAGTGACAGTAGAATATTGAGAGCTGAGAGGTATCTCCACCATACCCTCCCAGGCTCAGGGACCATGACAGAAGAGGTGGTAGAAAGAATATGAGAGCCAAGCCAGATATGGCGGTGCACAACTTCAGTCCCAACACTTGAGAGACAGATACAGGAGGATTGCCATGTCAGAAGTTCAAAACCAGCCTGGGGCTTCAGAGTGAGTTTCAGGTCAGCCAAGACTCAAGTGACACCCTACCTTGGAAACCATCCCCCCCAAAAAAATAATAATTTAAGAGCCAAAGGATGGGGAAGAGTGCACTTTGGGATGCTATCTTCCATACACAAAATGGCTGTGGCATTTCACACCTCACAGTGGTTGATAATACCTACACAAGACCTGCATAATAGAGGGGGCGGGGGGAAGATGATGACATCAAAATTAAAAAAAAAATTTCTTGGAAAAAAGTGCTTCACTGGAAGGGGCTACAGTAGGGAGTAAAGGGAGAGTAGTGAGAAGGTATTATCATCAGGGTACATTATGTATTTAGATCAAGATGACTATAAATAAAACATTAAGATACTCATGAACTGTATGGCTCAATGAATTGCTGTAAAGCAAATTGCAAAGCAAGCTGCCATTCAGACAAGAAACAGTACCGGCTGTGGTAAGCTCATCTTGACATACTTTAACTACACTAGGTGACAGAGTGAGTGAAGCAAGCAGGTTTGGGGCTTTACTAGATTTGTTTTTGCAATGATGGAGATTGAACCCAGGATCTGAATATGCTCTGAGCTACATCAGCCAATCCAAAATTATTTTAGCTCTTTTGGCATGCTTTGTACTTACCATTTGGGTACTACTTTGTTTGTTTATTTCTAATATATTTTACTTATTTATTTGAGAGAAAGAGGGGAGAGGGAAAGAGAGAGAGAATTGGCATGCCAGGGCCTCCAGCCACTGCAAACGAACTCCAGACGCATGTGCCACCTTGTGCATTTGGCTTATGTGGGTCCTGGGGAAATTGAACCAGGATCCTTTGGCTTTGCAGGCAAGTGCCTTAACTGCTGAGCCATCCCTCCAGGCCCCAAGTACATATTTTTGACAGACATCTTACTGTCTCAATGACTGTTTCGTACTGCACTGATGATGTATCTAAGACTCCAGAGTTATGTTCTTTTGAGTATCAGAAAATCTTCCTCCAAATTATTTCTGGTTCTTATTTATAAGGGACACGAGGATGATCAGGAATGACTGTGTAGCAAAGGTACTCACATGTAAATGCTGTGAGAATGAGTCATGAGCCAAACTGTAGGAGTATACGGTGGTGTTAGTGAGTAACCAACAACATCAGATCTAGGAACTGAACCAATGCCAGAAAGCCATCTGGATGGCAAACAGTAATAGGAGGAGAAAATTTGTAAGTAGCTTACAAATTTTGTTGTAAAAAACCACGAACCTAGGCTCTAAATCTTTCAGCTATTTCTGCTGTTATTTTGAAAATAAGTTAGAATATATGCATTTCTTTCCTTTTTTAATGTTTGTGTTTTGCTTTTTTCAAGGTAGGGTCTCCCTCTATCCCTAGCTGACCTGGAACTCACTATGTAATCCCAAAATGACCATGAATTCATAGCAAGCCTACCTCTGCCTCCAAAATGCTAGAATTAAAGGTGTGTACCACCACGCCCAGCTTATACACTTTTTGTTGTCTTCTGAAGTAGGGTCTTGCTCTAGCACATGCTGACCTGGAATTCACTATGTAGTCTCACGGTGGCCTAGAACTCACAGTGATCATCCTACCTCTACCTTACAAGTTTTGAGGAATCTGTCCTGAGTTCTTTGGCTTTGCAGGTAAGTGCCTTAACTGCTAAGCCATCTCTCCTGCTGCCTCTTTTTATTAAATTTGTTTATTTGTAAGCAGAAAGAGAGAGACAAAATAGGTATGCCAGGGCCCCCAGCCACTGCTAACAAACTCCAGATGCATGCACCATTTTGTGCATCTGGCTTTACGTGGGTACTGGGGAATTCAACCAGGTTTTTTGTTAGGCGCTGCAGTCAAGTATCTTAGCCACTGAGCCATCCTCCAGCCCATGTCTATCGATAGGTTTTTTCAACATAAAAAGAGAGTTAGTTTCTCCTATTTGTGTGACTGTTCTCTCACCAGTGCAAGAGGAATGAGATGATAGAGGTAACTCATCATTGTCCTGAAAAGCCCTGATCTGAACTTGGCACAAGTTATCTCCACTCAAAGCTCCTGTGTCCAACCACAATTCCAAGTCTTTATCACAGTGACCTTTGGCATAGTCCTATTTTTTTTTTTCGAGGTAGGGTCTCACAGTGACCTTAAACTCATGACGATTCACCACCCTCTGCCTCCTGAGTGCTGGGATTCAGGGCGTGCGCCACCACACTGGGCTGGTTTCTGACATTCATACTCTTCCTCAATGATTCTGGTGCTTTGAATGTAAAGTGGCCCCACAGAATCATGCGCGCAGTGAAGTGGTCCTATTTGGGAAAGTTGTGGAATCTTTTTTTTTTTAAGAAAGAAAGAGAAAATTGGCACTCCAGGGTCTCAACCACTGAAGTCAAACTCCAGACACTTGTGTCACCTAGTGGGCATGTGCGACCTTGAGCTTGCCTCACCTTCGTGTGTGTGGCTTACGTGGGATCTGCAGAGTAGAAAGTGGGTCCTTAGGCTACACAGGCAAGCACCTTAACTGTTAGGCCATCTCTTCAACCCAACATATTTGTTTATTTTTTGAGGTAGGGTCTCACTCTAGTCCAGGATCACCTGGAGCTCACTATGTAGCCTCAGGGTGGCCTTGAACTCATGACGATCCTCTACCTCCCCAGTGCTGGGATTAAAGGCATATGCCACCCTGCCCAGCCCACTGAGGAATGTGTAGGCAGTGGAGCCTTGCTGGAGAAAGTGGGTCATGGGGTACTGCTTTGAGGTGATATTGCCTAGCCCTGCCTATAGTGTGTACTCCCTCTTTTCTCCTCCTCCTTTCCTCTCTTCCCTTCTTTACCTCCTCCCTGCTGATGTGACACAGACTTCATGCTTCTGCTTCTGGACCAGAATTTTGTTCCAGCAATGAGAAAGTAACTGATACAGTATGAAATTGGAAAAAAAAAAATCATCAAGACTGAAATTCAGAGAGCCAGGCATGGTGGTGCACGCCTTTAATCCTAGCACTAGGGAGGCAGAGGTAGGAGGAACACCAGGAGTTCAAGGGCACCCTGAGACTCCATAGTGAATTCCAGGCCAGCCTGAGCTAGAGTTAAACCCTACCTTGAAAACAAAAAGAAAAAGAAAGAATTCTTTAGAACAGGGGATTTTGCTCACTGGTGAAGAATTGTTAATCATTCACAAAGGCCAAAGTTTAATTAGTTCTGGGACACACACATACAATCTATTTTTTTAAGAGTTACAATGTAGCCGGGCGTGGTGATGCACACCTTTAATCCCCCCCCCCCATACTCAGGAGGCAGATATAGGAGGATCACCATGAGTTCAAGGCCACCCTGAGAATACAGAATGAATTTCAGGTCAGCCTGGGCTAGAGTGAGACCCTACCTCGAAACCTCCCCCCCAAAAAAAACCAGTTAGGATGTGAAAAGGAATATATAAGTAATATGAATCCAACTCAAAATGAACATATAATTAACGAGACATTTTTCAGAAGACCATATAACCCAAACATATATGTGGGAAAATGTTTAATTATTCAACAAGGAAATGTATACAAAAGCCACACTAACAGTCCATTACTAGTTATGCATTCTACCAAAACTTATCCATGGATATCACCATGTACATGAACATTTAAGCTGAAATTTTTCATACAAGCCAAAAGTAACCAAATGTATATTAACAGAACAATAAATAAATTGTACTAGATAGTTTACAATATAAAAAAAATTAAATAAGATAGGAGTGATGGTACATGACTTTAATCCCAGCACCTGGAAAGAGGATCTATGTGAGTTGAGCACACCAGGGCCTCTAGCCACTGCAAACGAAGTCCAGATGCATGCGCCCCTTGTGCATCTGGCTTACAGGGGTCCTGGGGAATCAAACCGAGGTCCTTTGGCTTTGCAGGCAAACACCTTAACCACTAAGCCATCTCTCCAGCCCAACAAAAAATTTTTAACTAAATAAAGCTACAATCTCACTAGTAATGAATCCTACAACATTAAGAGAAACAAAAACGATTACATATGATGCCTTAGGTATTGTATTCTCAGTACTTGGATGGCCAAGCAGGGGTATTGCTGTGAATTTCTATACAGAGTTCCAGTCTACACTGTGTGACCCTATATCAAATAAATGGATAAATGAGTTTCAGGCCAGCCTGATACTAGAGTGAGTGCCAGGTCAGCCTGAGCTAGAATGAAACCTACTCTTGGATGGGGGTGGAGAGGTGGGAGGAAAAGTTTCAATCCTGGGGCAATTCAACCCATACTATATGTTTTATAAAATGATACATAAAATGTTCTGTATATTATGCATAAGGCTAGTAAACTTCATATAAACAAAGTCACATTTACTAATATATGCAACTATTCAACATGCTTTTATATTGAAAAACTCTTCGGAGAACAAGGCACCCATTTACATTGCCCTTTATGTACTACTTCCTCTATCATGTGGCAGTCAAAAGGCTAAGTGAGATGCCGGCAGCATAAAAACACTGTTCGGAAAGGTCATGGTATGCAGACAGCTAGAATTCCTTTCATAATATCCTTACTGTCTATGGAAAACTATATGACAATTTGGCCAATTATTTTCTGAGTAAAAGCAAAACACACATCACAGTATCAAAGGACCAGAACTGTAGGCATTCAATATCTTCTTTATGAACATTATTTCTACTGTATAAACATTCAATACATATTAATAAAAAAGAACCCTGAGGGGGAAAAATAGAACTGAAGGAAGAACACTAGCTCCTCCAAAGATCTGGAGGGCAAGTTTAAACTGTACCTCTGTTCATTCGGAGTTTATATAACATTACATGAAGCCTGTAAAGAAAAATTTTCAAATTAAAACAGGTCACTGCCAGGCTTGGTGGCACATACTGAAATCCTAACACTGGGAAGGAAGGTAGGAAAAAGGGGAACTGGGCTACAAAGAACCCATGTTCAACTCTCCAGATCCCACGTAAGCCAGATACACAAAGTAATACAAGGATGCATGGTCACACATGCATACTAGGTGGTGGACCCATATTGAGTTTGACATTTTCTTTTAGTTTTTCAAGGTAGAGTCTCACTCTAGTCCAGAATGCACTATGTAGACTCAGAGTGGCCTTGAATTCACAGTGATCCTCCTACTCTGCCTCCACTTTTTTCCTCCCACCCTGAGAAGAAGTGACAGAGGAATGTTTAGCACTGTAACATCTCTATCACCCCCACCAATGTTCAAGGTCCCTGGCAGAAGGAATGTAAGGAAAGGTAGGACTGCTTACAAAGCATTCTTCCAGACACAAAATGGCCTGAATATCCATAACATCACAATGTATGACAATACCTACAAAAGACCAGTATAATAGAGCAAAAGATGATGACAACAAAATAAGAGAGTGATTGAGAGGACGAGGGATATCATGGACAATGGATTTGTGAAGGGAAAAGTAGGGGAGGGAAAGGAATTATCATGGTTTATTGTCTATAATTATGGAAGTTGTCAATAAAAGCCAAGTTAAAAAAAATAAAATAAATATAAAAGAATTAAAACTACAAAATTATGCAGGAGGATCAGTTCAGGCTACCCTGAGACTATTATAGTGAATTCCAGGTCAGCCTGAACTACAGTGAGACCCTACCTCAAAAAAAAACAAAACATGGGCTGGAGAGATGGCTTAGCGGTTAAGCGCTTGCCTGTGAAGCCTAAGGACCCCGGTTCGAGGCTTGTTTCCCCAGGTCCCACGTTAGCCAGATGCACAAGGGGGCGCACGCGTCTGGAGTTCGTTTGCAGAGGCTGGAATCCCTGGCGCGCCCATTCTCTCTCTCTCCCTCTATCTGTCTTTCTCTCTGTGTCTGTCGCTCTCAAATAAATAAATAAATAAAAATTAAAAAAAAAATATTTAAAAAAAAAAAAACAAAAAAAACTACAAAATTAGCCAGGCATGATGGCGTGATGCCTTTAATCCCGGCACTCGGGAGGCAGAGAGGTAGGACTGCCACGAGATCGAAGTCATCCTGAGCTAGAATGAGACCCTACCTCTAAAACACACACACACAGCCTACAAAATTAGATACCTACCTCAAAATGACAGTCCCCATTTCAGTCTTCTAGGAAAGATTACATTACTTAGTTTTTAAATGAAGTTTTCATGGATGACTTTTTCAGATTAGAAGATAAACTGCAAAAACAAGATTGAAAACAAAGTATTAAAGCAGGGAGACAATATTAAAACTGTATTACTGATAAACTGTTTAACTGCTTACAACTATACACATTTTAAAATACAAGCTAAAGGTATAATGAGTTGAAAGATCTTGTATTATGTTTACCATGTTTTTCTTTACTTTGGTAAATTTTTAAAAATTTACTTATTTGGTATAATCCTTTCCAGACTTCTGTGTAAGTAGGAAGAAACTCAGTAGCAAAGGCCAGTAAGCTAGAAAAGAGAGATAAAGTGAACAGAAAGGAAGGGAGGGGGGTACTCAGCAGGATGGCATTGTATATATGTAAGTAGAAGAACACATTAATGGGGGTGAGAAGGCCTAACTGAGGTCAGGGGAAAGGCGAGGGAGGTCTAATCACAATCTAAGAGGATATAAATAAATCATATGGAAACCTACTTTTTTGGACAATGGAACACTCAGGAGCCATAGATTGATACTAGAAAATGTTCAGTGCCAGGGATGGGATACCTTCCAGTGAGTTATTAGCCACAGAGGTCCCTGATGCCCCCAAAACATTACAGACCATTGCCAAGGCCCTTGGTTTTCCACCATGAATAGACGGTAAGACCCTACTGTTGAAGACTCCACATACTTGGGCTGCAAGGTCACTGAAAAATCCTGCCAGAACTGAGCTGATAACCTCCTCCATGTAGACCAGCTGACAGAAAGCTGGAAGAAACCATTCTGCATGCATTTCAATGGGAGAAAGAGAAATCACCAGTGAAGATACTCAACAGTGGACACTGCAAGCCTTACATTTTGCCAGCCAGGTCAAATGAGCCAATGGGTGCAACAGTGGCACGTCTGTCACGGTGGAAACCAACTGTCCTCTAATTGGACTGGAGGCCCACTCCATGGGAAGGAATACATACCTGATAATGAAAACCTAAAACAAGGGTAGTCATGAGCCCTAAGGGTATATCATCTGCTGCTGTCTGGCTAAATGTATATACTATACTTATCAAACTTCCCAGGAAGCACATCTCAATGTTCATACCCATATATTAATGCTACTCTCACTTTTAGTTGAGAACATTCTCTTTTCAGATGGCAGTGACCTTGGGATGACTCAGAAGGCATCATGGTGCTGGGAAGAAGTGACAGAGGAGTGCTCAGCACTACAATGTCTCTATCACACCTTCCAAGGCTCAGGGTTCATTGTGGAAGAGGTAGCAGAATGAATGTAAGAGCCAAAGAAAGGGTAAAGCTCCTTACAACATGATCCTTCAGACACAAAATGGCCTGGATATCCATGACCTCACAGTGTCTGACACTGCCTACACAAGACCATCATAATAGAAGGAAAAGATGATGACATCAAAATAAAAGACTGATTGAGAGGAGGGGGGGATTTGATGGAAAATGGAGTTTCAAAGGGGAAAGTGGGGGGAGGGGGCATTACCATGGGATATTTTTTATAATCATGGAAACTGTTAATAAAAAAAATTAGGGCTGGAGAGATGGCTTAGCGGTTAAGCGCTTGCCTGTGAAGCCTAAGGACCACGGTTCGAGGCTCGGTTCCCCAGGTCCCACGTTAGCCAGATGCACAAGGGGGCGCATGTGTCTGGAGTTCGTTTGCAGAGGCTGGAAGCCCTGGCGCGCCCATTCTCTCTCTATCCCTCTATCTGTCTTTCTCTCTGTGTCTGTCGCTCTCAAATAAATAAATAAAAAACTTAAAAAAAAATTAAAAGAATTTTTTTCAATATAAAAAATCTACTTATTTAAATGTATGCATGTATGCAATAAAGGCAAGTCAGGGCCTCTTGCTACTGCAAACAAATGCCAGATGTTTGTGCCATTTTCTGTATCTGGCTTACGTGGCTGGCTGGGGAACTGAACCTGGGACAGCAGGCCTTTCAAGCCAGCACCTTTAACCTCTGAGCCATGTTCCCGTCCATTTTTTTTTATTTATTTTTTATTTTTTTGGGGGGTTTTTTGAGGTAAGGTCTCACTCTGGTCCAGGCTGACCTGGAATTAACTCTGTAGTCTCAGGGTGGCCTTGAACTCATAGCGATCCTCCTACCTCTGCCTCCCAAGTGCTGGGATTAAAGGCGTGCGCCACCACGCCCGGCTAAAAGCACACGAGCGCCCCCTTGTGTCTCGGGCTTGCCTACGTCCCGGAGACTCGAACCGGCGTCCTTTGACTTCACAGTCACAGCCAAAGGCTCTAACCTCTAAGCCATCTTACGGTTCCCGTCCACTTTTTAAAATCAGTTGTCTTTTTATTAGTTATGAGGCCTTATATATTCAGGATCAAGTTAGGGTACATAATCTGCAGAGTATCATACAAAATAAAATTTCCAAATCTTTTTTACCAATATAGTACCAAAGGAAAGGAAAGAAAAGCTTTGGAAGCCAAAAGTCCAAGGTTGAAAGGGGTCTGTCAGCTACTTTCTTGCTTCCCACAACACTGTGACTTCAAAAACCTTAGAAAAGCACTCCCCCAAAAATGAGCTCAACCACCATACTAGCATCAAGTTTTCCCTGACCACTGAGCAAAAAGAAGACAATGACATTCATAATCATTACAGATGTCACTCAGGCTATGAAGCTCAGTAATGCTGACACTGCAAAGGTAATCCTTATGTGTGTATATGCATGTCATGCTGTGTATGTGGAGGGCAAAGGATAACTTCAAGGTGTCTGTGCTCCAATATCTAAGACAAGGTCTCTTCCTGCTGAAAACAAACAAACTGCTAGTCTACAAAAAAAGGTCAGACTAGCTGGCCTGAAAGCTTCATATTCTCCTGGCTTTATCTTCCATTGGCACAGGTGGGTTGAGAGCAGAAATGCATGGACCACTCTGCAACTGGCTTTATTTGGATGCTAGAGAATTGAATCCTGGCCAATAGGTTTTTACAAGCAAGCATCTTTAACCACTGAGCCATCTCCTCAGCCCTTATTTAATTGCAAGAAGAGAGAGCATGTCTTGTGCCAGAGCTTCTTGCTCTGGTTTTACATGGGTACTAGGGAATTGAACCCAGGCTGTACAAACAGGTGCCTTTAACTGCTGACCCCCAGTTTCTTTTTTTTTTTTTTTTTTTGGTTTTTCGAGGTAGGGTCTCACTCTGGTCTAGGCCGACCTGGAATTAACTCTGTAGTCTCAGGGTGGCCTTGAACTCATGGCGATCCTCCTACCTCTGCCTCCCGAGTGCTGGGATGAAAGGCATGTGCCACCAAGCCCGACAACTGCTGACCCCCAGTTTCTAAATTTATAGTAAAAACACATGGATGGGCTGGAGAAATGGCTTAGTGGTGAAGGTGCTTGCCTGCTAAGCCTAAGGACCCTGGTTTGATTCCCCAAGACCCATGTAAGCCAGATGCACAAGGGGGCACATGTGTCTGGAGCTCATTTGCAGTGGCTAGAGGCCCTCGCATGCCCATTCTCTTTCTCTCTATCTGCCTCTTTCTCTCTCAAATAAATAAAATAAAAAACACATGGTCAATTTATAGGCAACAGGATAGGTTATCTATTTGTGAATACACACATCTATATACATTTTATTCTTTCATTACTGAGAGTTACTAAAATACCCCAAACTCTACCATCTTTATATGTATATATGTGTGTATATATAGAGAGATACGTATTTTATACAGATATATATTTATATTTTTATATAGAAAGACATATATTTTTTTCTCCCTCAAGGTAAGGTCTCACTCTAACCGTGGAATGCACTCTGTACTCTCAGGGTGGTCTCAAATTCACAGTGATCCTATGACTTCTGCCTCCCCACCACTGGGATTAAAGGTGTGTGCCAACACATCTGGCTTTTTTTTTTAATTTACTTAATTTTTTTTTAATTTTTGAGGTAAACCCAACAGTCTTTTTTTTTTTTTTTTTGTCCTTTTTTAATATAAGAGTGAGAGAAAGAAAGAGAATTGGCACGTCAGGGCCTCTAGCCACTGCAATCAGACTTCTGATGTGCACACCCCCTTGGGCACATGTGCGACCTTGTGCACTTCTGTGTATATATCTTATGTGGGACTTGGAGAGATCAACATGCATCCTTAGGCTTTGCAGGCAATCAGAAGCAGCAAGAGCCTTAACTGCTAAGCCATTTCTCCAGCCCTTTGTTTTTCTTAGTTTTTTGAGGTAGGATCTCACTCTAGCTCAGGCTGACCTGGAATTCACTATGTAGTCTCAGGGTGTCCTTGACCTCATGGTTATCCTCCTGCCTCAGCCTCCCAAGTGTTGGGATTAAAGGCACATGCCACCACACACACCTTACCACTTTACCTTCACAACTTCCCATTTATCCTTTTTTTTTTTAAAGGTAGGTTCTCACTCTAGCCCAGAATTACCTGGAGCTTACTCTTAAAGCCCATATTGGTCTCAAACTCAGTGATTTTCCTGCCTCAGTCTGCCAAGTGAAGACATTATGTGATTATAGGCATGAGACACCATGCCAGCTCATTTTCTCTTTATGTTTTTCTGAACTTTTTCTAGCCCTTGATGTTAAATATCAAACAGCTATGACCCTGGCAGATCCTCTTCACTAGCTTCAAATGTGAGCCATCTACCTGACACTTTCACTCACATATGTGAAGGCATTTCAAAGTGAGCAAAAACAAAGTGTTACTAGTCTCCTGCTCTGCTGTCCCTCAAACAGCACCACAGATCAAACAAAAACAAACAAGCAGGGCATGGTGGATGATGCTAATCACAGCACTTGGGAAGCAGAGGTAGGAGGGCTGCTGTGAGCTGGAAACTACAGAATTAATTCCAAGACACCCTGTTAAAGCAAGACCCTACCTCAAGCATAGCAAAGTTTCCTCACCATCTACAGCCGCTGACAGTATTAGTTAGCATTTTTCATCCAGATTTCTTAACTGTGCTATCCTAGCAGCATTCTAATTAATTCATTTCTTTGCTTCCTCTCTTGCCTCTCTGAACTTACCTGTGCCAGAATTTGCTTTACACAGCTTATGTCAGATCCGCCCTTAAAATCTCCCACAGCTTCCCATGACAATGCTATCTCAGTTGCAAATATGAGCTTCTATGAGCCACATGATAGTAAAAATGACCTACAGAAACCCTGTACAATCTGGGGTCTGTCTACCTCTGACCTCATCTTCCACTCTCCTTTTCAATGATTCACTGGTTTTGCTTTCTCTTCCTCACACTTTTTTTTAAAAAATATGTTATTTATTTATAAGAGAGAATGGGCACACCAGAGCCTCTAGCCACAACCTCTAGACACATGGGCTGGGGAAGTTGAATCCAGGTCCTTAGCCTTTGAAGGCAAGTACCTTAATCACTTAGCCATCTCTCCAGCCCTCCCTCATAGTTTTTTACTGGGTCTTTGCCCTGGATCTTGTAATACTAACATTCATGTCCCAACTGGAAAGCAGTCTCTCCTGAGAGACTTACTGTACACTACCAGATTTATAACCAATGTCATAGCTACCATATTAGTTATCAACTTCATAATGCTATCATTAATCAGAATTCTCATTTCTTAATTTACTAGTCTATTTCGTCTACTGGAAAAAAAAAAAAAAACAGGCAAAGTCTCAATAGCTTGGGATCTATCTAACTCAATTGTTTTTTCAAACAATCCCACTAAGTCCAAAATAACTTGGAAAACACCCGTACACAACTCCACACCAAAAAGAACAAATTCAGAAAGGATATTTTCTATGTCAAGTTGGGTATAGTAGCTCATCCCTGTAATTGCAGCACACCCGAGGTTGAGATAGGAGGATGAACATGAGTAAATTCAAGATCTGGGCTACAGAACAAGTTCTAGACCATATTCAACACTCTGTACGAAAGTAAGAGGCCATGAAGATTTCTTCTTCATTTTAAGGCATGCTTTCACTCTACCCCAATATTTTTATTGAAATTAGCTAGTTTACTAATATGTACATACATAGAGGTAAAATTTAGGGGGTAGAGACATGGCTTAGCAGTTATGAGATTTGCTTGCAAAGCCAAAGGACTCATGTTCGATCACCTAGGTCCCACTTAAACCGGATGAACAAGACGGTGCATGCATCTGGAGTTCATTTGCAGCTGCTGGAGGCTCTGGTGTGCCTATTCTTTCCCTCTATTTCTTTCTCTCTCTCTCTCTCTCTGTGTGTCTCTCTCTATTTCTCTCTATCTGATTCTCTGTCTCTCTCAAATGAATAAATAAAATACAAACAAAAAAATGTTTAGGTCAGGCAAGTGGCGCATGCCTTTAATCCCAGCACTCAGAAGGAAGTGGTAGGAGGATCGCCATCAGTTTGAGGCCACCCTGAGACCACATAGCGAATTCCAGGTCAGCCTGAGCTAGAGTAAAACCCTACCTCAAAAAAAATTTGGGGGCCGGGCGTGGTGGCGCACACCTTTAATCCCAGCACTCGGGAGGCAGAGGTAGGAGGATCACCCTGAGTTCAAGGCCACCCTGAGACTCCATAGTGAATTCCAGGTCAGCCTGGACCAGAGTGAGACCCTACCTCAAAAAACTAAAAAAAAAAAAAAAAAAGAACAGAAAAAAAATGAGGTGGGGGGGCTGGAGAGATGGCTTAGCAGTTAAGTGCTTGCCTGTGAAGCCTAAGGACCCCGGTTCGAGGCTCAAATCCCCAGGACCCACGTTAGCCAGATGCACAAGGGGGCGCACATGTATGGAGTTAGTTTGCAGTGGCTGGAGGCCCTGGTGCACCCACTCTGTCTCTCTCTATCTGCTTCTTTCTGTCTGTCTGTTGCTCTCGATAAATAAATAAGTTGGAGGCTCTGAATGAGCTTCTCTGTAAAAAAAAAAATTTTAATTTATCAAAATTCTCTAGGACCCCAATGTGTGTATATGCATGCTGGTGCACATGCATGCGCTATTGCACGTTTTGTGAATGAGTGTTGAGGCAACAAGGCTAACCTTTCCCACCATCAAAGGCCAGGGATCTCTGTCCACGCTCTCCCAGTGCTGAGATTACAGGCATGTGCTACCACACCTACCTTTTATAAAGGTTATGGAGACCAAAGCCGATTCTCAAGTTTGCAAGGCATGCCTTTCACTGAGTGAGCCATCTCCCCGGGCCTACTCCCAGCTTTGCTTTGTTTTTTTTTTTGGTTTTTCGAGGTAAGGTATCACATTAGCCCAGGCTGACCTGGAATTCACCATGTAGTCTCAGGGTGGCCTCAAAATCATGGCAATCCTCCTACCTCTGTCTTCTGAGTGTTGGGATTAAAGGTGTGCACCACCATCTCTGGCCTGCTTTTTAAAGTGGGTTCATGACCCAATACAGGTATAACTGAGCATGAGGTCATGAAAAATTTGGCAATGGTGAAAGGATTCTGAAAGACATAATGACCAAAAATAAAATTTATAATGTATCTGAGGTGCTTCTAGCAGCACTCACCCATATTGCTCCAAAAAACTTTGCTGTAGGGCTGGAGGGATGGTTTAGCAGTTAAGGCATTTGCCTACAAAGCCAAAGGACCCAGGTTCAATTCCCCAGGACACATGTAAGCCAGATACACAAGGCAGCACATGCATTTGGAGTTCATTTACAACGGCTGAAGGCCCTGATGTACACATTATCTATCCACCTGTTTTTTTTTTTTTCTCTCTAAATAAAATAAAAAATTAAAAAAAAAAACTTTGCTGGAAGGTCATGACTTTGCATTGGAGTCACGCCAATCCAGCTCAGAAAGGGACTTAAGCAAAAGCACATCAAAATACACTCTTCGTACAAAAAGTGAAGGTGTATAGGTTTTTATCGGCCACAGCGGGGAAGCAGGAGAGACTAAGATATATCAGACCACAGGAAACCAGCCAGATTCCCGCTGAGGCGCTTGGGGACCTGGACCCAACCCGAGCATATCCACACACCTGCCCAGCAACCAGCTTCAGGAGCAGAAACCAAACAAGGGGATTTTCCAACCTCATCAGCCTCCTTGCAAAGTCAAGAAATCTGAAAAGGAGACAGCAGAGTTTAGTTGAGGAGCTGCTGAGAGGGACACAGGTGGGACACAGCAGGGCAGTTCCAGTACAACTCCAGGCTTCCTGCACTGTCCCATCCCCCAAACAGCAGCAGGAGGAATGCATTCAGGCCCTGGCAGGTCATCCAGCACAGCTGCGCAGAACACTAGCTCCACAGCACAACACAGAAGGATTGGAGGGATTGAGGTGGGAACTCAGCGTTGGTGAGATTTGAAATCACCCCAAAAGGTAGCAAGACCAACTGACAAAAAAGCAGGTATATAGGCCTTCACTGAAAGTGCTAATCTCTCTTTCCATGTCAGGGCAGGTAATGGGTCACATATTCTATGTTTGTCTTACCATTCTCAATGAAGCCATATTTGGACACTGACTGTTGTTGCATTTGATGCTTTCAGATTCATAGGGCCATTGTCTTTTTCTTCTGTCATTACTGGGGGCATGGTCTGATTCAGACACAGGCAGACCTGGAACCCATTTCAGAACAGAAATCGCAACCTCCCACACTTGCATACTCTCTGCAAGTTTTTACTGAATGTGTATATTGCTCAGCTGAATTGTAGAATTTTCCAGTAAATTGCTCCACCCAGCCCACTAAAATACTTGAATAGCAGGCAAACTCAACTCCTAAAATTACTTCTGCAGTTGGACTGGAGTACAGGGAATATACCTGGCACTTTAAACTCTTACTATAAAGGTACATAAAACTGGATTCCAAGTCTAAAAGTACCACAGATATAAAACCCAATCTTCAAATCAACTCAGGATGCAAAAATCACTACATTATAACACAAGATACACAAAGAATCAAGACAATACAATCCCACCAAAAATTATAAATCCATCACAGATGACCCTCAATGACACTGTTTTAGATGAAATGCCTAAAAAAAAGGATTAAAAATGATTAAATCTATACTCAAAGGAAATCAAAGAAGAAAACAAAGGAATTAAAGAAGAAAACAAACTCCTGAAGGAATTCCAAGAGAACACAGGAAGCCACCATAATGAAAAAAGGAAGTCATTACAAGATGTGAGAAGGAAACAGAAAAACCAGGAAGAAATACTAGCATTGAAAAACATAGTCAAATAAAAAACTCTGTGGAAAGTCTCACCATTAGAATGGATGAAGGAGAGAACAGAATATCTAAACTAGAAGACCAGGTGGCAGATGAAATAAAGTCCAACAAAGAGAAAGGCAAGCTTAAATATGAAGGTATGAATGGGAATTTCAAGATATCTGGGACAAGATGAAAAGATCAAGCATAAAAAATCAGGGGGAAAAGCCAGGAATGGTAGCATATGCCTTTAATCCCAACACTCTGGAGGCAGAGGTGGGAGGATCACCATGAGTTCAAAGCCACCCTGAGATTACATAGTTAATTCCAGGTCAACCTGGGCCACAGTGAGACCCTACCCTGAAAAAAAAAAAAAAAAGAATTGAATTCAGGGTATAATAGGAGATAAATTTAAATCCAGAGGCACAGTAAGCATTATCAACAAAATCATATAAGAAAATTTCCCCTAAATTGGGAAACAACAACTGACAATGAAGGTAAACGAAGCTTTCAGAACACAACAGACAAAACATGTAAAGAACCTCTCCTCACCATGTTCAAGTTAAACTACTAAACACATAAACCAAAGAAAATATATTGAAAGTAGTTAGAGAGAAAAAGCATGTCTCCTATAAAGGCAAGCCCATCAGGATCACAGCAGATTACTCAACACAAACTTTAAAAGCCAGAAAAGATTGGAATGATATATTCCAAGTTCTGAAACAACAACTGTCAACCAAGGTTACTTTATCCTGCAAAGCTATGGATCCAAACTGAAAGAGAACTAAGGACATGTCACAACAAAAACAGGCTAAAGGAATTTGACAACTAAGCCAGCTCTACAGAAAATACTTGAAGGAATCATTCACACTGAAGAGAAAAGCAAAGCACACACATGAGGAAACAGAAAAAAAAAAACAAAACATACTCACCAGTTAAAACAAGACAGTAAAGGGAAAGAGGAAGCACTACAAACCAAGAAGAATGGGGAGAATAAACACATACCTTTCAATTACAACTAAGTATCAATGGCCTCAATGTCCCAACCCAGGGACAGAGGCTTGCAGACTGGATTAAAAGGCAGGATCCTTTTGTTTGTTCCCTCCAGGAAACACATCTCTCAATAAAAGATAGACACTGCCCTAGGGTGAAAGGATGGAAAATGATTTTTCAAGCAAATGGGCCTAGGAAACAAGCAGGGGTTGCTATCCTAGTATCTGACAGGATAGACTTCAAACCAACATTAGTGAGGAAAGATAAATGAGGTCATTTTATATAGATTAAAAGAACACTCCAACAAGAGGACATTACAATCCTAAACGTATATGCGCCATGGGGGCTCCCAATTTCATCTAACAAACACTATTAGACTTAAGGACACAGACAACACCAAACACAATTGTAGTGGGTGACTTCAGTAGCCCACTCTCATCAATTGACAAGTCATCCCGGCAAAAAAAAAATAAATAAACACAGACACATCTGGATTAAATGATGTCATGGAACAAATGGACCTAACAGATATATACAGAACATCCCATCCAAATGCTGCAGAGTATACATTTTTCTCAGTAGCACATGGAACATACTCCAGAAAGCACTATATATTAGGGCACAAAGCAAATCTTAACAAATACAGGAGAACTGAAAAAATCCCCTATACTCTATCTGACCACAATTGGACTGAACTACAAATTAGCAACATGAAAAACTACAGACCATAAGTCATGGAAACAAACAACAACAACAAAAAGATATTAAGCCCAGAGTGATGACACATGCTTTTAATCCCAGCACTTAGGAGGCAGAGTTAAGAGGATCACCATGAGTTCAAAGGCACCCAGAGAATATATAGTGAATTCCAGGTCAGCCTAGGCTAGAGTTGAGACCATACCTCAAAACAAAAAAAAGTTCATGGAGGGCTGGCGAGATGGCTTAGCGGTTAAGCGCTTGCCTGTGAAGCCTAAGGACCCCGGTTCGAGGCTCGGTTCCCCAGGTCCCACGTTAGCCAGATGCACAAGGGGGCGCACGCGTCTGGAGTTCGTTTGCAGTGGCTGGAGGCCCTGGCGCGCCCATTCTCTTTCTCTCCCTCTATCTGTCTTTCTCTCTATGTCTGTCGCTCTCAAATAAATAAATAAAAAAATAAACAAAATAAAAAAAAAAAGTTCATGGAGACTAAACAATACGCCATTGAATGATAAATGGGTCATAGAAGAAATCAAAAGGGAAATCAAGCTGGGTGTTGAAGAATTGCCATGAGATCGAGGCCAACCTAAGAATAGTGAACTCCAGGGCTAGAGAGATGGCTTAGCGGTTAAGTGCTTGACTGTGAAGCCTAAGGACCCTGGTTCAAGGCTCAAATCCCCAGGACCCAGGCTAGCCAGATGCACACGGGGTGCACACATCTGGAGTTCGTTTGCGGTGGCTGAAGGCTCTAGTGTGCCCATTCTCTGCCTTTCTCCCTCTGTCTGTTGCTCTCAAATAAATAAAAATAAACAATAAAACAAGACAAAGACAGAACAAAAAGAAGAAAATTATAGACCAATCTCCCTCATGAACATAGATGCAAAAATTTGCAACAAAATATTGGCAAACACAATACAGGACTATATCAGATTATTCACCCCAACCAAGTAGACTTTATCCCAGAAATGCAGAGTTCAATATATGCAAATCGATAAATGTAATACACTATACAGATAGACTGAAGAACAAAAGTCACATGATCATGTCAATGGATGCAGAAAAAGCATGTGACAAAATCCACATGGCTTCATGGTAAAAGTCTTACAGAAACTGGGAATACAAGGAACATATCTTAACATAATAAAAGCTATTTTTGACAAACCTACAGCCAATATAATACTAAATGGGGAAAAACTTGAAGCTTTTGCACTAAATTAGAGAACAAGATAGGGTTTCCACTGCCCCCACTTTTACTTAATATAGTACCAGAATTCTTAGCTATAGCAGTAAGGCAAGAGACACTCACAAAAGGGATACAAATTGGAAAGGAAGAGATCAAATTAATATTTGCAAATGATATGATTCTATACATAAAGGACCCTAAAGACTCTACCAGCAAACTGTTAGAGGTGACAAACACTTTTAGCAACGTAGCAGGATACAAAATAAATACATAAATCAGTACCTTTCCTATATACTAACAACAAACATGCAGAGAATGAAATCCTGGAATCTTTCTCATTCACAATTACCTCAAAAAAAAAAAAAAAAAAAAAAAGATAGCCAGGCTGGTGGTGCACACCTTTAATCCCAGCACGCAGGAGGCAGAAATAGGAGGATTGCCATGAGTTCGAGGCCACCCTGAGACTACATAATGAATTCCAGGTCAGCCACAGCTAGAGGGAGACCCTACCTTGGGAAAAAAAATAATAAAATAAAGTAACTTGGAATAAACCTAACCAAGGAAGTGAAGGATCTCTACAATGAGAACTTTTAAACACTCAGCCAAGAAACTGCAGAATACACTAAGAAATGGAAAGACGTGCCTTGTTCTTGGATTGGAAGAATCAATATTGTGAAAATGTCAATCTTACCAAAAGCAATCTACATATTAAATGCAATCCCCATTAAAATTCCAAAGGCATTTTTCACAGAAATAGAAAGAAAAACAATCTAAAATTCATTTGGAAACACAAAAAACCTCAAATAGTGAATAGCCAAAATAATTTTGAGCAACAAAAATAAGGCTGGTGGTATCACCATGCCCGATTTTAAAATATATAACAAAGCCATAGTAACAAAAGCAGCATGATACTGGCACACAGACAGATATGTAGATCAATGGAACAACAGAATAGAGGACCCAGATGTTAATCCAGGAATGTACAGCCATCTGATTTTTGACAAGAATGCCAAAAATATTCATTGTACAAAAGATGATCACTTCAACAAGTGGTGCTGGGAAAACTGAACCTCTACATGTAGAAGGATGAAAAATAGATACTTGTCTTTCTCCATGCACAAGAATAAAATCTAAATGGATCAGGGACCTTAATATCAGACTTAAAACTCTGAAGATGCTAGAGGAAAAAAAAAAAAAAAAGGTAGGGAAACCCTTCAACATATTGGCATAGGCAATGACTTTCTGAATATAACCCCAATTGCTCAGGAAATAAAACCACTAATCAACGAGTGGGACCTCATGAAATTACAAAGCCTTTATACAGCAAAGGACACTGTGAATAGAGCAAAAGACAACCCACAGAATGGGAGAAAATCTTTGCCAGCTATACATCTGACAGAGGATTAATATCCAGAATATATAAGGAATTCAAAAAAGAGAACAATAAGAAATCAAACAACCCAATTAAAAAATGGGCTATGGAACTCAATAGTTTTCCCAAGGAAGAAACACAAATGGCATATAAACATCTAAAATAGTGTTCTACATCCTTAGCCATCAGAGCATCGCAAATTAAAACTACTTTGAAAATGGGCTATGGAGCTAAATAAAGCATTCTCAAAGGAAGAAATACGAATGGCATATAAGCATCTAAAAAAATGTTCTACATCAGTAGTAATCAGGGAAATGCAGATTAAAACTACATTGAGATTCCATCTCACTCCTGATTGGCCACCATCATGAAAACAAATGATCATAAATGTTGGCGGGAATGTGGAAAAAGAGGAACCCTTCTACACTGCTGGTGGGAATGCAATCTGGTCCAGCCATTGTGGAAATCAGTGTGGAGGTTCCTAAAACAGCTAAAGATTGATCTACCCAGCTATAGCACTCCTAGGCATATATCCAAAGGACTCATTTCATTTCCTTAGAAGTACATGCACAACCATGTTTATTGCTGCTCAATTTATAATAGCTGGGAAATGGAACCAGCCTAGATGTCCCTCAACAGATGAGTGGATAATGAAGATGTGGCACATTTATACAATGGAGTTCTACTCAGCGGTAAAGAAAAAGGAAGTTATGAAATTTGCAGAAAAATGGATGGACCTGGAAAGGATTATACTAAGTGAGGTAACCCAGGCCCAGAAAGCCAAATGCCACATGTTCTCTCTCATATGTGGATCCTAGCTACAGATGACTGGGCTTATGCGTGAGAATGAAAATACTTAGTAGCAGAGGCCAGTAAGTTAAAAATGAGACATAAAGGGAAGAGAAAGGAAGGGAGGAGGGTACTTAGTAGGTTGATATTGTATATATGTAAGTACAATGATTGTTATGGGGAGGTAATATGATGGAGAATGGAATTTCAAAGGAGAAAGTGTGGGGGAGGGAATTAACACGGGATTTTTTTATAATCATGGAAAATGCTAATAAAAATTAAAAATTAAAAATAAATAAAAAATAAAAAACTACTTTGAGATTCCATCTCACTCTTGTCATAATGGCTATTATCAAGAAAACAAATGATAAATGTTGGCGAAGGTGTAGAAAAAATGGGAACCCTTCTACACTGTTGGTTGGAATGTAGTCTGGTACAGCCATTGTGGAAATCAGTGTGGAGATTCCTCAATGTGGTGGTTTGATTCAGGTGTCCCCCATAAACTTGTATGTTCTGAATGGTAGGTTCCCAGATGATGGAGATTTGGGGATTAACACCTCCTGGAGACAGTGCATTCTTGGGAACGAGCATATGGATGTTATAGCCATTTTCCCCAGGCCAGTGTTTGGCAAACTCTTCTGTTGCTATGGTCCACCTTATGTTGGCTAGAGTGTGATGTCCACCCTCTGCTCATGCCATCATTTTCCCTGCCAACATGGAGTTTCCCCCTCAAGCCTGTAAGCCAAAATAAGACTCTTTTTTTCCCACAAGCTGCTCTTGGTTGGATGATTTCTACCAGCAATGTGAACCTGACTCCAACACTGAGACAGCTAAAAATAGATTTACCATATGATCCAGCTATAGCACTCCTAGGCATTTATCCTAATGACTCTTCTTACTACCTAAGAGATATATACACAACCATGTTTACTGCTGCTCTATTCACAATAGCTAGAAAATGGAACCAACCTATACGTCCCTTAATGGATGGATGGATAATAAAGATATAGTACATTTACACAATAGAGTTCTATTCAGCAGTAAAGAAAATTGAAATTATGAAATTTGCAGGGAAATGGATGGATCTGGAAAGAATTATACTAAGTGAGATAACCCAGGCCCAGAAAGCCAAACATCACATGTTCTCTCTCATATGTCGATCCTAGTTACAAATGTTTAGACTTGTGAGTGAGCTGGAACCAAAAACCAGTAGCAGAGGCCAATAAGCTAGAAAAAGACGATAAGGGAAGGAGAAGAGGGAAGGACTTAAAGGGATGGTATTGTATATATGTAAGTAGAAGAACAGATTACAGAGAGTGTAATTGCCTAAGTGGGGCCAGGGGAAGAGACTGAGTAAAAGAAGGGTGGGGAAGCATCAATCAAAATTCAAGATATTCTGAATAAGGCATATGAAAGTCTACTTTTTGGATACTGGCACATCCAGAAGCCATAGATTGCTACTAGAAATTTTTCAGTGCCAGGATGGGATACCTTCCAGTGAGTTGTTGGCCAGGGAGGTCCCTATTGCCTCCAAAATATTATAGGCTTTTGCCACAGCCCTGGGCTTCCCAGGAGTAACAGACCCTATTGCTGAAGACTTCACATGCCTGGGCAGCAAGATCACTGAGAAATCAAGCTGTTGCTGAGCTGAAAACCTTCTCCCCTTAGACCAGGCAACTGAAAGCTGGAAAAAGCTGTTACCGCATGCTACCCTATGGGAAACAGAAGTCATCAGCGTTGAAATAGTGGACACTAGAAGCCTCAAGTTTGCCAGACAGGCCAAATGACCGAACAGATGCAACAATGGTATGTCTTCTCTGGGAGAAACCAACTGCTCTCTAATTGGACATGGAGTCCTGCTGTATAGGAGGGAATACATGCCTAGTACTGAAAACCTAATCAAAAGCCTATGGCAGGGGAGGTCATGAGCCTCAAGGGTATAAAGCCTGCTCTTGCCTGACTAAATGTATGTATTATTCTCACCAAACTCCCCTTAAACATTCATATTCATATATTCATATATTAATGCTACTCTCTTTTTGTTAGAGAAGCTTCTCTTTACAGATGGTGATGACCACTGGGATAACCCAAAAGGCAACCCAAAAGAAGAAGTGATGGAGGAGTGTTCAGCACTGAAACATCTCAATCACACCTTTCAAGGCTCAAGATACATTGCCAAAGAGGTGGCAGAAAGAATGTAAGAGCTAAGGGGTACCACTCCTTACAATGCAACTGTCCAAACAGAAATTGGCCTCGCTATCCATGACCTCGCAGTGCCTAGCAATACCTACACAAGACCTTCACAATAGGAGAAACAGATGATGACATAAAAATAAAAGAGAGACTAACGGAGAGAGGGGATATGATGGAGAGTGGAGTTGTGAAGGGGAAAGTGGAAGAGGGGAGGGAATTATCAGGGTTTATTGTCTGTAAGTATAGAAGTTGTCCAAAAAAATTGAAAAATAAATAAAAATAAGGTTTAAAAAAAAACTCTGCTATAAACCAGGCATAGTTGTGCATGCCTGTAACCCAGCACTAAGGAGGCTGAGAGTTAGGGGGTCCTTCATCAGAGACCAACTTACATAGTGAGCTCCAGGTAAGCCTGGACTAGAGACCCTACCTCAAAAAAAGAGGGGGGTGGGGCTCAGCTATTTAGGTGATTGCCTGCAAAGCAAAAGGACCCAGGTTAGATTGCCCAGGACCCACATAATACCAGATGCACAAGGTGGCACATGGGTCTGGAGTTTGTTTGCAGTAGCTGGAAGCCCTGGCACACCATTCCCTCTTTCTGTCTCTCAAATAAATAAATAAAAATAAAATTGAAAAAAAAAGGGGGGGTGTGGTGGCACATGCCTTTAATCCCAGCACTCAGGAGGCAGAGGTAGGAAGATCACCATGAGATCGAGGCCACCCTGAGACTACACAGTTAATTCCAGGTCAGCCTAGGCTACAGTGGGACCCTACCTTAAAAAAACAAAAAAGAAGCCGGGCGTGGTGGCTCACGCCTTTAATCCCAGCACTCGGAGGCAGAGGTGGGAGGATCACCATGAGTTCGAGGCCACCCTGAGACTCCATAGTGAATTCCAGGTCAGCCTGGGCTAGAGTGAGATCCTACCTCGAAAAACCAAAAAAAAAAAAAAAAAAGGGGGGGGGTATAGATGGCTTAGCAGTTAAGGTACTTGCCTGAGAAGCCTAAGGACCCAGGTTTACTCCCCAGTACCCACGTAAGCAAGATATACAAAGTGACGCATGTGTCTGGAGTTCATTTGCAATAGCTAGAGGCCCTGGTGCACTCATTCTCTCTGTGTCTGCCTCTCCCTCTCTCAATGTCCCCCTTCCACTCTATCTCTAAATAAATAAAATACTTTAAAAAGGGGGGGCCGGCTAGGGCTGGAGAGATGGCTTAGCAGTTAAGGCACTTGCCTATGAAGCCTAAAGATCCAGGTTTGATTCTTCAGGTCCCACGTAAGCCAAATGCACAAGGTAGCATATGCACCTGGAGTTCATTTACAGTGGCTAGAGGCCCTGGTGCATGGCCATTCTCTCTCTCTTTTTCTCTCTCATAAATAAATAAAAATAAATATTTTGAATTTTAAAAAATGGGCTAAGAGAGATGGCTTAGTGGTTAAGGCCTGGTTAAGGCTCTTGCCTGCAAAGCCAAGGACTCAGGTTCAATTCTCCAGGTCCCACATAAGCCAGATACTGGTGGCACATGTATCTGGAGTTTGTTTGCAGTGACTGGAGGCCCTGATGTGGCCAATCTTTATCACCTTCTCTCTCAAATAAATAAACTAAGAATTAATAAAACAAGCCAGGCATGGTGGTGCAGGACTTTAATCCTAGCATGTGGGAGGCAGAAGTAGGAGGATCACCATGAGTTCAAGGCCACCCTGAGACTACATAGTGAATTCCAGGTCAGCCTAGGCTAGAGCAAGACTCTAGCTTGACAAAAAGAAAATTAATAAACAATAAAATTTTTAAGCCAGGTGTAGTGGTTCATACCTATAATCCCAGCACTTGGGAGGCTGAGGTTGGAGAACTGTTGCAAGTTCAAGGCCAGCATGGTATTACATAGTGAACTCCAGATCAATCTGGGCTAGAGTTAAGACCCTGAATAAAAAGAAAAAGGGGGTTGGAGAGATGGCTTAGTGGTTAAGGTTCTTGCCTGAAGCCTAAGGATCCAAGTTTGACTCCCCATATCCCATGTAAGCCAATGCACAAGGTGGTTCATGCATTTAGTCTGTTTCAGTGGCTTAAAGGCTCTGGAACACCCATTCCCTCTCTCTTTGTGTCTGCCTCTCTCTAATAAGTAAACAAATAAATAAATAAATTTTTTGTTGTTTTTTTGTTTGCTATTTTTTTTTTCAAGGTAGGGTCTCACTCTAGTTCATGCTGACCTGGAATTCACCATGTAGTTTCAAGGTGGCCTCAAACTCATAGCAATTCTCCTACCTCTGTCTCCCAAGTACTGGAAGGTGTATGCCACCATGTCCGGCTTAATAATATTTTTTTTTTTAAAAGAAAGAGGGCTGGAGAGATGGCTTAGTGGTTAAGCACTTGTCTGTGAAGCCTAAGGACCTCAGTTTGAGGCTCGACTCCCCAGGACCCACATTAGCCAGATGTACAAGGTGGCACATACGTCTGGAGTTCGTCTGCAGTGGCTGCAGGCCCTGGCATGTGCCCATTTTCCCTATCTATCTATCTATCTATCTATCTATCTATCTATCTATCTATCTATCTATCTCCTTCTCCCTCTTTATCTCTCTCTCACTCTCAAATAAATAAATAATAAACAAAAATAAAATAAAAGAGAGTTGAAGAGATGGCTTATTGGTTAAAGCACTTGCTTGTAAAACCTAAGGACCCAGGTTTGATTCACCAGTACCCACATAAGTTAGATGCATAAGATGACACATGCATCTGACATTCATTTGCAGTGGCAAGAGGTCCTGGTGTGTCCATTCTCTCAATCTCTCTCTCTCTCTCCCCCCTCCCTTCCTCCCTCCCTCTCTCCTCTCTCCAATAAATAAACAAAATATTTTAAAAAGAAAGAACAAGCAAAGCCAGGCTTGGTGGCACATGCCTTTAATCCCAGCACTCTGGAGGCCAAAGTCGGATGATCACTGTGATTCTGAGGCAAACCTGAGACAGAGACCCAACCTCAAAAAAACACATAAAGGAAGGAAGGGAGGGAGGGAGGAAGGAAAAGAAAGAGGAAAAAAGAGTTGGGGAGATGGCTCAGTAGTTAAGGTACTTGCCTCCAAAGCGTGATGACCAGGGTTTGATTCCAATATGCACAAAAGATGCACAAGATGGCACATGATTCTGGAATCTATTTACAGTAGCAGGAGGCCCTGGGGTGCTCCTATTCTTCCCTCCCACCCACCCCCACTTAGTAAATAATTTTTTTAAATATTTTTTAAAGACACTGAGAAAGAGCAGGAGGAGGGAGGGAGGAAGGGAGAAAGGCTGCCTGAGCAACAGATTGCATTCCAAGTCAGTGTGGGCTACAGTGTGACCCTGCTTTAGGGAAAAAAATATATATATAGTGGGTAAAAAGGGGTAGCAAGTGGAACATGTTTTAGAAGCTCTGCTCTAAACTGAAGAAACAGTAGATATGCAAAAGCCATATGTGGTGGCCTGCATCTACAATCCATAATCCCAATACTCAGAAGAATTTTAAAAGACATTTCTGCCTGTTGAAGTCAGCGTCACGTTGTGGGGATGAACTTCCAAACCAGGCACAGCTTATGGGAGCAACAAGATTTCTTGCAGCTTCCCAGACAGTCAGCTTGTCTAGTGCCAGAAGGCGCTACATAGGCGACTGGGGGAAATGACCAAGATCTGTCCAAGCAACACATTGTTTAACCTAATTAGCAACAAATAACCAGATGTGATGCCCACACAAGTGCAATAGTGGTACACAGCCATGGTGAGGAATCAATTGCTCTTGATTTGGCTAAATGATCCACTCAGTGGTACTAGACCCATAGCTGGAGCTGGGAAACAAGTCAGAACCATACCCAAACACAAGCCCACTCTACAATATCAAGCTACCATCAATCACGGGGTATAAGAGGGCCTAAACCTATCATACTGTCTATCAAAAAGTAAGTGTTATCTCAATTTTCCGGGTGCTAACTTACTCTCCGTTGGAGAATCTGCTTCTCTTTTCCAGATAGATGCAGATCCTAAGAAGAGAGCTGCCCCAACATACCTCAAAAGGGGCCCAACTGAAACTAAGGACAACTGGCGAAATAAGCAAGGGTGATGTTTTCCTGTGAACCGGATACCAGCACAAAGGGGAAGGAGATCAACGCAGAGAAAAATCAACTCCTACCAAATCAGAAAGCCAGAGCCTCAGAGGCCCCCAACACCTCAGCACTGAAGCAGACCAAAAATGAACCCAACATGGCTCAGGGAAATTTTGTGGAAGAGGGGGCGGAAAGAATGTCAGAGTCACATGTTGGGTCATGATTTGCAGAGACATTTATCATACCAATAACTGGGGGCTAACTCCACAATGCACGACCCATTTTCATTAACAAGGAGGGTCTAATGGGAGGGGGTAGATCACAGATGAGCCTAAATAATGGTACCAAACTGCCTGTATTTACTGAAAAGAAAACTAATAAATTAAATTAAAAAAAAAAAAGATTTCTTGCAGCTTACAGATCCAGGGTAAGTTCCATAATGGCAGAAGAAGCTGGCCCACTTTACAACTGATCCACATAGAGAGAAAAACCACCATAAGCAAGCACACTCCAGGAACCCCAGGCAGAGTTCAAACACTCTGCATACCTTAGTCTAGAATTCAGATCAGCTCCCAAACACACTTTAGAGTTGGACCATAGGATGGGCCCACAGTGACACCTCCTCCAGCCACGCCGCTTGAAATCTAGTTAAGTTGCAAGCTTTAATAAACTCCTGAAGCTACTGGAGGACATCCATTGAAACTACCACACTGCCTTATCCTCTCACACCCTTATCTCTTTCCAAGCTTTCTTCTCCACCGAAGTTTGTCTCTTTCCTCAAGTGGCTGCTGCTTGATGGTCTCCATCTGCCCTTCCCTTGCTGTCCCCTTCCTCCCAAGGTTTGGGGCACTCAAGAGAGGCTGACTCTTTTCCTGCTAGTCTCTAAAGGCTCTTGGGGAAGAGGGAGGCTGCAGGCCAACACTGTGGGCAAGACAGGATGTCTGAGGCTTTCTTGGCTTTCTCTGATAGTTGAGGTCTCCATGCAGCCCTCCTCCTTCAGAATTCAAGGCTGATGACTAGCTTATGCTATAGTTTGTGCAGGTCTCACCTTTAAGAGGTTCCACTTGCAGTGTAGAAGTTGAGGCAGGGTTACATAGTAATCCAGGCTGACCTGGAATTCACTCTGTAACCCAGGCTGGCCTCAAACGCATGGCAATCAGCCCATCTCAGCCTCCCAAGCACTAGGCTTATAGGGGTGAGCCACCACACTCAACTTCACCCAAGAAATTGTGTCAATCTAGCCCAGGCTGGCTTCCAACTCACACCCATCCTCCAGAGTAGGAGGATCTCTGTGTTAGCTAATAGAAATGTATGTAAGAAAATGCATAATAAATTAATAGCAATGCCAGAAGTAGAATAAAGAATACATTCAGACCTAGTATGACACAGTCCAGCAGACCTTTTGCAAAGTTCTACCCTAAGGCAACAAGGAAAGCCAATCCTAAAAGGCATCTTAACAGTACTCCAACACCCACAGCTCAAGCCCTCTGACAAAATAAAAAGCACCCCTCTACAAGGAGACAGTTAAACCACTGTGTTTAAGGTAGAGGGCAAGAGGTAGTGTCAAGGCAGGGAGAATACCCATGCTGGTGACTAAGAAAGAATATAAACAAGCATCCTCAACTTAAGAGCTCATGTATATTTGAAAATTTCATCAAATTAGAATAAGAAAAAAAATGTGACTTGGTTAGCAGAGGACCACAACTTGTCCAGCATGCAAGAGACAGTTCCATTCCTAGCACCAAAGGGGAAAAAATTCTTAGGTTGGGGAGCCAGCTGTACTATGGAAGAGACCTTACTTCAAGAACAAACAAACAAAATACAGAAAAAGGACTACCTTGAAAGAGGCAGGTCCTCAGTGGATGAACTGGGGACAGCAAAAGGGGGAAACAAAAAGGATAACAGGACAAGAACATGACCAACTTATAGTATGCACATACATACGTAGATAAGCAGGTAGGTACACACATATATACAAGCTCTCTGGAGTTGCTGCAGCAGCAAGAGGCCCTGGAGCACCCATGCTGGCTCACTAGTGCCCTCAGTTACCCACATAGCAGGTACTCGCTTGCACACGCTCGCTCTCTTTCTCTCACATCCACTCTCTCTCTCAAATAAGGCAGAATAGGGCTGGAGAGGTGGCTCAATGTTAAGGCACTTGCCTGCAAAACCTTCAATCCTTCAGTACCCAAGTAAAGCCAGATACACAAAATGGCACATGTGTATGGAGATCATTTGCAGTAGCTAGAGGCCCTGGTATACCCATTCTCTCTCTTCCTCTCTGTCCCTGCTTGCAAATAAATAAAATATTTTAATAATTTAAAATAAAGGGCTGGAGAGATGGCTTAGCAGTTAAACGCTTGCTTGTGAAACCTAAGGACCCCGGTTTGAGGCTCGATTCCCCAGGACCCACGTAAGCCAGATGCACAAAGTGGCACAAGCATTGGAAGTTTGTACTGGCTGGAGGCCCTGGTGCACCCATTTTTTTTTCTTTCTTTCTTTCTCTCTTTCTTTCGCTCTTTCTTTCTCTCTCTTCCGCTCTCTCTCTCTCTCTCTCTCTCTCTCTCTCTCTCTCTCTCTCTCTGCCTTCTTTCTCTGTCTGTTACTCTCAAATAAATAAATAAAACTTTAAAAAAATAAAAATAAAAGACAACAAAGAAAAAATAAAATTCTCTCCAGTCATGGTGGTACACACCTTAAATCTCAGCACTTGGGAGGCAGAGGTAGGAGGATCACTGTGAGTTCAAGGCTACCCTGAGAATACAGAGTGAATTCCAGGTCAGCCTGGGCTAGAGTGAGACCCTACCACCAAAAATCAAAAAACAGAAAGAAAAGAAGGGCTGTGGAAATGGCTTAGCGGATAAGGTGTTTGCCTGCAAAGCCTAAGGACCCTGGTTTGATTCCCCAGGACCCACATAAGCCAGATGCACAAGGGGGCACATGCATCTGGACTTCATTTGCAGTGGCTAGAGGCCCTGGCGTGCCCATTATCTCTCTATCTGCTTCCTTCACTCTCTCTCTCTCTCTCTCTTTCTCTAATAAATAAATAAAATATAAAAAAAAGAAAACTCAAGCCAGGCGTGGTGGTGCACGCCTTTAATCCCAGCACTTGGGAGGCAGAGGCAGAGGCAGAAGGACTGCTGTGAAATCAAGGCCACCCTGACACTACATAGTGAATTCCAGACCCTACCTCAAAAAAAAAAAAAAAAAGGAAGGAAAACTCCCTTAAGGGTCTAAGTACAACTTTATATTGATATAATGTGATTGCCTATATTTCTTTTTTGTTTTGTTTTTGTTTTTTAGAGGTAGGGTCTCACTCTAGCTCAGGCTGACGTGGAATTCACGATGGATAGATGGATGGATGGATGGGATTAAAGGCACGTGCCACCACAACTGCTCGGCTATTTTTGTTTGAGAGAGAAGGAAGGGAGGGAAAGAGAGGAGGGGAGGGAGAGAATGGGTACCCCAGGACCTCCAGCAAATGAACTCCAGTTGCATGTACCACCTTATGCATCTGGCTTGTGTGGTCTTGGGGAATAGAAACTGGGTCTTTCGGCTTTGTAGACAAGTGCCTTAACTGCTAAGCCATCTCTCCAATCCATTCTTTTTTGTTTTGTTTCATTTGTTTTTTTCAAGGTAGAGTCTTACTCTAGCCCAAGATGACCAGGAATTTAACTGTTGTCCCAGACTGGCATCACACTCGCATCTGCTTCCCAAGTGCTGGGATTAAAGGCATGTGTCACCAAGCCTGGCTATATATTTTTTTCTCATTAGTGAATGCATTTGAAGTACTTGTTCTAATCATCTTTTAAAGTAACTGGTTTACTGGCTATATTTTATTAGTTCACAAATTCAAAAGCCATTCTGCTTATTTCCTCTGTTTCAATCAAGCTCAGTAATACTCCCAAGTACCACCCAAAAGAACTGCTAGACCAGCAGGGTGACAGAACGTACCTTTTAAAGATGATCTTCAGAAAATAATAAGAACATTTAACTATGCTAAGGAATAAATTAAATTGGAAGGGGAGGCTGAAATAGGGTCTCACTCTGTAGCCTTGGCTGGCTTGATACAGGCTAGGCTGGCCTCAAAGCTAATGGCACTTCTCCTACCTGTGCCTTTACAGGCATATGACACACCTGAATTATTAAGCTTTTTGCCAATTTTTTTTTTTAAAGCAATGGGACAGTCAGGCTTGGTGGTGGATGCCTTGAATCCCAGCACTCAGGAGACAGGAGGATTACAATGAGTCTGAGGCAAGCCTGGGACTACAGAGTGAATTCCAGGTCAGCCTGGTCTAGAACAAGACCCATTTTCAAAAACAAAACAAAACAAATAAGCCAAGAGAACAGTAAAAAAGGAAATGCTAGACTGGAGAGATAGCTTAGCAGTTAAGGCACTTGCCTGCAAAGCCTTAAGACCCAGGTTTGGTTCCCCAGTGCCCATGTAAACCAGTTGCACAAGGTGGAGCATGCATCTGGAATACGTTTGCAGTGGCTAGAGACCCTGGCACACCTGTTCTCTCCCTCTGCTTTCTCTCTCTCAAGATAAATAAATGAAATATTTAAAAAACATATTTTTTTAAAAAAGCAAGTGCTCAGTGGTAGAGCACTTGCCTAGTACACATTAAGCCCTGGGATGGATCCCAGCACCCACACAGAGATGACAAACACATACATACACACATATATTAGATGCACCCACACAGCGGACATGGTGCCTCACCCCCTTAATTTCAGCACCCAGGAAGCCAAGGAAGGTGGACTGCCACAATTTCAAGGCAAGCCTAGGATACAAAATGAGACTCTGTCAAAAGGACAAACGAAAATTTCAAATGAACTAAGGAAAAAGCATAATGAAAGAATGCTTGCCTAACATCCATAGACAAGGTTCAAACCGCAGCAACCCAGAATGGCCCCCTCCCCAGCCAAAAACAAAAAAGTCTGCTGTGAGATGAATGTTGGTCATTCCAGAACTTAGGAGCAAGTAGGAAGATCAAGAGCCAGGCTAGCCTGGGTGAAGAAAGGAAATGAGAGACATATAGTCAAACTAGACTTACAATCTAACCCTCTCACTTTAAAACTTTGCTCAGCTTGGCATATTAAGTCTCTGAAACTTCAGTTTCCTCATCCTTTAAGTGCGGATATCATCAGTACTTCAGAGAGAGAATACTTAGCACATAGCCTAACATGTTAAGTACCCAATAAATGTTTGCTCCCGTTAGTATGCCTAATTCCATATACAGTAAGAGACACGGGCATTTTTCCAATAAGCTATATGAACAATCACAGCTCTAAACAGCAAAAAACCTTAATG
Source organism: Jaculus jaculus (assembly GCF_020740685.1). Lineage (NCBI taxonomy): Eukaryota > Metazoa > Chordata > Mammalia > Rodentia > Dipodidae > Jaculus > Jaculus jaculus. The sequence goes on along the minus strand of NC_059118.1, from coordinate 29,541,136 downwards.
GGAAGCTGATAAAAATAGATGCACAAGAGGCTGGGGAGATGGCACAGCAGTTACAGGCACTTGTTTGCAAAGCTTACCAGCCTGGGTTTAATACCCCAGCTCCCATGTATAGCTGGTTGCAAAATGTAGCACAGACTTCATTCATATTTGTTTGCAGTGGCAAAAAGACCCTGGCGTACACACACAAACACACATACGTACGCATGCACAATTTAATAAAGGTAAAATTAAAAATATGAGCTGGAGAGATAAGGTACTTGCCTGCTAAACCTAACAACCAAGTTCGATTCCCCCAGTACCCACATAAAACCAAATTCTCAAAGTGGTGCATGTGCCTAAAGTTCATTTGCAGTGGCTAGAGACTCTGGTGTGCCCATTCTCTCTGTCTGTCTCTCTTCTCTCTATCTTTCTCTGCTTGCAAATAAATATAAAGGCTGACATATGCCTTTAATTCAAGCACTTAATTTAAGTGAAATTTAAGAAAAATGGTAAGAGGATCACTGTAAGTTCCAGGCCACCCTGAGGCTACACAGTGAATTCCAGGTCAGCCTGGCCTAGACAGAGTAAGACCCTACCTCGAAAAACAAAAATAAGAGTTGGGTATGGTGGCACACTCCTTTAATCCCAGCACTGAGAGGTGGAGGTAGGAGAATTGCCATGAGTTCGAGGCCACCCTGAGACTACAGAGTGAATTCCAGGTCAGCCTGAGCTATTTTATTGTTGTTGTTAATTAGGAATTTTACTATATGAACAAATCATGTGCTGGTCCCATTCCCCTCTTATTATCCTGTGATATTTCCTCCTTCCCACCCCCATTCCACTAAGGGCCCTCCTCAGTGGAGTTATAGGTATTCCTCATAGGGTTGAGTTATGAATGCTGTTGTCAAGTCATTGGGGTGGGGAGATAGCATCTCTTAGTGGAAAGTTGACCCAGCAGAACTGCAAGTTCCAGTCCTGCCTGGTCTGGACAATGTGAATTTCAGAGCAAACTTCTATTTCAGATGGCAGACCTTTGGGTTGGTTAATCCCTATAAAAACTGATAATAGGTTATTGTAAATAATGCAAACTCTATCTTGGATTAAATTTGCAATTCTGATAATCTTAAATGATTATTCAGATCACAAAAATTTAATCGTTAAACTAGTCAAATACAACTGTGGTAATAGAGCTTTGACCTCTTGTGAAGCCAAAGCAAATGCCTTCCAGTGGCTCAGCAGGTAAGGAATTTGTGGAATTCAGGTCTTCAGGGCCTAACAAACATGGTGGTTAAACCACAGTCAATACCAAATTATATCTGGCAGACCTGAGTGGTCATATGACTCTAGATTCCTCAGAATTACTACTTCTAAATGGCAGGAGGAGTAGAATTAGTAAATATGACAAATCAGTTGTCAGAAATGTACAATTGGGAAATATTTTAGTTATTACAAATGTAAGAAAGACAAACTGGTCAGGAATGTGGTTAGACTGTAGGTTAAAGTAAAGCTTCTGGATTACCACAGATTTCTCTTAATCCACATAATCCTCCCGTTGCAAGCATGGATAATCAGGATCACATTTCCCCAAAAAGCAAATGAGCACTTGCTTGGTGGTCTCACAAGTGGCTGGAATACCAGGGGAATGAAGGTACAGGGCAAGGATGCTGCAGCACCTCTTAGGTTTCTGGTAACCTGTTTATTAATTTTCTTTTTTAAAACATTTTTTATTTTTATTTATTTGACTGCAACAGACAGAAAGAGACAGATAGATATAGAACAGACGTGCCAGGGCCTCCAGCCACTGCAAATGAACTCCAGATGCATGTGCCCTTGTGCATCTGGCTTACTTATGTAGGACCTGGGCAATCAAGCCTCGAACCAGGGTCCGTAGGCTTCACAGGCAAGCGCTTAACCAGTAAGCCATCTCTCCAGTCCCTGTTTATTAATTTTCATAGTTATTCAATTTTCCTGGCAACTTAGAGGATGGTGCAAGAACAGCTGGGACAGAACATAATCTCTGACAACTAATACTTGGTTACCCTAGGTTAAGCAAAGTTAAGTATATGGGAATTCTTCTATTATCAAAGAACAATGAAAAGGGGCTGGAGGGGTGGCTTAGAGGTTAAGGTACTTGTCTGCCAAGCCGAAAAAGCCAGGTTCGATTCTCCAGGACCCATATAAACCAGATGCACAAGGTGGCACATGTGTCTGGAGTTGTTTGCAGCAGCTGGAGGCCCTGACACACCCACTCTCTCTCCCTCTCTCAAATAAATAAATATGTTTTCAAAATAAATAAAAATGAAAAGATATGTGAGGAATCTTACAGTTTTTCAGTCATAGCCCCTATATTTCTTAGACATTCTCTTTTTTTCTTTTTTAGACATTCCCTTTTTTAAAAATCTTTCATTATGGAATCTAAGCAGTTTGACATGTTCCAGATATTTTTTTTTTTTAGAGAGAGAGAATGGGCACACCAGGGTCTCTAGCCACTGCAAACAAATTCCACACACATGTGCAACCTTGTGCATCTGGCTTACATGGGTCCTGGAGAATCAAACCTGGGTCCTTTGGCTTTGCAGGAAAATGCCTTAACCACTAAGCAATCCCTCCAGTCCATACATTTTTTAAAATTTAAAGCCCTTGTATTATTCCTCAGTTTACAAAGTACTTTATGGGTAGGAGAGATGGCTTAGCAGTTATGGTGCTTGCCTGCAAATGATACATGCACACAAGGTGGCACACCTATCTGGAGTTGGACTACAGTGGCTAGAGGCTCTGCACACCAATATTCATTCTCTCTTTGTGTCATAAAAATAAAAGTAAATAGATACAAGGTAAATTATATTACTGTATATAAACCCATCATGTCCAAAACTGGCATTCTATTTTTTTTTCCTAAAGGAAAGCTAACAATTAAGTTGACCAATCATGTACTCATTCCAGTTTAGTCATACATTAATGACAGTATTTCCCCTTAGGGGGGAGGGCAAACACTGGGAGATTGCTCAGTGGTTATAGACACTTGCATGCAAAGCTTGCCAGAATGGGTTTAATTGCTCAGAAAGCACATAAAGCCAGAGGGTGGCTATAAGTTTGAAAGCAGCCTGAAACCATGCCTGACTCCAGTCCTTTTTAAATAGTTTTAGAGGCTGGAGGGATGGTTTAGCAGTTAAGGCACTTGCCTGCGAAGCCTAAGAACCTAGGTTCAATTCTCCAGTACCCACGTAAGCCAGATGCAGGGTGTCACATGTGTGTGGAGTTCCTTTGCTGTGGCAGTAGGCCCTGGGGCACTTCATTGTCTATTTGCCTCTCTTTCTCTCAAATAAATAAATATTTTAAAAAGAACCAGGCAGGTGGGGGCGCACACCTTTAATCCCAGCAGAGGCAGAGGAAGGAGGTCGCCTGAGTTCACACCACCCTGAGGCTACATAGTGAATTCCAGGTCAGCCTGGGCTTGAGTGAGACTCTACCTCAAAAAACAAAACAAAAACAAAAAAAAAATAAAATAAAATAAAATAAAAAAGAAAGGTCAGCCAGGCATAGTGGTACATGCCTATAATCCCATCACCTGGGAGGCTGAGGCAGGAAAGTTCAAAACTGGCTTATGCTACATGTGTAGTTCTAGAAGGCCCCTGTACACAGTGAGACCCAATCTCAAAAAGGAAAGGAAGCCGGGCATGGTGGTGCATGCCTTTAATCACAGCACTCAGGGAGGCA